>NW_009259043.1:475634-497604 GCF_000687185.1 Egretta garzetta | reverse complement strand
CTACACAGTCAAATAAAAATAATTTTGTCTTAGACCTAAATCACAATTCTGCACTTGTTCTCAGGTCAGCCTCTTGCAGTCTGATGGCAAAACTTACTGGCTGTGTTGGTCAAAAGTGGGCTGTTTTGGACCTCCTGGATCAAAAATACCACGCTTTCCAACACGTGCTACTTGGCCACTTCCAGGAACGCCCACCAAGTCCTACGGACGATGGGGGGTGAATATGATCACATATGACAGGAAAAACAAGGAGCATCTCGCAGAAGAGATTCAGCTAATTCTGCATTACTCACACGGAGCCGGTGCCCCCTTGGAGGCCTTTGGGGAATGCTACCACGTGGCAGAAACGTGGTCCCTGTCTCTGTCCCACTCCTAGAGAGGCTGGTGGAGGACAGTGCCAAGGGGAAATCTACTCTCATGTCAAAGCCAGCACAGCCTGCTCTCTTTCAGAACATGATGGAAAATTCACTTCTTTCTTCAGTGTTTTTACTAAGTGTAAAAGTGTAAAACCCTTGATGGTTTGCCATCTGGATGGAAATTGCTCCCCGTTCAGGGGAAGACAGGTAAAATGCAGAGCATGTGGGTGCAGCCTTTTTTGCTCTAAGTTTTGATGTGGAAAACATTCAGTCTCTCAGGTGATTACTGCCATATTTATGTGTAATAACAGTAAATAATATCACAAGAACAACAGTAATCTGACGAGCACAACCATCGAGCAGTGCTTTGAAACCCAAGAGAGTTGACAGCTCTGTGAAAGGCACCGCCCATTAGGTGCAAAGCAAATTTGGAAATGTATGTCTCCAGTGGAAAAAAAAAAAAAAAGGAGCATGTGTGTGTTTGCAGAGACCGAGCAGGGGGCAGGACAGCAGGGTGGTGTGGGAGACCTCATGGGGAGGAGGGCCAGCAAAATGGGAGGATGTAAAAAAGAGCAAAGGACTTTTGTGAGCTTTCTGGCAGATGCCGGAGCAGGTGGAATGCAGAGTGTTTACACAGTTCATATTTCAATATGCTAAGAAAACACGGGGAGTCAGGCTCTAAGCTGTTATTAAGCTCGCCTCCCCTCTTGCCCCAACCACTTCTTTAAAATCTGCCTTCAGATCTCGAATGAAACTGCTCTCTGCTGGACCGATGGTGCTGGGGCAGCGACTGTGCCACCAGCTGAGAAAACAAATTTGAGAAAGAGAGTGTGCACTCAGGTTAACAAGCCTTGGGCAAGCGAGTCCCCCCTCCCTTTCCCTGTTCTCACCTCCTATTCCCCAAAGTCCCTGCAAATAGCGCGCTTTGGTAGGAGAAGCTGTTCGGCATCGAATGGCGAACGGGCTTCGGAGCAGCAAGCAGGGAGGAGAGGGGAGATTTACAATGTTCCAGTTTTGACTTTTTGCATAATGAAAACCAGAGGTCTAATAAAATACAGCAGCAGTGACACTGCAAAGTTGGGGGTGGGGTGGGGAAGAAAAACAAACTTTTAGGAGAAAATAAACGTTGTGTACTCAAGTAAGGAGTCTATCTCTATTTCCATCTATGGATACAGACATAAACACACTCTCCACTAATTCAAACTAAGAAGATTAAATCCAGGTAAACTGAACACAAGATAGGTAGGAATATTTCCGATTAGCAAATCAGTCCTCAGTGAACTAGCCCAGGAAGCAGCTTTGGCCACAGAACTGTACGAGCGGCCCAAATGTGTTTTCATACCTTTTTGCCACTCATCTGTGATCCGACCCTGGTTATTCAGAAAAGAGCCAAAAATATATTTTTAAAAAGTTCTTGGTTCGTTCAGAATGATATTGGCAGGGGGGTTCTTGCATTTACACTTCTAATGCCTTTTAGGGTAAACTTTTTTTTTTTTTTTTTGCAGGTCTGGAGCAGAGGAAATAACAGAGCACATCTGAATACCTCAGTGGGCTGGTTTACATCCTGTGGGATGAAAATTACATTGTACAATAATTTCTATCATTGATATACATAGTGCTTCTCATCTTTAAAGCAATGTGGAAACATTATGATCAGGATATATTGGCCACTTAGAGGAGCTGGCAGACCTGTGCAGCACGCAGAGCAGCTCGCATCCTTCGGAGCTCCTTGCATAGTAAAATCACTTCAGGATGCAAAACTGAAATTTCGCCGTGGCTGTGAGCGTGGGGCAAAACTGAGGGTAGAAAGAAAGGGGTCGTGAGCTGCACCCTCTGCCCCTTCCAGTTGTTCTAGGATGTTCAGGTTCTGAGTTTAATTCACAGGTTGGTTTCATTCTCAGTCTGTGACCCTGGGAAAATCATTTAACTTCTTTGACTTCTCCAGTTACTCATCCATAAAACAGGTAGTTTTATTTGAGCTGGGAAGCTCAAGTAGAATTTCTACCTGAAATTTTTACAGGAAAAGCAGTATAAAGGGAAAACAGTTGCCTGAACAGCAGTAGCGGCAAGACGTACTTGCAAATCACAGTGGGCTTCTTTGAAATGCATTTGTTAATTCTATGCTATTTACTTGGGTTTTGGAACGACACATCCTTTGACCACATGCCACATTATTAATGATATATTCGCTAATAAAGTCGCAGTGTCCTGATGGCAATGAAATACAGCATTTGAAATTCAATAACTGTATCCTGCATCCTGTTCAAGGACCACGAGCAGACAGGCTGACTGGCTTGCTCAGCTCCAGCTCTTAGATCACGTTTGGCGAATGCAAGCTCAGCTGAAGAGCGCTAGCGCTGACTTTGGGTGCCCTAATATAATCTCCCCGATTTGAGGGCAAGGCTTGCCATCCAGGCATTTATCATGGCTGCATGACTTCTGGCCAGCACACTGAAGAAGATGTACTGCGCTCTGCCTAATTCAGAACATACTTTGGAAAAGCAGCAAGCGCTTAATGGACAGGCTCAGAACTTCTCTGGCTGAAAAACAGATTCCCCTGATTCCTCCTCTCCCTCCTCCCCCTTCTCTCCTCAAGGAATTGAATACGAAATATCGTCTGTGGACAAGAGGCAGTGAAACTGTTAGGGAACACACAGCCATGGAGTGAAAAACCCAAACTCGCGTTGTTAGGTATCGTTCTTCCTTCGCTGCCCGGACAACTGAGCTGAAGCCTCGTTGTCCTGAGCTGTGGGTGGGTCCTGGCCCCTCAGCTGGGACCCCCTGTCACCCCTGTAAAGCCCAAACTGGAAATCTGTATCTGCAAGCTCTAAGGAGCCATGAAAGCAGCGCGGCAGAGCCAGCTGTGGGGAACAGGGGAGGCAGCTGGGTCTCGGGTCCCTCGGTGGGACCACCTCAAATACAACAGCACCCTCCGCCGTCTGCCGGGGGTAGAGAGGAGTCCGCCCGGGTAATTCCCTCTGACAAGATGATAAAACCCAGCCAGCGGAGATCATTCTAATTACGACAGATTATCCAGCTGTTTGAAGAACACAAATTAATATAGATGATGGTAAGTAAGCGATTGGAATGCGGCCATGCGTTTGAAAAAGAGTATATAAAAGGGAATGACACTTCAAAAAATGCAACCCATTTCGGAGCAAAATTAAAGATGAAATCGTAATTAGTCTACTGTGTATATTCTACCATGATATCATTCCAAAGAATGTAAAATTCTTTATGGTTAGTATTTTTCCCTTATGCCGTTATTTGAAGATACTTTTTCAGTCTCAAGGAAATACAAGTCAGATGTGCTTTCTCACAGTAAACCTCAGCCATTTTAAGCTAGAGCGGCTTAGAGCCAGAGAGCTGTACACATTTATGAGTCACAGCTCCTTTCAGTCACAAATGCAGGACACTAAACATGACCACCGGCTACTATTTCTAGGTTAGAAGGCCTTTTTGGAACAACAGTGGCAGGAATATTTGATGAAAAGGTACCATAAAAATAGACTGGCTTACTCAATTTTTTCTTTCCCTCCCATACATTTTTTTTTCCTTACTTCTTTTTGTTTCACAGATGTTTCTTCTTCTTAAAACACTCATGACTGAGCTGAGTTTGCTGTTAGCATTCACCGATGTAAATGAATGGAACAGAATTGCCACCGGGAGAGAGTCACCTGGCAAGCAGGCAATGAGGTGCATGTACTGGAGAGGGCAGAAGAATGACAGGCAACCAATGTAGCTGGAAGAAGAGGGAAGTGATGGAGGCAAAGGATACAGTGAGGAAAAAGCAGGTTCCTCCTCCAGCTCTGTGGGCAGCCTCTTATCTCTGCCTGTCAGACCTGGAAGCTCTCCTTTTGATTGTGATTTTTCCTGCGCTGCAGCCACACACCCCAACTCTTGTGCCACGCATGCTGCAAACACACAGTACCTCAGCAGCTTCTCAGTCTGTGTGGCCAAGGAGTGGGAGCATAACACAGATGCAACAGATCTGCTTGAATGCCCTCAGAAGTTCCCTGATTTCCAGCACAGAGCATCAGTTCCCAGCAAGGCAGACGCATCTCACTGGGGAGGTTTCCCAGTACTAGCAGCAGGGAAATACGGGAAAAAGTTTCTGTACTGCCACATCTGGACAACTGGTGCAGAGCCCAAATTAAAGAAGATGTTCCTGACTTACTAGCTTTTTTTCTCCCTGCATACTAGCACTGCTGGAGCTGGTGACAGGACGATGAAGAGGTAAAAGCAGGGATTTATGTGGTAAAAGCAGGGGTTTATGTGGAGGTGGCAGACGAGGCAAAAGGAAGGGTCCAGTGGGCAAAAAGAAGAGGAGAAGGAAGATGAGGCAGCAGGCTTACTCCAAGAGGTTTGGGGAATCTGGACCGACCCTTCCCAGCAGTGGAGATAGGTGAGCCCTTTGGGGAGTGGATCCTTTGCTTGGGGGCTCTCGGCTCCAGAAGGGTCATGCCAGCAGCTCTTTACAGCTGAGCCATCGCTTTGCTCACAGACCTTGGGAAGGACTCTGGGAACAATTTCAGCTCTTTGCAGAGCAGAGCAAGAGACAAGGTATGGCTGGGGTGTGCGGGAGGGTAACAGCTCTTTGACAGCCTTCCAGGAAAAGACGCGCTGCAGGTGTAGCAAGTGCATGAAGGAAAGTCTGCTGCCACAGCTCAGTGATCGCTCATCTTAGTCCACAGGGCTGGTGAATGAGGTCTGGATCCAGGGCAGGAGCATCTCTGCACCAAACCACACTGTTTGCTCTTTATTTAGATTTCAGGACTGTTGCTTAAATGTTTATTGTATACCCTATTTGTAATTAGAATTGGAATTACCAAAAGGAGTCCAAATCCCATGGAAAGCAGGAGAGAGCTGGGGATACAGTTCCCCTAAGCTCCTTCCAAAACTGTCAGCAAAAAACCTAAAGTGTCCCATTTAATATTCCAGAAGCTTTTAACAAAAACATACACAGTGCATCCAAAACTTACTTCCTGCCACACAAAAAGCAAAATAAAGAACCAAGAAAACCCCAGGCTCAAGCTGAATTTTCAAAATGCCATTGTGCAAGTCTTTGGCAAGACTTTATCTAGCTCAGGTCATCCACATTCAAGAATGAATTTATTCAGACAGTTGTGGAAGGGTCTCAGGGTAAGAAAAGCCTGTCTTTCTGGATGAGACCAAAAGATCTTGCCTAGCAAAAAAAAAAAGTTGAAATGTGTTCACTTCTAATAAATACATTAAGGCAGTAGATACCAGGAGGGCTGACGAGCGATTTAAGCTAAAGAATGATGTTGTCAGAAGAACAAATAGCAATAGACAGGCCCTGAATACATTCCCACCAGAAATTATGACAGGTTTTCTAGCAGAAAGTGCAGAAAATTTCTGGTAAATCATTGGTAGTAGTTGAAGTGTGAAGCTCGATCTGTTTACAAGAGGGATTATATGACATAACTGCCTGTATCAACAGGGGACTGAGGCAAAAATGACTGCTCAGAAGGTGCCTCCTGACCCAGGCTTCTCAGCCGGCCGATGATTTGGACACCTTCCCTGTTGAGTTCCCACACCCAGATCTGTTGGAAGGACATGGTTTCCAGAAAGCATGGAGCCTTTCTGAGTATTTTGCCTGGGTCAACCTTAAAGACACGCCAAAAAAGTCAACATCATCACTTAAAAATACCTCATTTTTTACACACTCCCCCCACTCCCCAGTCTTTTCTTGGTAGCTATTCTTTGACCACAGACAGCATCAATATTCTCAGATAGATATCAGCTTGGAAGGGGGGTACCTGACACACCATTAGGTAGATGTTCACTTGTTAATAGCAATGTGTTCTGGTGCTCATGCCCGAAGGCTAATTTAATTGTCCATCGCTGTTTATTAACACATATGTCTACCAGATACTATCTGGTGGAAAGGGTAGTAATGAAACCCTCATTGCCTTGAGAAATCTGAGGAGTCTTTCAACTAGATGAAGCAAGAGGACACAATGCAGAACTATACAGGTAGATCACAACAGTCTGTATCAAATCCATGTTTCCTCTGGTCTACAAAGCCCAAAACCTAAGAGAAGACAGCAAGTTGCCTAGATATTTACAGACCCTTGAGTGTGTGCACACATCATACATAGATAATTACAAAAAGCAAGATAGGCAATTTTGGCAGCAGAAATTCAGTTAGTGTTCTACTAGCATCTGCTGCCCTGTAATACTGAATTATTTTTCATTTTTAAAGCAGCTTTGAAATGATTTCATTGTAAAACTGCATACATGCACAACTGCCTCCAAGCCACCTCATTCTTCTGGCTTTTCTGAGATTCATTACACAGCTTCCATCAATGATTTGAGCTACTAAACTTTGGGATCAGTATCTGGGCAAGGCTGAAGAAAGGTACAGCTGTGAGTCCCAGCTTGGAAAGTGCCTTCATATAGTGCCTGTATCATGAGACTACCATTTGTAGCAATGCAAGTAGGCAGACAGAAGAACGCATTAACTGTTCCTGGCCTTTGGACATTATGGTGATGAAGACTGCATTTATGCAAAACCACGCACCGATACAGTATCTGAGCAGATAGATCAATATGAAATAAAATGACTGTCATTTATGTCCTTGATAATCTATGTAGAATCTGGTAGCCAGAGAAAAGTAACTCATTTCTAGAAGCCGAGATTGACATTCCAGAAAGATCACTATTTATTGATTCAGTTATACTGTAAAACTGATGCCATTCATAGCTACTGAAGAAATGTCAACGAAACGTCAGCTGACTGTGGTTCTCATTCTCCTATCAGCAAATGAATGCTCTTGGACATACTGCAATCTGACAGTCTTCCTATTTTATGCCCAAATCAACTGAATAAAAGGGAAAAGTACATAGGGAAGTTTATTTCTTTCAGACAGCTTTTCACGCATTGCAGCGCCTGCTTGTTTCACATCTACACTGAGGTCAAGCTAGCGTGAACGAGCATCGAGCACTGTTTACCAGAATGCCTGAACTAGATGAAAAGTTCCAAACCTGGTATTTCCACACGTTGAATTCATGGAAATTGAGAGAGAGCATGGCAACCGGGGTCATCCATTGATAGGAGATACTTTTTTTTCTTGCTTTCCTTTCTGAACACTACAAATATTGTTAGATTTTTCTCCCAAACCCAGCAGTAATGAAATATGGTTTACAAAGTGAGGGATCTGTGGACAAATCAATGAACATCCCAGCAAGAACTGAACAGTATTAGTCAGCTACCTATACTGGAGAGACCTATACATTAAAGAAAGAGGTTCCCCCCCGTGAACATTCATCTTGAAACTGGTTGCAGCATTAATTTAGACAAGAAAGGAACTGGTTGCCTATTAACTACAGGCAGTCTGGTAGTTACAAGGCACTGGAGACTTTTCATAGGTTATAAGGCCCTGCAGTCAACTGTTAGAGTATTGGTGTGTTCTTAAGCAGTACTGTGCAGTTGGTTTGCTCACTAAAAAGCACACATGCAAAAACAGCATTAATTTTCAGTTACCGCTTTAGCAGCTTTGTCCGGAACAAAGGAAAATGAAAGAGCATTTCCCGCTGGAACATGTAAATATTTGGGGACTTTATTTTCTTTTTCTAATATTGCTTTTGAAATTGAATTAGAATGCAACCTAAGGTCAACAAGGATAGGATAGTTAAATAAAAATATTGGTACCAGCCTGAAAACACTTTGAGCAGGTGATATTCCTGAGGCAGCTGTTTAGATGGTTTTTATAACTTCCAGAAAAGCAGCCCGCTATCTCTCAAGTTATAGCTGCATGGTTTCATAAAGTTTCTGCCCTAATGACTTAAGGCACAATAACCCAGTGGTCACTGTGGCCCTCCCTTGTGTAGACACTATGTTATCTGCTTTGCTGTTATCATAGTGTCTCTTTAAAAAGTAAAAGTGAATCCAAGCGGAAGAGTAGTTTTAGATTGTTTTTTTTTTTCCCCCATATATGGGAAAGACAATAGCAAATGAATTACATGCAGAATTAAAAAACCCCACAAAACAACCCACCCAAAATGTATGCAGCATGTATAAATGAGCCAACTGGTCAATTTGAAGACCTTCCTCCATGACTCCAAGACTGTTGAATCAGGTGAGCTGCTAAAATGCAACCCATCTGGGCCCTGTGACATGTCTGTTCATTACATTTTGAAGGCAAGATAAAAATGTCCCATCTTTCTAAAGGATTTGGCTTGCTGCAAAGTCATCATTTATGCCTATGGGAGGACTGATGAAATGGTCTTAGCTGAAGCCCTAGGCACAGCCAATGGATCCAAACAGTTCATGTTTGTATTAACACTGTCCTTTCCAACTCCTCATTTACCAGGTCCCTCCTCACCTGCCAAAATATGCAAGCATTCAGCAGCACAATAAATTCACACTTTTCAGTCTTGAGAAATATTTGGTAAGTCCAACACTGCATCATTCACTTGGAAAAATGAAACCAAAGAAAAGCTTGCATCCAGAAACAAAAATCAGATCACTGCAAAACCTGAACTACGTCTGAAGTTCTACGAACAGAGAGATTGGATTTGCTCAGGCTCATGCCAGGCTTGCTTCAGACAGTGAAACTCCACTTCCTTGTAAAAAGCAATTTGGCAAGTCTCTACTAAAACTGACCTCATTTTACATATATTAGGCTAGATTCCTCAGAATGGTCGCTCAAACCAGATCAAAGCACAACACAAGGTAGTCACTGACCTAGGCTGTGATCCAGATACAATTTCTCTTGGCTGTTTTGCCCGACCATGGACTTGTCCCTTCTTTAGGCTCTTAGCACATCTCAGAGTTAACATGAACAGGCAGTGGGATCATGTTCCCTGCGGTCTGAGGACCTAATATCAGGCATCAGCTCCATTTCTTCACATTTCATTTATTGCTTTCCTTGGTTATGGCTTCAAGAAGATTTAGAAAAAAATTGGTTTTAAAGTATATTAAAAAAAGGGCATTTTGATTTCAGCTCTCCCCCAGGTGTGGGTATGTGGATTCAAAGCACCCGGAGCTTCCCAGAGCACAAGACCCAAGGCTGTCTTTCCTTGATGATGATGGCTTTTGTTCCTTCTGGTCAATAAAAGATACTGACTAAATGATGATCATAATCCTCAGTTTGCGTGATCTGAGGAAGTTTATGTTCTTTCCAATCTCTCATGGAAAATGTGAGACCACACACACAGTTTTACCTTTTTTTACTAGGTCATTTCTTCTCCCCGCAGTGTTTTATAACCCTTTTAGCTGACCACATAAAGACAAGGTGATGTGGCAGAGTTCTTGTAATTGAAAGTGCTGTGGAACAGATTTAAGGCTGCCTTGGTGATGGAGAGGGGCACGGCCTCGAAGCCGAAGGCCAAGTTCAGAGCCAGTATTGGCACAGGGGTTTGCACTGACTGCTTTAGACCCATGCTCGCTTTCCAAATTTGGCCCAGCGTCTCTTTGGCTAGGGAGTCAAGCAATGAGCAAAAATCCCGTGGTTATGAAACTGCGCAGTTATTACAGCCTCTAAGAACTCAGCTTGTAACATATTATAGTTGAAACAAAACAAAAAAAAAGCAATCTTTGCCTAAATTACTTCACTTGTTTGACAGCTGATTCCTATTAAGGGTTTGTATGGATCATACCAGTAATCTTGATAAACCTCTGATAAGGTGTCCAGATGTCCTGGTTTTGCCAGTTTCTAATTAGCAGTCCTGGGGTCCTGTCAATTTAAGTTGGTGTTTGCTGCCCAGGGCCATAAAGTGAAAAGTTCTCTACATCTGATGTCAATTCTTCAAAGAAGGACCCCCTCCTTACCATTGGATATTGAGTCCCAGTTGGAGAGACTGCAAATTTGATCAGCCTAACAGAAATTACAGGCAAGCCTGGAAACAATATTCTCATGTGTATGTCCTAAGAAAGTGCCATTCTTCCTCCACGCTTCGCCTGTGCCTATGGACAGATGAGCCACAACCTTCCTAGGGAGAGACAGGGCTTCCTCTTGTCCTGTGTCCTGCACAGACAAAATCCCACGCCGCTTCTCTTTACACCCTGCCAAGGTTTGTGTCTCAAACATGACCACAGGTGAAAAAAACCTAAAAAATACTAAATCCTCACTAAATAGGGCTCATTTCCTCACAGGAATACAAGGGCAGTTGGAAACAAATGTGAATGGAGAGGCAAACACATGTGTGAGGCTATTCTTAAAGCTTGCTGTCCAGAGAAAGTCCAAGCGACTCGACATCGAACTGCTGTTCCAAGGATGGCTTTTCCTGGTCTAGGACAGGAAGCACAAGTCATCCCCAAGAACTTCATGCTCTGGGGAAGCTTGGGGGGGGTGTCTATATCTAGGTATGTTGCCGCCTCTTTTTGGCAATATAACAAGTAAAGGAAACATGCAGCTAGGAAGGACTCCCACTGGAGGAGAAAAAACCCTCCAGTATCTCAAGTGAGAGGGACTCACAGCTGATTTCCTGTCCCTTCCCTAGCACCCCTGCAGTAATGATGCACATTGCATGCTGCAAAAACATAGTCCACAGGGACAAAAAAATCCCCACTTTTGTCTTGCTGAAAGACAGCCACAGGGAGAGGGTAGAGGTCGAGGGGAGACCCAAGCATTTAAAAAGCGAAAAGCTGAAGGGCAGGAAGAGCAAGTAGTAGTTGTGCAGATAGATTAATCCGATTAGTCCTTCAAAAACGTGTGACAGCATTTTGCCTCCTCCCTACAAATACCATTCATTTATACCAAGCAGGCCAAAGCAATACCAGCCACATCCCTGCCTACAGGGATCTCAAGATGACACCCCCTAAAAAGTGGAACCATTTAAATTTAAAATTCCCAGGCCAGATAGATCCGGTTTAAAGACTGAAATGAAAAGTGCAGGTCATCTACCACTTTTCAGAGAAGTGCTGGGAAAGAGAATTACATGTGACAGTTCTGGCAGCAAATTCAGCCAGATCCTTCTTTGCTTTAAATGCCCTTAAATCCTGTAAAACCCTTATCCTTTTCTTCCCTAGCTCCAAAGGATAACATTTCAAGAACAAGCAAACTATGAGTTACTGAGGTGGGAGGCAATCTAAATGTTGCCATAGTGGTTAAAACTTAGAGTTTGGCCTAAGACATTGAGATGTCTCATAGCTTCTGTAATAAGAGAGTTAGAACGCAGTAGATACAATCTTTCACGATGCACAACAGTGGAACACTTCTGTTTTAGTGTCACCATTTGCTCATCCTCTCGTACCTTTAGTTTTTATCTCTTTTCTCCTGCCATTATATGTATATGCACATTGGACTTGCAAATTACAGGCTGCTAGAGTCTTCAGAAAATAAAAAAGCAGCTACAAAATCCTAAAAATATCATCTCAGGCACTGCCTTTTCATCCGTATTCAGGAGGAGAGAGCTTTTGCTGACAATCCTCCTGTGTTTTCCATGTTAGGAAAAGGCGTGACCCCAGGAATCTGCCAGAGCGTCTCCTCTGCCACCTTCTCCACCCTTTTTCCACTTTCCTCGCGGTTGCAGAAGAAAAGCAGAGATGTTAGAGTGCACAGGGTCGTCACTGAGATTATCATGGGTCAACCCACAAAAGATTTCTCAACCAAGGCCTTAAACAAGAGTATGGAATTGCCACACTGAGAGGTAAATCTGTGAGCAACGAAAGCCCTGCCGTGAGCCCGGACACCCTGCAAGAGGGAAGCCACCACGGTGGCGTCCGGCAGGCATCGCCTGCTGCCGAAAGCCCAGATGCAGCACTAGATACAGCCGCGCTCAGCTCAGGGGTTTGGTATGCTTCCCCGGCAGGCCGGAGTTGTCCCTGTTTAGTTTCAGTGAAAACTCGCCCCGCCGACTCCACAGAGGAGAGCCTTCAATAGGAGCCGCAGCTTGCCAGGAAAGTTAGCCGGTCATGTGAAATCTCAGAAGGAAAATGAAGAACCCCATTTGTCAGAATTATAAACTGATAAAATTGGAATCTTGCCTCTCAAATAATATTAATGGTAAATAAAATGCGGCTTTTCAATGAGCAGGCAAGCTAAGCAAAATGCAAAACAATTAAAGTAAAACTTCTGGATGTCTGTCCCATCTCTGGCTCTATGAACTGTGTTGATGCAGGAAGCAGAAGCCCTGCTTTGTAGACATGCAGTTTTTCACTCAGGGCCCACTAGACTGTATTATGTCCTTTACGTACACTTTTTGCAGTGCAGGGACCTCACTGAGCAATTTCCACTCAAGCTGCTCCTGCCTGGTATCGAGCTTGCCGCAAGCTTTACATTCTTGTTTTCTTTATGTGCAGTGAACTATGGTAGTTCAGACCACAAAAGACTATTGTTGGATCTGTTAGAAAAAGCAAGATTTATAGGCTGTGCCTTTTTTTTCTTTCAACAGATAAACACTAACACTAAAATTATAGCACAAGCTCTTAAAGTCCAATAATTAAATGCAAAGGTTAGTCCCTATGGCAAGAGGTACTAAGGTCTGCACGATGTCCTTCAAATTGAAACTGGCTGTGTAACTCACAAATAATATGGATACAAATCAGCCATATGTGATCATCCGCTTCTGTTTATCCGAAGCATATTCTTTTCTTGTGGTTTTTGCATGCATTGCATTTACAGTGTGAATGAGCCTAACATACCTAGTGTTTACCATCCAGTATTTCACATCGGGAAGATGGCAATTAACGTTTTGGTTTAAATTCAAGAAAACCTTCCTTCCCCCCTTTCCATGACCCAATGCCTGTTTTGACTGTCATGACAACTACAACTGCTTACCTTAGAGCAAACCAGAAAGAAACATCTATAAAACACAGTACTTTTCTCCAAAAACATGATACCCACTGAAGAGGAGCTGCAAAAATTCATTAATGCAATGCTGGGAAAAAAAAATCATGGAAAGACTAAAACATATATTTCAAAGTTTGTCCAGTGGACTAACTTCTTTTGATGTACAAATTAGGCTACACATCAAACAAGCCCCTGAGAAAATCTCTTGCACTTCCTGTTTTCAGTGACATGTGAAATAAAATTTTTCTGGTCATTTTCGAAGAAATGATTTGTCGTTTTAACAAAATGCTAAGGACCAGCCCAGCTACACTTTTACTATGCTTTTGACTTTCAATAAACAAAAGGCCAGTTGCTCTCATGGTATGTCAGTATTTTTACATCAGATCCTTGATGGTGTCAGGGAGTAGAGAGTAACAGCAGCTACCAAGGAAAGTTAAGCAAAACCCAAGCAGGATCAACAAGCTTTTTGCAGAGCTCATGAGCCTCTGAGCTTGGACTGGGCTGCATTTGTGGGAGAAGATTCTTGTTGATTTTTTATCCTGGCTGAACCCTCTCTCTAGCATCTCCAGTCTGCAACCCAGCGTGGCGCACATACCAGGACAGTCCAGTGCCTTGGCAGGGATTTCCACTGCTGGCAGCTGGAGCTCAAACCCTGGCCAAGGTCAAAAGGAAGAGTGACAGTGGAGGTCTAGACCTATTCCCCTGAGGAACTTTGTCCATGTGTTTCACACACAGGCAAATACAGCCCCCACCACACGTATTTGGAAGTCAGGGCTTTGGAGAGTCCCTGGCCGCTCCCCGTAGCACTGGAGCAGCAGGGCTGCTGCCAGCCTGGCCGGCGTCGCGTTAGCAGAGCTGCGTGGGAGGCTGGAGGGGTCCCTGCTGACGCTCTGCTTGGTTTCAAGCAAGCCTGCAAGCCCCTCCTTTTCTCTAGCATTACTCTGCTATGGAAGGTTTCACCATAACGAAATATTTTGGCAAAGACCCCCTCAGAAAGGTCCCCCGTCCTTTAGCGATGACAAGAAAATCGTGCGGAGGAAGTTCTCACCCAAGCGCTGGGAGCTGGGCTGCACAGTGCAGGGGGATGGCTGCAAACAGGGAGCACAGGGCAGCGAAAGCCATCCCACCTATTGACACTTCTGACAGGTTCAGCTCATTCCCAAGGAGTCTTTCCTGGGGAAACACACTTAACACGCTCATACATACACACACCCATGCTTCACGAATGCCTGTCGGCTAACAGCAAAATAAATGGGGCTAGTCTGCAAGGCCAACAGGGGTGGACTGAGAGCTGCAGTCACATAGCTCCTGCAGAAGCACATGCCCCACTTCTGAGGGAATTGGACACCCCAGCTAACATCCTTAACTCCCCCTCGCCCCCTTCTTTCCCACCCCTTCCTCTCCCCCTTCCCCTGCATTTTATTTTTTTATCGACCTTTTTCCTTAAATACCCAGGGCTTCTTCTTTGGTCTGACTTCCCTCAGGAGTGTCACCAGCCCCATCTCCTTTATGAACTACTGGACCTTGGCATCCCTCCAGCGCTACAGAGTTAAGAAAGACATTTTCTGTTCAGCAGTTCTGACTCCATCACATATGTCTCTGTAGAGTAGGTCAGAAGGCAAAGCCTGCAGAGTGCAATAATATTTGTACTGCTGTCTAATCCTAGAGGGAAATTCGTAGGAGGGAAACAGAACCAGTTAAGAGAATGCCAAGTACCTCCAAACCGCAGGGCTCTGCAATAAAAAGCAGAACAAAGAGAGATGATGGTTCTAACAATACCCACAGTGTTTCTTAATCGAATTATATTTTTACTCTCAAGTTTGTCATCATAAGAAATGCCCCTCATAGGCTTTTGTTATCTTTTCCTCTTTCATAGGTAAAGTTGCTCACCTGGTTAAATAGAAAGCTTCTAGTAAAACAGTCCAAATATATAGCAGATTCATAAGCATACCTTGAGAAATGATTGCTGGAGACATAAAATCTGATTCCCCCCCCACCCAGTTCTTTTGTTTTCTTCCTCCTGTGGTGAAAATGCATGTCTCAGAAATGTCCCTGTTTTCTCTTGGACTGAGACGTGGTGGTCCTGCTTCAGGCTTGAATTAAAGCATCACAGAAAGTATTTAAACGTACATTTTTATGAGACAAGTATGCTATAGAGGAGAGATTTTCCTTGCTCCATGGAAGAAGCTTTGCCCTTTCCAACACCTAGAGTGAGGAGATTTAACAACACAGCTCACTTATGTATTAGAAACATCTCCATTGACAAACTGTACTCTATTAAAGTTTCAAAGTAGAGGAATGAGCCTCAACCATCAACACCACCTCTACTACTGCCTGTGGCTTTCTGTTCTTCCATATGAAACTTTAAAAAACAATCCTTCCTAATTCTTCCCAGGAGGACAAAAGTATCACCTCTAAGTAACAAAGGTCCCGAGTTAAAACTATCACTTTAATTATGTTGGTTTAAGAAAAGAGAATACTGCAAGAAAGAAATAATACAAAACAATCTCTCTTGTGAGAAATTTCTGTAATCACTGTGAAAAAGCTTGCAACAAAGTATTAGGAGGTAGTAACACCTCAGTTTAGAACCAGTAAGCATACATGACCTTGACTGTTGTCCTTCCATTACTCTTCCTTGGAAAAAAGCAGTCAGAAATGCTGAAATGACACCTCCTAATTCTTCTCATTTCCTCTGTAGAATTATTCTTTCAGTTCATATGAGTAAGTCTTTTCTGTCTAGAAAAAGCAGAGAAAGGTAAAATTTCCTTTCTGCCCTCAAAAACAGTATGTAGTTTCTCATTTTCATTGGTTCTGATTAAGTGAAATACCCCATGCCCAGCTCAGCTGCCCAAAAGTCTGCTGTTTGAGGCAGCACTGAGCATCCCACTTGGCCTCTTGCTGCTGGAGGTCTCAAGCCACACTTTGGAGCTGTATAATTGCATAAACTCTTTAATCCACTCTGCAAGTTCAAAACCACTTGGGAGACATCACCAGTCCTGAACTACTGAAAATAGATTCTGTCCCCTTGGCTACCAACAGCTCCAGAAACACACAACACCGTTCAAGAAAGGACAACCTTGACGTGGTTGCTCATCTCTCAGGCTTTGCAGGCAAAATGGCCTAAATACTTGTGTACTTCATCTCTGCCTTTAAAAATGACAGCAGGGCAACCATTGGGTTACCTTTTGGGTCTTTGTTTCATATATATGGCATTATGGAAAAAGACAAGAGGTCAGTTTTCAAGGTGGACACCAAAAACTTGCTGCAGAAGTGGCAAGAATCATTAAAGTAATCATTTGGAGAACAAGCTACTTTATTTCTGAAATGTGGAGACATCAAAAATGATTTTTACCTCATGTTTGGGTCATTTCAAGTACGGTTTGAGACACACAAAATAGGAGCAGGGAGAAGAATGCTGTATGAATAAAATCAAAATATCTTTTCCCTTTTCTTCCCCATTTTGCCTTTAACAAAATGCCTGATCTCATAATTTCTCAGGAATATGCCATCATCCTCAGCCTGTCATTAAAAAATGCTTGCTGTTCTGCAGAGAAAAAGTATTAAGACATGAACAGTATGAGGGGTAAGAATATGCAAAAGAAAATGGGAGGCAGAATTGCCACAGTCTTTTAATTGAAGAAATGAGGAATGAAAGAACAGACTTATGATCTCCCTACTGAGGTTGAAAGGCTGGATAAGCTGATCTGAGACTGTATTACACTAATGACTGTGAAGATATGGGGAAGTCACATATGGAGCTAGGTGGTCCATTAGGATGCAATATGGGAAGAAAAAGTTGGGTCTGAAGCTAATATGTGAAATAGAGCTGTGGTGAAACAGTTTTTGGAGGATGGAGGTGAAAAGTAATCACACCATAAAAGAAATAAAACATTTGTAACTAATTCATTTGCTTCCTTTTTCAAATGAATCTATGAAAACTAGATGTAAACTTTCCTCTCCTGCCAGTTCTGAGAAAGTTTGTTTTCCAAGAAAAAGAAAAAAAAAAGGAAAACAACCCGGTAGACATAATTCTTCATGAAAGATGGGGATCAGGATGCCACGTCTTAACACCCATTTGTAATATTATTTGCATCCAAATGTAGGCTCATTTTTTATAACTCCCTGTTCTACTTTTATTGGTCCTGGCAGACTCTATGATATGAGATGTGCTGCCCCAGCCTGACAGATGGAGCTGAAAAGCTCTCAACTGCTTGAAGATAAATCACAATGGAAAATGTAGAACTTGTGGGGGACAGAAGAAAAACAGATTTTCTTGTGGCTCAATACAGCTCCAAGGCAGGTATCATACCTGTCCCAGCAGCGTTCATGCTCTCCAGGATTGCCCTTCCTTTTTGCGTGTTGACAATTTGAGTAGAGACCTTTGACTACATGCCAGGGAAAAACTGACAGCTCAAAGGTGTCTTAGCCTTGGTCAGATCGCCCCCAACAACAGGAAAAATTTGCTATTCTTCTCGAGCCAGGTGGAGAAGGTTGCTCCTTGCTGCCTTTCCTGGACCAGGAAAGCCCCGTGGCAGGTGCCTTCTCTGAAGCAGCACCCCACACAGCTCATGGGATGCCAGCACAGCCAAAATAGCACACAGAATTTATCACAAATCAGAAATATACGTGAGGGCCCAGGGAAGCTGTTGCTGTGCTGTAACCCAGGTGAAAGTCAGAGCACTGCCCTTCTATTTTGCCTTGGATCAAGCCAGACTTTGAGGGCTGCAGTCTGCTCCGTTATGACTACAAAGAGAATTCCAACTGGAGTTTTGCCAGGGAAGCTGTTGCTGTGCTGTAACCCAGGTAAAAGCCAGAGCACTGCCCTTCTATTCTGCCTTGGATCAAGCCAGACTTTGAGGGCTGCAGTCTGCTCCGTTATGACTACAAAGAGAATTCCAACTGGAGTTTTGGTCTGGCTCCAGGCAAGATGAATGAGACTAATTATTGACAGGTTTTTGCAATGCTTTTAGGATTGAAGTATACATTTATGTCACAAGTCACCTAGGTCTTCTCAACTGATTTGATTTTCATGATGCTCTGATTAAACGTTAAGAAGGCCTGGTGGATATATATGGTTTGAGTTTTCAAAGATGCTCAGTTTCTTACAAAAGAATTGCCCATAAAGCTAGAATAAACACAGAAGGAGCAGCAGGCAAGAGAAAAGAGTAATCTTTGAGCTAGGAATTATAATACGCAGCAATCAAACACAGCATGGGATGATTTAACGAGGTTTTCAGATGTGCTAGGGTGGCTGCGCTTCGGAAAGTCCTTGCTATTTTTAGTGGCCTGCTAGAACACCAATATCGCCACATAGGCTAACACGCTTCTTTCAGCTAAGAATAAACTTGTTTCCTACAGGTCTCAGGGAGATTTTTTTCTCCTGAGTGCTGCATCACATGAGGGGTTGGGGTATTAACCACCTTTGCAGCGGGATGTCAAGTAATAGTTCTTTGCTGAGTCACTTCAGAGGGTCACGCAGGAGCGCTCTGCTCTGCTCTGCTCATTTCTGTGATCTCATTAGCTCTTCCCCTTTGCAAGCACCTCGTTCGCCCACAAAAAATGCATACGCAGCCTCATCATTACCCCATTCCAGTGGCCTGGATTTTAATCACTGCTCTGTTCCTAGTTGTTCTGTGATGGGATCAGGCATAAAACAAATCTGCTCCTGATTCTTCCTGTCAACAAATGAACTAAAGGCCATAAACTATCCTCTTCCTAATCTACTATTTCAGCATATTAGCTAACATAAACCTGTTCCAGCGACCCGTGTAATAGCCACACTGACATTTTATGCTTGGTTTCTCAGTCCCATATGTAAATGATTAAAAACTACAAGGGTTTTCTTTATACAGATCTATTAATAGCTTGGGGATTTTTTTTTTCATTTTTAGGGTAACGTATTTTGAGTTTGAAGTGTGGCGCGCATAGCAGTGGCTGGCGTCAGAAGACACTGCAATATACATTTCAGTTTCCTCCAGCCAGCCACAGCAAGAAAATTGATGGCCTGTTCTCTGGGGCTCGTGTGTTCCTCCTTGGCTGCTGTCTCCCACGCTGCTGGTGTATTACTCTGTTTTCACTGGAAAAGAATGCAGGACATTCAAGCTATTCCAAGCAGCATCCTTGATGTCTGGATTTCATGGGAATGTTTCACACCGCAGTTATTGCTAACTGTTAACTTTCATACCTTGGACTGTTGTTTTTGGCAGCTCCCTCTGTTTTGCTAGCCGGACAGACGTAAGCCAAAGCAGCCCTCGCTGCAAACACAAGATGCGTCGCCGTCTATCATATTGTTGCCAACTGGGAGACCCAGCTGATGGCACCCTGCTATGTGGAAAAAAGGAGGGAAAGAAAAAGAAATAGAAAAGGACTTTTAAAAAAAAAAAATCCATCTTTGCCCTGATCTCCAGGAAAGGCTTTCAACTCATTCCATGGAATACCTTGGATTTCAGCATCTTAGTGCAGTTAACAGGCATTTAGGCAACAGTGCGTGCATGTACAGGAGCAAGGAGACAGCGGTTGAGTGTAAGAAATTCTGGCCCTCTTCATGATTTTCTCCATGTTATAGGAAAGCTTTTTAAAGAAGTTACTATCTGAGGAATGACTGGAAAGGCTTGGAGGGAGTAGGGGGACCGTGACGCACACCCCATCATCTCTACCACTTGCACATCTCTTCTGTCGCTAGTGCTCTCTGATGTTAGGAGGTCACAAGCCAGGCTGGGTTAACCATTCCTTATGGTCTTACAGCTGGCAGCATGTCAAAACATCCTCGACACTGGCTTGACATTGCAGGAATGAAGAAGGGGCATGGGAAGAGAGGGATTATGTTTGAAGCTGCTCCTGTAGTTGATTTGATTGATACCAGAGAGATAATACAAAGCTTGGACTCAGACCCAGAGTTTGTCAGAGTTCATGGGTCTTCAGATGCAGAGCTTGGTTCAACGCCTCAAATTAGGGGCTAAAAAAAGTTCAGATGCCAATCTGGTTTGCAATTTTGCTCACTTAGAGTATGAAAAATCAGGGCTTTGGACTGAGTTCACATACCACAGAGGGAATAAACTATTGTTTATGTCGCAGTGAAAAAACAGGATGATTATTATTAGGAAGCTGGGTCTACGTTCTATTCAAAAACTCTGAAAATCCCACAGACTGCGGTGAGTAGAAAAACAGAGCAAGACAAGAGTCTTTCAGCAGGTTATTTAACAGGCCTTTTATGCTGTTTTTCTTTTCACTTGGACCACTTCTATAGAGAGAGATGGTTGCAATGTGTCATAGAAAAATCTGCTGAGCACAAAGCGTTTCCTCGAAGCATCTCGAACTCAAAAGCAGCGCTCAGAGAAGGGAGCCTGCCTCTAGCCCTGGCAGGTCCACCACGGCCACAAGCCAGTTGCCTGCCTTCCTCCCATCAAGATTTGGAGAGCTGTCATTCTGATCTCCCTCTGCAGTCACTGGAGGGAGAGGTGCACGCTTCCAGAAGGCAAAACGGATGCTTGGCTCTTTCGGAGTGTGGTTCGGCACACGGTACTAACTGTTGAATTCAGAGGGTGTTTGGGTTATTTGCATTCCTTAGGAACTCAGTAAAGACACCCCAAATGAAATGCCATCGTTCTTCATTAAATACTGAATGGATTAGGCACCTTTGTCCACCAGCAATTGTTGTAAACCCAGAGAATATCAAGCTGTAAGGAAACTACAGATTTGAGAGGGGAAAAAAAAAAAAGAAAAAGAAAAGAATTGGGTTCAGTCCAGTTCAGATCTTTCCTGCTAGTATAATCATCATCTTACTGACAGAGAAGAAAAACACAAAGGCATTAATCGTTTGTTTGAGGCCACACAGGAAGCCTGAGAGAGGGCTGGAAACTGAGACCGTATCTTCAGCATCCAAATCCTTAACCACAAGGCCATCCTCCTTTTCAGAGCTGTCTGTCTTGGGGAAGAGAAATAGAGTAATTCTGAATCCCGTGGGCCAATAAATTATATTACCATGACATGCAGAATCAGTGCTTTGTGCTGGCGTATTCTTTGCTGTTTGCAATTACCTTACCAGGGATCACTGGGCTGCCTTTATTGGAAGACCAGTACATAATTTGGTGGAGATAATATGTCTTACTGTTTTGTTAGACCTATAAATGAGCTAGGTGGTCTCTAAATCTATTGTCCAGTGAGTAATGGCCCATGTTGCAAAATCTCTCCACAATTTATCATCATTTGCAACATATTTTCAATCTACTTCTGACTGGAAAAGCAAAGGCTGCTGCAGATGAGGCTGAATGACACAGCTGGCTAGAGGAAGCTTGGACATACTGCCAATGCATCTATCTGGCAATACTTCCTCATGTTTCTTATCACTCCTTGTGCTTTTAAAGATTGCGATGGGGGGAAGGAATGAGTTTTTAGTAATTTTTTTTTTAAACATAGCAGTCTAAGGACCAAAGATGAGAAGAGCCGGTAGGGAGAGGTAGTGCCTTATTTTAAGGAGAGGTAGTGCCTTATTTTAAGCACATAAAATAAAAACATCTGGCCTAATAAAAGATACTAGCTCTGCCCTGTAGTCTGGCCAGTAACAGAGTGCTGCCCTGGTGTGGTATGCAGCCTTCGCTAGCTGGTGTTGCAGTCATGCACAGCAGCTCTTCACAACACCAGCCCTTGCAGAGCTCAGAGATGGAAATAAGCAGCTTACTGTTTCCTTCAACTCTTAAGAGAAAATATCGAGCCTTCCTGTGCAAGATGTCTGAAATGTTAAAGTAAATGAATGTGCTGTGAATGGAGGATACAGAACAAAGAAGTCACGCATCTTAGTCTGGACTTTTAAATGGAGGAGATTTGGGAATTGCTCTTCATGGCAAAAAAAGCAGGAAT
>NW_009259043.1:454926-475464 GCF_000687185.1 Egretta garzetta | reverse complement strand
CAGGAATGACCATTTTAAAAATTGCTGCGTCATCCAAAAGTAGTAGATATAAGAGGAGATGGGAAAGAAAGAACACAGTAATTCATTATTATGAGCAGGAGCCACAGCGGTTTTTAGTGTGGGTGATCTTCCTTTTCTTTCCAGAGGACAGGTGACCAGGTTATCTGCGCTCTTCTGAAGGGGTTGTGATGGGAGAACAGTGGTGGTCCCTCACTCGGGGCATGCCCCTTGCAGTTTTTCTACAAGTGCAGGATAAACCAGGTGAGTTAACTACAACCAACTGTGGTCCTCATGCTGGCGGTGCACAAGAGCTGCTTGCAAACAGCAGAGGGTCTGAGCCCATTTCTTTCCACAGATGCTAATTCCACCAAGACGTTGTTGACTAAGCCTGGGTATAGTCATCCTGCCAAGCTGCTCCATGCAACCCAACAGAACATAGTACAACTAATAAAGGAAGGAAGCCAACCTTGGGAGCAATTTAGGATACTAGAAGAGGTTAATTACCTTGCTACCCCGAGTCAATCCTTCCCTTGTGGCTCCCATGGTGATCGTACACATTTTGGAAAGCAATGCTGTGGCTAAATGGATATTCTCAGAAAAGGCAGGGTGAAGCCCTATACATACATTTCAACACATAGATCAAGAGCTGGAATTTCATCAGCCCACACTGGAAACTGAGTATGTCAGCACCACTCTTGATAATGAGGTCTCTTCTTCAACACTCAACTGTGGAGTTAGAGGTCTTGTCCTCCAATTCTAGACAGAGACACATATTGATGAAGTGCTGTCCAGATACGCTTTCCTTTTAGCTCATGTCCTTGTCCTACAATAATTCATAGAATTTTAGGACATTTTCAAAAGTGTAGAGCTGCTGTGACTAGATTTCATGCAAACACGTGTGACTATGGGAGGCCACATGATATTGGGCTAGTTGATAGCTTATGATTGTGTTTGCTTACCAGTGAGAGTCTAAACAATTTCTCTGTCATAAGCCATTTCTGTATGTGTGAGGTACTAAGGAAAACCACGTGAAATGCAATGAGAGAGACAGCGTCAAACTTTATACACAGGAAGCACCTTATACTCATTTTACAGTGAAATAGCCAACCTCACATCTTCTGAGGCATGCAGGGGTCATACTCTACTTTTGTAGCCTTCACCTCTCCACTCTTGCGCCTGTTTCAGGCTCAGGCTTCAAAGCTGCTTGAGAAGAACCTGGCCAGATGCAAAAATTATTTGCTAAACATCCTGAAAATATGCAGGTTTGTGAAAGTTGTGCCTGGCGGCTACTTCTACACTCCCTCGCCAATGGAAAACAAATCTAAGTGCCAGAAGCTTTTCAGTAAAAGTTCACTAATAAACTTTGAACTGTGTGTTATAGGTATTCTTGTTAGCCCGTGTCTATTATGTTTGGCTGTAGAAGTACTTCAGTTTTCATTTTATGCAAATGAACCAGTCAGAGACATCTGACAAAAACTTGGATGGTCTGGCAGTATAGCTCTCTGGCCTCTGCTGCACTTCGGAGAGAGGGAGCATGCATATACACCCAAATTAAACTAATCAGGGGCTGGTTTCTCTGCTGACATGAGCTTCATGGAGATGGAAGGCTGCTCCATGTAGGCTTGTAGAAAGGAGACACACTGACACCTGCTCTGGTCCCAGGTTAAGAACATTTCATGTTGAAGAGAAGCCACCTCACTGCCAGCCTGCTGCAAGTTTAACATCCATATTTCCCATTAACTGTGTGATATTGAGGAAAGCCTTATAAATCTGAAGCAATCTATAAAGGGACAGTGCCTTAAATAGTTGTAAAATTTACATCAACATAAAAAAACTTAATCCAGATGTTTGCGACTGGATTAATTACTTGTAAGTGCTAAGGTAGTGTGAGTCAACACTTTCTTGCTTGTAAGTTGTTCACAAGGGAACTACTTTCTCCATGCACCATTTCTGCTGTGTAATTCATCACTTAGGCCCCATAATCATGTGTTCTGATTCCTGGCTGAGTAACTAAAGGCTTTTAGTCCTGTGGACGCATTTAAACAGGAGCATAAGGAAGAAACAAATGAAAAAAAAAGCAAACAGACAAAAACCACCTTTCCAACACACTAACATCCTAAATTGAAACAGTCATGGCCCAAATATTTAATGCAAATAAAGTCTTTGTGCAATCGTTGACATCTGTATCATCAGTTAATCACAAGTTCGGAGGAGCTAGACAAGAACACAAAGAATTTGCTTACAAATGAAATTGTTACTAAAATCAGCACACCCTGGTTTCAAACCTGTTCTACTTCAGCACAGGATGGTCAGTGCAGATATCTTTAGGCAAAGAGGAAAAAGAAAATCATTACCTTTCCCCTGTGTAATTCTTTCTCCCGTTAGACTGAGGCGGTTTTTGTTACGTTGATTGAAAGGTATACTTAAGAAAGGTACTGCTTAGGTCTTGTTTCACTATAAAAAGTCCCTGGCATAAGGCTAGCTATAACTCTTCTAAACTATCCATTTTGAATGACTGTCATTAGGAAAGAATTTAGTGGCTTTGCATTTCATATAAGGTAATAGTTTCTAGAGGATTTTGGGGCAGCAAATAATAACTTTAAACAGTCTCAGGAGAAGTCTGGATGACGTATGGCATTCAAAGCACCTGAGAGAGTCTGTCTTTTACCACCAAGTTTAAAGCATCTATTACTTACCTTCTTGTTCTTGTCCAAACCAGTCCCTCCGACACAGATAGGAACAACTCACCCAGTATTGCCCTACCATTGCCCTCTCAGTTACAGTTCATACTAATCTTGCCCAAGTTACTACCTAAGAGATGTAGGAGCTGCAAAGCAATATAGTGGACACTCCTGTAGAAGTCCTGGGGGCATTTTGAAAGAAAACCGATTTTATTTGTAGTTCTGCATCTTCAGTGGACTATTCACAAACCAACAGCTGGTGTGGTGAACAGAGGGAACACTGTCAGAAAGATTTGAATCCAGTTCTTGTGGTGATATAAAGCAGGATAGATCCATCCACTGCCGGTTTACACAGCCTGCAGACTTGCCCCATAGTCTCCCATTGAGGAGAAAAATGCTTCATGCTGTATGCTGCTAATGGAAATGCTGCGCAGCTTTATTGCATCGAGCGTTTGTGGAGAGATTACGGAAGCATCCAGTGCTCTGCATGTGTGGGCACACAGGGCTTTCTTTGAATCTGTGGAAATCATATATAGATGAAAGTTTCTGGGAATAAAATGTTGTCAACTCAAGGAGAGTTGAGTTTTCCAGCTGAGTTCAATTCTTTCCTTTGAGACAGAAGGAAAGAAAGGCAAGGGGAAGCAGACAGGTTTAAGGGGGCAAGTTCCATAGCATCCAACTCCAGCAAGTTTCAATGGGTTGAAAGTGAGGGCAGAATTCATCACATGGGTGAAATCCTGGTAATGCTGCCATCACCTCACAGCTTTGGCCATAATGAAGCCAGTAGGAAGCACTGAGGAGCTTTCTTTACTTTGTGTAGCTTTAATCTCTGTACTAAAGTACAGAAAACTCATCATATGGCAGGGGATTTTTAGTGTTTCCATGATGGCTAAGCAGGTTTCTTCTTTGAGACAGAGGGAGGGATGAGTGAAAAGAAAAAAAAAAAAAAAGAAAAAGCTTACATTCAAAATCTCTCTACTCAAAACCACTTAATCTTAGTTGTACTTGGAAGATGGATAAAAATAAGGGAGGAGAAAAAAATGGGTTTGGAAGTGCTAACATGTTATTTTACTAGTTTTCAAATACTTTAACTAACATAACTGGATTCCAAGAGCACTCCAGCACAGGCCACAAAACCAGAATAGGCTACACACAATTTCTAGGTAGAGACAGATAAATAGATGCTACTATAGTAGACACTAGAATTTGGATGAAAACAGTGTCTCCCCCTCACTCCATCATGAGAGTCATAGCCAGAATACGTCTTTTCATTCTGTCCTTTTATGATGCAGTCATTTAAATCCTCATATAATGTGGAGTAGCTTCAAGAGGACAAGGCAAGGGAAGGCAGACTAGAATTTAATATAACATTTCTCAAGGAAGAATGTCTGCTCTGAATCAGGTAAAGACGTGATATGAACTTCGTTCCTCCCAATTCCCTGATGAGTAACCATGGTCCACTGCTTAGGACATAGATTACAACTCAAGTTTCTACTTTCCGTTTTGCCAAGAATTCCAAAAATGCACATTCGTTTTTAGGTCAGCCCAAGATAATTTATTTGTTTTTCTCCAGTTGGCCAGCACACCAAACCCTCCAAACCTCAAATTATTTATATTTTCCTTGTCTCTAATGCTGTATCCCACCAGAGTGAGCAATACATCTCTTGGGATTACACTGTTGCAGTGACCTGATCTTCATCCATCTTTTATCTAACAGCGTTCAGAGGAACAACTTCTAGCAAAATATCAGGTCCTACCAAATTATTTTAAAAGAAAACTTGAATGCAAAATTAAAGGATTTATCGTACTAAAGAAGCTCCAAAATAACCAGAACCTCTTTAAATATGGCTATTTCATCTATTGTGTTTTTTATTAAGCTGGATCATCAAAAGAACAGAAGGAATAAACAGTGAGGTCAGCACTGGGGGTGGTAAGGAAGCTTTTCACTAATGATAATGTCTGTCTTTGGACTGCCTACAAAGAAGGCTTTTAAGTAGAAGGAAGACACGTAGGGGAAGAGGAGAGGAGCAGATGACCAGAACAGGCAGTTATGGATAGAAAAATGCTTTTGCCATGTTTTTCTTCTCATTCTTGGCCACAGACTACTCATGTGATTTAAGATGGTTCTAGAGCTCCAAGAGGTAATATGTTCTTCTACTAGGAATGACATGGTTATGATTGAACAAGTAGGTTTGTGTCCTTGGAGATGCTCTACTCCTTTACCCCTTGACTAAAGTTTCCTTTATCTTGCTTTGAAACCCAGAATGTGGTTTAGAAATTTGATTGGACCTTGTATGGCTTTGCTCTTGCTCCAAAATCTTCAGCTTCCTGCCTGTTCCAGGTCCGATTTTAACAAAGCATGGAACCACATACTTCAGTGCAGCTGAGATTGAAGAAAACTATTTAAAGTCATTTAGCCTCTTAAGGGCTTTATTGATTGAGGTCATAAGCACATGCCATTAACAGAACTGTGCCTTGTTTGTGACTGAAGAAGAAACAAGAAAAAGATTGAAAAAAAAAATCATTGTAAAAAAAAAAGAAAAAAAGAGAAGCTGTGCTTATTCTAAATAATCGTACTTCAGGGCAGAAGGCTACACTTATAATGGTGTTGCAAAAGAGAAATTTGCACACCGATGCTGTGCGCCTGAAGCTCTCCAGGAGTAGGTGTGCATCCCCCCTCCAGAGGAGCATCCCCCAGTCCCCACCTTGAAAGCTGCTTTCCACTGCTGTCTGGAAGAAGAGAGGACCAACGCTCCTAGCTCCTAACAGAGGATTTTCACACTTCAGGGTGTCTGCCCATAATCGCACTCGTGCTGCACTGCTCTCAGGGTTCGTGGACCATCTTTGCAGCAATTTTTCAACCAGATGGTTATCCTCAAATATGGCCACTGAACGGCACATTAAAGAGTTCACAGCAGAGTATGTACTGCATGTACAAACACGACATGAAGAATGGCTAGGGATGGAGCCAGAAGGAAGTATTACTGCAGCTGAAGGGGATGGTCCCACTTCAAAGCCTTGCTTCTTCCCCCTCCCTCCATTTCAAGGGGTGAGAAACAACCTTAAATATCAAGACAGAATGTTAATCTTTATGTGAAGCACTTGTTATTTTTTATTATTGTTTTAAAGTTCAAACCTCTAGACTGTAGCCAACTCTTGTTAATTTTTATTTGTAACAAAATTCATATATGACAAAGTAAATAAAAAAAATAGAAAGCTATTAAGCTGTGGATAATTACAGCTGAATCTTACTGACATCATAAATCACGAAAGACCCTAGAAGTACTTGTAACTATGTCACTCTGAATTTCCCTTTGGGTATTCTGTGCATTATTACACACGCTCTCTCTATAAATGCAGATTTAAAAACCCCATGAGTTTCAAATGGCACTTTATTATGGAGCATTTAAATCATTTCTGAGAGCAAGATCAATTTAAGCATGCAGGATTTTTATTAGTAGCACAAAAGAGGAGTCCAGCTGTTCCTATGGAGCAAACGTGTGTGAACCAGGCTTCAGAGCAATTTCTGCTGTGCCAGCCACAGTGTTAAATGTTGGCCAAGAGGGACTTTCACAGAAGAGAGCGAACCGAGTCTGCAGCCCAGCTGAGGCAACACTGCCCCACATTTTGCATTTCTTATTGGAATGACCTAGTCCCTGAATCACCCAAACAAGCCTGTCAGAGGTCTTGATTTCACAGCAGCAGGCGCTGTGCAAAACACAGTATAAGAAGTCCTTCAGGCTCTCAGAATATGAGAGAAAGGGAAGGCAGGGGGGAAGGCGTTAAGTCTCAAATATTTGTCCATCTAAGAAAAGCATCTACTTTCTGGGAAGCAATGAGTATGGCCATTGCAACTGTGTTATAGACTGGCACATTATTTATTTTACCCATATATGTAAACACTGGCTTCAGTTGGGTTTTTTTCAGTCCAACTCATGAGCTCACTCTTAACTGCCAGGAATATACCTCCTAATTTGGGAATGGCTGCTCCAGTGCAGGTAGCTAAATCACCACAGGGCACCCACTGGAGCTACTAGAGCTTACACCAGTTATGAATTCATCTGCCCCTGGAGCCATTTTTCTTTCACACAAAGCACTCTTCTTCCAATGAAACATATGCCTCTTTAAACACATAAGGAACATGTACCAGAATAATTGATCTTTTTCTCTGAATGCTAAAAAAAAAAAAAAATCAGACAGAAAAATGAACTAGGTCTGCCCTAGTTGGCCCCTGATGGCAATTGCAGAGTGAAATGTTTTAATTGCCAAAAGAAGTCCCTTTTGCCAAAAATCCTGTCTTTATGGAGCTTGTCAGAAGTTTTCGGTTTCTGTCCAAAAAGCTGCCAGAGTGAAATCCAATCACTAATGACAGGAGGATTAAAAGTGCACAGACTGGCTGTCTGAATAGCAGTTTATAATAGAACAAAAATGTTGTGGATTTTACACAGTTGATTCATGGCAAACTTTTTAATAGGACATAGATTTTAATATCCAATGCCCATCATTTTATCCCCTGGCATTTCTTGAATACATGGAAAATGTTGGGCTGGAATACTGAAAAACAGCAGTATTACTTAATGTACATTTCCCTTTTTTTAGTGACAATTGAACCATTAATAAAATTAGTTAGAAGTGGGTACTCTTGGAAATACGACAACATTTTAAACCTTCCCGGTCTAGAACACTGATCTTGGTTCATGCCTTTACCAAGGCTTCTGTATACTGTAAAAGGGCTTCCTCCACAACAGGGGAACACTGCAAAAGGACTACAGCAGTGCCCCACCACATGTTAGCCCAGGTCTCTAATCACAGGATGGACTTGCTGTAGCAACTCAAAATAATTAGCTAAGTACTGTATGATATTAGCTTATAGCATTTAAAAGTGGAATGCTTTGTGCGAAGACTTCAGAAATATCATTTATAGAATGAGGTGGTACGGAGGAGGGTAAATAGTTTTCCTTTCTGCATCTTTAAACGGAGGCATTTCTGACCAGCAGAGCAACTGAGATTTTGAACATCTGAAAGGAGTTTACACCTCAACAGAGTATTAAACCCTATTCCTCTCTTTGACGGCTAGATTAGCTTGAGTTAGCTAGACCTGGGTTAGCGGTACACCTGTCCGCGCAGCATTTGTACTCGTTCAGCTGCACACGTATGGCACACGTGCATGTGTGCACACCAACACTCGGAGCAGCTCTTGGCTCCCCAGCCCTTCTGCACAAACACTTGGGGCCAAGAAGATCCCACACACAAGCTTTGGAAAAGACGCGTGAACCCTCCACTACTGTTAGAAGCTGATGGGTTATGAAAAGCACTATTTCAGAATCTGGGTCAGAGCTGTCAGGAGCTGGGGAAGACTAAATTCCAACCTGAACCACTGTAATAGAATGGCCCTAGCATAAACCAGAGCCAGTCAGGTATATTTTGACATTTTATAAACTCCTGTCTTAATCCAAGAATCTAAATCGCACATCTCCTTCATTCATCTACCGAGCAGTAATGTCACTGCATAATTACCTGCATGTACACTGAAGCCCATTATCTGGCTCAAATACAAGATTAATTTTACCCATCAGTTTAACTCTTATTGCAATATACAATTCAAGTATGAAGTAGGAGACTTTCCTGAAGAGAGAAAGCTATACTATGGGACGGTAGTACATCAAAAACTTGAAAATTAAAACATCTGCTCTTCATCTGTTTTACTGAAATAATTCGATGCTTGTCTTCTCCCAGTAAAATCTGAGTTAACACCTATGGATTTTATTAAACTTATTACTTTCATGTGAATGTTCAAATCACATCTTTGGGATGTCTCATTGTACAAAATATGTGTACATAATACAATGAGACACAGGGACTATTATTTTGCATTTATGCAAGAACAATGCAAAAAAGCTCCTGCTGTAGCCATACTGTCCCTTAACACTCTGGGAGTCACCAGTTGTCTTTAATGATGTATTCATGTTCACTATACCTCTAGATTAAAGAAAAGCACTGTTTGGCTAGACACAGCAGTGGTTTTGCCACAGAAGTATTAAAAACTAAGAATCAAAATGAAAAGTAGTGCAATTAGTACATCTGAACCTCATTATGTCTGAATTTATTAAGCATTCTGCTTTCAATGAAACATTAACACAGAAGATTGGCAAGCTTTCCCCCCCCCGGATAGTACAGAAGTAAAATGATGAAGATCAGAAATAAGACCCTTTCAGCGCTGAACAGCAAGACAGCCACTAAACCCAAGAATACTCATAAAGATTTGTCTGTGCCTCTTCAAAAACAAAGAAACACCTCTCCACCTCTTCCCCAAAGCCCCGCAACCCAGAGCTCCTTTTCCTCAGAAGCAGATTTTGGAGAGATAACATTGATTAGTGTGGGAAATAATTGCACAGGTTGATGAAAGCTCTATATAAACATAAAAGGTCCTTTGGGCTCCATTAAGAAGAGTCTCAGCTGTTATGGAAAGTTAAAAAGAAAAAAAAAAAAAAAAAAGACAAAGCCCTGGCTCCCTTCAAGTCAATTGGACTGGATTCATAGCATAAAAAGCTACGATGTGCAAGGCTCTGGGGACACAGAAGGTTTGGGCCCTAGATTTCAAAGCACTGAAGAAAACAAGGAAAAATATTCTTCCTGAAGGCTGAAAGAATCTATTCTTTAATACCCATAAAGAGATGGAGGGTAACTTTAAAGTTTCTCCGAGGGAGATAAATAAGTACCAAACAACAACAAAACCTTTACAATGCTTCCACTTTTTTGGAAATTCTTGTTCAGCAGCTGAGCCTGTTTTCAAGCCAGTAGGCAGTTTCATCTTCTCTCTGTGTTTATTACTGTGATTACTGCAAAGAAAAAGGCAGACATTCCTTATTTTTGTTTTTAAATGGGAAAACAGTCATCACGGAGACTGCATGTAAGAATCTGCAGCACCTTAAGGACTGAGGTGGTTTTAAATAAATAATTTATATTAAATAGTAATATTTTAAAAGAAATTAGAAGGAGAAAAAACCCAGATATTTTCAACATCCAGTAATTTCAATTTAGATGTGCTATACAAATCCCTTTTTTAGGTTCATCTGGTCTAAACTAGCACCATATACTTTCAACAATGGACTTCGGTTTTCCCTCACTATTCTTCATATTTTAATTATTTTAATGACAGTAATACACCTTCCACTTCAGTGCAAACCTTGGAAAATGATGATTTTGCTTAATAGTGCCATAACACCAATCTACCATGCCGCTTAGGTGACGGTTGCTGTTACTTCTTGTTATTTTACATTACATTTCTCAAAATAATTTGGCCAATCATACGTCTTCTTGTTCAGGCTTGTTCAGTCTAATAATACCAGGTGAATAATAGCTGTCAAGAGATTTCTTCTTTTTCTAGGCCTGTCAGACTAATCAGTTGATTGTTGTTGGGATTTGCCAAATACATGACTTATGTTTCTTAGTTTTGGGAGAAGTGACTAAAAAAATAGAAGCAATGAAGTGATCCAGATATTTTGCTGTTATGAAAGAACAGGTAATAATTATTCTTAACAGAACTTGCTCCCAGCCACCCTGTTCAAGCAAAGTATTTTCTATTCATCTCCTCATTGCCATACCATGAAAGAATGATGTGACACAGGAACGCCATCGTGGGTCAACAGTACTGCTCTTCTGAACATCTTTTAGATTGTTGATATCTCAACTCTGCTACTCTGCTAGTTTCTTTCTGCCACCTTCCAGTGTCCACCTCTCAAGGGTGCCTACTAGAAATGAAGACCAAATAGTAATGATTGTTTTTAAAATACAAATGAAAGCCTGTCAACACAATATTTTAAGCATTTGCCAAAGCCTGATCTGGTTAAAACCAAATGTGTAGGGCAATGTAAAAGACATAATTTCCTTGATTCAGCAAAGAATTTAATTATTTTCTTACATTTAAGTGGCTGGCTGTCATTACTGGACTATTATCCATTAGCTTAACTGTTATTAGATGATTAGCATCTTGCAACTCCTCTCTTTTAAAACTATTCAGACCTGTTTAAGTAAAAATTCTCAGTTTATACATCTGACCTACCCTAAAATTACTTGTACATATAGGAAAAACTTTTCCTGGAAGTGTTTAGCTGAAATATCTTTCTTCCCTTGCACCTTATCCCATCCCCATTTCTTAGGAGGATTCAAGTCCCACTTTAGACAACACAAGCTTTGACATTGACTTTGGGGGAGCCAGGATTTCACCCCTAAAGGGTTAGGAAAGGAAACTAGAGAAGAATCGACCTCATAACTCTCAGTCTGAAAGACAGCCAGGAAAATAAACTAATAGAGTCTCAGCTTGCAATGTACCAAGACAACATATTAAGCAAAGAGTGAGACAATTACATGCATAGTACTTTACATTACTAATCAAAAGATGGACCACCACAGGAAAATGAGTGCAAATTTAACTTTAGGGGGAAGGGGTTTTTCTTAACACAGGGCTCATTCTTACAATTGCAACTCCTACATAAGACAGAAACTATTCACAGTGATCCTACTGAATCTTATTACCTTATTTTTTCACACCTCATTCAATTCTCTTGTCTATTTGCTACCAATCTATACTATGCTTTTGAGGTTTTCCTCCCTGCACATTTGAAGATGAAAGTAATTGGAAAGGTAACATGATTTTTTTCCTCTCTGCCAAGTTCTCTGGAGTCTATGGGAAAACATCTTTGCTAGCTACAGATTTAGTTATTTCCCTGTCTAGGGAAAATCCCAAAGCAAATTTGCGGAATGTTTCTAAAAGGATTTAGAAATTAGCATAATGAACAGTCTAATTGGCATTTCACTTGCAGAATTAGTAATACGTGCTATAGACCCAGTTCTGCCAAGCCCTCACTGGCTGAAAATAATACTTCTCGTTCAAACTAGCAGAGAGAGCTTTTGGAAGGGTGTACCCTTTGCTAGAGCTTAAAAAAATCTGTTCGATTTTCAGACTCTGCTGTACTTAATGGCACTTAAAAGGACCAATCAGTCTCTCTTCATTCAGTGACTGATCCTCTGCAGGCACAAAACATTATTTACCTATTTGCAACATTTTCAGGGGACTCATCAAGGTAAAGTGAGATGACTGTTTATAAAAAGCTTCCTTTCTGTAATATAACTCTAAAGGATACACAAATCCAGTAAAGAAAAATGGTAGTTGGAATAATGGGCATTTTAGAAGGGAATGCATCAGTCTCCACTTATTTTCCATGGGAGTGGACACATTATCAGAGATATGCAATCGTATCTGTCACATCATTCTATCAAGACCAAATGATCTTCTTTTCTAAGGACATAAATCCAGCTCTTCCCAGTCCTCCAGTCAAGCGCAAGTCATGCAGTTCATCACAAGTTAGAAGTTTCCTCTACCACAGCCAGCACACGGCTTCTTCCAGCAGACTCCACCACAGACCTATAATAGATATACACAGGTCTCTTTCCAATGGCAATGATCTTGGTACCTCATCAGCATAACTATACACACTTTCAGTCTTACTGGATGAGCTACTACAGCTGAGGAACAGGTGGTCTCTCTATTTATTTTTTTTTTTAAGGATGTGATATACCCCTTTTAAATTCAAGGCACTTCAAACGAGCTAAAGTAGTACTGATGCACAGAGTGGCTTAACACCTTTATTAAGGCTTTTCAACATGAAGAATGCTATCAACAGAGCCACAGGAGTTCTTCAGATAGAACGTAGGTGCCTGTCTCAAGTAAGTCAGTTCTTTTGATCTACTCCTCTGGCTGTATTGATGAGCTCTCCTCTAAATATGACAGGAGCTTAGATATTAGCTCACATTTTCACAGCTACATGCAGAAACCTCAAGATGGAGCTGAATCCCATGCACAGTTTCCATCCTGAGATAGCTGAGTGCCACTTCAGTTGTGTCCTGCAGTGACTGAATCCCACTCTTGCCTCTTCACACAGGCCAGGTCCCCAACACATCACTCCCATACCTTTCCAGGAAATGGCCCAAGGTTTTATCAAACCCAAGCTCTTGTTGGCCAAGCGTCACATCCAAGCCTTGGGGGCTCTAGGAGTACCATGGCAGTTATTTACAGTTGCAGCAGCGTTGCACAAGGGTAAGTACAAATACACACAGGCAGTCTAGTTGCAAGCCAGGCATATCTCCCTCCTGCAGACTTGAGCCATCTCTAAAGCATGGAGCAGTATTTCAGTAGGCCCTCAAAATGATCTACCGCTCGGTAAACATCTTGCCACCTTTTTCACAATGATCTTAACATCTGATCACTGTGAAAAGCCAGTTCTCTCTGTGACACTCAAGCTAGATCCTCCTGGAGTCACTCACCATCGCTGTATACAAGCACCAGATATTTCAGGAGACCTTTTGAGATGACCATCCCTTTGGGCACTTGTACTACTATTTGGCATAACAGGACTGTGTAAGTGAGAGACAGGTCAGCAGAGCCTGGAGACTGCATGATAAATAGCATCATGATGGCAAGGGAGAAAAAAGGTTACTATACTAAGTCTTAGTAGACCTAAGCACCAATGTGTAACAGCTTAAGGGTCTGATCATTCTGTACACCCCGATCTTTACAATGAGCAAGGACCTGCTGTCATGGCAGTGATGTAGCCCACATGGAGCAATGGATCTGAAATCACCTGGTTCATATTTCATTGCCTTTGGTGCAATATACAGTCATCTAGCTTGCTCTGTCACACCACTCATCATACCCTGAAATAGGGTCCTTGTTGAGCTTTTTTTTGGTTTCAGCTGTTTCACTGCAATAATATGACCTTATGAGACATTTTTAAAAAATGTTTTCATATATGAACCATAATTTTTAATTTCTGCTTTCAGTCTCCAAACAAAGAATGGAGCTATTTACTGGTATTGAAACCACAGACTTACTGTAAGTTTTACAGCACTCAAAATGCAATGTAATTCTTCTCTTTTTTTTTAGCCCATAATAATTTATTGCCATAATCACATCAGCACTGTCTCGCTGTTTAAAAAAAAAAAAAAAAGTTTGTTGAAAAGCAGACTGTGAAATACTTGTATATTACTATTTAAATTGCTACTTAATAGATCAACAACAAGCTACTGGCCAAAACCAAACACACATACACAGACACTCTCACTAGTTCACATAATGGTACTGGCTGCTGAAGATCAAACTTTTGGCTCTGTACCTTGACTGCAGAAAAAGACATGGTCTTTCTTTGTCTCCCACATCTGTTTAGAGAGTCTACTCACCTTGCTTTTCCTCACGCAGCAATGTAGGGTTTGGGAAGTAAAAGTAACCCACACAACAACAACAACAAAAGAGAAAAAATAAACCCCACACCCCAAAGAAACCCAAGAAAACCCAGATCTCAAAATCCAAACCCTTCAATTCCTAAGCACATGGTAGCCACGCTTATTGTCTGGGCATGTTAGTCTCTAGGCAGGACTAAATGAGACTAACTTTATTTACAGTACCTATCTGAAGCCTGATCCAAAGTGCTTTACTATCCATGGGTTCACTCCCACTGCCACGCTCACCAGGGTTTGAATCAAAGCTTTGCTGTGCTTCTCAAGCCAATCTTGCACAAGTCTTGCCAGCTCTGCTGGACCCAAACCTTTACAGATTAGTCAACCTTCTTCAGCTCTGTTGATGTCACTGGGGAAACTTGACTCCTCCAAACCAAATCTGTTTAACATCTTGAAATCCTGATCTGGACTCATAATTTGGTGTGACCAACACATCTCAGAACTGGTAATTTGCTGTAGGCCCCCATATTTCTCCCTATGCCACTTGTTCAGGAGAGACAGAGGATTAAGGAGACCTCTTCGTACCACTCAGGTTATACACCGCACCCACCCCAAAGTCAACAAGTGATATCCAGGGGTGCTTATTGGTATAAGAAGCCCTCCTGTCTGGCACAAATTACTGTCCTTTAATTATGATGCAGGAGATGGGCTGGTGCTTATCAATTTACCCATCACAGAAGTCAGCATTGGTCATGAAGGTGTTTAGTACTTTAAAAAAAAGAAATCTGGGTATAACACTGAGCCAACATGACAGAGAAATTAACTCTGAATGGCACTCTATATAATTTACTTAATTTTAAATTTACCTGGCCTTACTGTTGAGGTAGTGATTTTTGCCATATTTTGTGACAGAATCAGAGGACAGAAATGGATTTTTATTTGTTTCACGCTACAAAGGGAATGCTTCTCATATATTCATCAGTTCAACCTCTTTCAACATACTTCAGACAAGAAGATCCCAAAGAAACTGCAGAAGTGAGTAGTCTCCTAAAGCAGACTTACTGTTGCTAATGTATTTTATAGTTTCTTTTTCTCCAAACATTTACTTCAGCTTCTTTTCTCCCTTCTTATCTTACTCCTCCTCCCTCTCCCCCAAAGTTCCCATCCTCTCAATTGCAGCAAATGTTAATCCAATTGTTTGAGTGACTGCACACTGAGGGAGGAGAAAGTGTCTAGGGAAGGCTGATACAAGGGAGAAGGGATGCTGGTAGGGGGAAGAAAAAGAGAGGGGATATTCTAAATGTGATTCTAAAGAGTTACATTGATTGCGTGTAAAATTAATCTATGATTTCTTTTTTTTACAGATCCACATAACATGATCAAACAAACTGAGTTTAAACTAATTATAACCAGTCAGATTTTGTTCACTTTACGTGGCTTGTTCTGGTTAGGGCACGTACATATAAGAGCACATTTGTATTTTTCACATGTGCATTTTCAAGAAATTTCTTTGTTCAGTCTCTAAATTCGCTATGTTCTGATGGCGTGGTAGGGACTGTCTCTTATAGTTTGTTGTTGTGCAATCAGAAAAGTTTCCAGCCATCCTTCAGTTTTACACTGTAGAATGTAAAGTCCCTTTATGATCCTTGATTTTTCTACCACCTGACATCTTGACTAGCATTCTACATTTTCTTGAAAGCTATTTCCTTTCTTAAGCAGTCATCCTAAATTTAGTAAAAGCTGGGATGCTGATGACCTCTACTCTTATTTATCCACAATTAGGTAATTCCACAATCACTCTCAGGGGTCTTTCACCATGTTATTTGTCTTTATGTCACTGTGTTATACACTCAGAATGAACTGTTGTCTGCTTGACTACCCAGATCTCATTTGGAAGAACAGACCTATCAGACCTTTTAACATCAACATTATTCAATCCTGAGTCAGACAAGATGGCTATTAGGAAGAGGCCTTACAACATTTTAACCTCATAACATGTGAGGGCAGTTTGATTTTGAGATGCTTCAACCTTTTTTCCCACCCAACTTTCTCTTTCCTCAATGTATAAAACCAGATCCCAGAATTTGGTACTGCAGTGCTCAACCAAAAGCCAGAAAGATTTTGCTAAACCTATTGCTGTAGTCACATCATAATAGACACAGTGAGTGCAGGGGGGAAAAAGAAAAGAAAACAAGAGAAAATAAAACAGGAGGATATGACTTTGTTATTTAATTCCTTTCCTCAGCTTAAGTAAGGGGAATTTTCACCATAATACTTTCTTTCCCTGATTTTCGGGGTTATGGGAATAAGGGGTTTTTTAGAGGACATCACCTTTAATTCTTTCCTTATGATGAGTCAGTCTGACAGCCTTACCTATTGCTTTGTGTTGGTGGGAAAGCCTAGCCATCTCCACAGGGCAGTAGGAGGCAGAGATACTTATTTCAAAGCCTCAGCCCTATCCCGACCTGAATTAATCAACCTCAGCAGCTTTATCTCAGCCCACACATAGCTTGTCACATAACTCCTACTAGCATTGCGTATCCGTTGCTGTAGGAGCTACACAACAGGGTTTTTAAACTCTCTTCCTCAAACCTGAGGCTCCTCTTTGACATCTCCCCTGGGCAGGGTCGCCAGGGTGGCAGCTGAGAAAGTCACAGGTGAAGAACTAGCGCAGAATAAAGGAAAACCACACAGAAGCACACAGACACAAACACGAAGCACCTATCCTCAGGACAGGATGGGCAGAGCCATCGCAAACTCAGCCCTCCCTGCAAGGAAAGGACACTGAGGAAAACTAAAGGAGGAAAGAGAGGGAGAAACACAAAGGGGTTTTTCTTTCCTGAAAAGGGCTTTCTTCTTAGAGGACAAAATTTTCATCGCATGCAGGCTTAAAACCATTTGACTCCAAAGCAATTTTGTCCAAGAGGTCTTCAGGACTCGATTTTACAGCCTGAGAGCAGAGAAGTCATCTAAGGATGAACTTTGAAACTATATTCAGGTCAAGACACACAAATACGATGGAGACACACATGCTACAGTTACGTGTAACAGCTGCAAGATATGCATCTTGTAGGGCTGGTGTATTCTACACCAGTGATTTTCAGTGGTTTGGTAATACAAAGTGGCAGAAATGCACCAATTACTCGACTGTTAAATTCCAGCAAGGATTTCTACCACCCCTGAAGATTATACTCCTGAAAAGTCCTTTAGAGCAAGAAATAGATATTTCGACTTCACAGCATCTCTAGAAATTATCACACCATTATCATCATATAGGGCATATCAAATGGCACGGCAGGCAATATTCGTGCAATTTATACAAACAGAGCTCACAATCAGTTGATCCCGACATCTACAAAGACCACAAAAAATGTGTAGGAAATCTCATTCTGTGAGGAACAGAGAGAAGAGTTCCCATTTAGGTTTTATGGCTGAAAATACAGTCATGGAAAAGTAGTCCAATTGTATTTATCATAGTGAGCTTTTAGTGGAGTTGCTATGTTTTCTCGTTAGCTGAGAAATAGTTTTCGGTCCACCTAGATACATACAATCCTTCCCTTTTGGGAAGGACTCCAGGTTCTGAATGAATTAAAATGTAAGTTTTATTTACCCTGAAGGACATATAAGCAGTAAAATAAATTACATTAATCCTTTATTTCCAAAGCCAACTGAAGAAAGTGGAGCCTTTGACTTCATATCAACAGCCTCTGCTCCTCTTTCTCTTGAGGTTTTCCAGCCCAACAGGAGGTTATACGCTATTCTCAGTAAAGGCCTTCAGGTATCCTGGTCTTCAACAGAGGTTCACAACTCTACCACATAGCAAGTGACACAGGTGAAAGCTTGTGCCCAGTGTGGTGACGTGTGACAACAGAAGGGTTGCTTCAGCAAAAAGAGAATTATTTCAACAGTGGAAGATGACTGATGAAAGTAGAAAGTCTTAAAGAGCAGCCAAGGTGGGAAAGCCCCCAAACACTGAGCCTTTCTTCTGAACCAATCATATTTACAAGAAACAAGTACGTGCCCACACTAGCCACTTAAAGTCAGAGTGTCAAATATTTAAAGCTAAATTAACGTTTGCTTGGCTGGAGCAGAGGCACAAGGAGCTCAACAGCCACCACTTCTGCCCAGTGCCCTGTTGCAATGACCGCAATAAAATGGCTAATGCCTCCCTCCTAAGCCCCCGCAGCCAAAGCTCTGGACACAGAGTTGGGCAGGGAAACCACAGGCCCCTCAAACCAGCTTGTGCCAAACACCATTTGGCTGCCCCTGTCCCTCAGCTGCTGTTTGAAGGGTGCTGGTTCCCCAGGAGGCTCAAAGACCCTTTGTGGTGGGTGAGGAAAAAAGCCAAAATAAAACAGACTCTGATTGCCAGATGAGCAGAAGGGCTTACTGCAGGAGGAATGGAAATAATTCCTTGTAAATTGAATGCCTCTAACATGGGGGTTGCTGAGAAATAACACTCGGGTCTACTTTTATTCAGTTTCTGGAGCTGGGGTCCATTTGGAAGCCATAACTATTGCCCCCACACTTGAAGAATCCAAAGCTTTGAATCTGTGACTAATGTAAAGCCCACTATAAGTTGTATAAGCACAACAGACATTTTGAGAGGTCTACAGTGTCTTATGCACTTGTATAAACTGCATTTCCAAAATCAGTCAACACCCAAACCTCACATACAATCCCTCCTTACTAAAGTGCCTCAGCACCTTGTTATCCTGAAGAAGAGAAACATTTGTATAATGCCCCCACATGCTATTGCGAGTAGCAAGGAGAAACACAGGGAGATTAAGGACAAAATCCAGAGATGATGAGGGAGTGGAGGGAAATTTCAGCATGTAAGAACATAAAACAACAGCCTTGCTTGGAAAGAAAGGCTGACGGTGCCTACCTCAGGAGAAGGCTCCGGGCTGCAGCTCCAAAGCAGATCAAGCCACCTCCAGCACCTAGGAGAAAGGAGCAGGGCTGAAAGCTGACCCCACTCCATCCCAGATCCTACCAGCCAGGTGCGGACATGTCCCTGCTCATCAGGGGACAGGAAGAAGGGGAAATTAACTCCTTTTGGAAGGGCCATACTTTTCCCACACACTGGATTGGGAGCACTGGTTCTTAATATACTGTCCTGGGCTTCACTTCTGCCAAAAGCTAAGCTTTTCAGCACCTGACTTTCAGACACTTAGGTAGTTTTTTGGATCTATCTTTACAAGGTTTGCCAAAGATTGCATAGGAAGCCTGCAAGAGTCCAAGGTCTTGAACCTCTGGTCTCCTGCAGTCTATATTGAAGCGTTAATCACTGTGTCATTCTTCCTCCCCAACAGGTTCTTTTTAAGAGTTACAGTCACTGAAAGAGAGAAGAGTTATATCCCATTATAAAATACATGACCAATCATATAGCTCAAGTTTAATGCATAGCAGCCACTTACATCAGCCTGCCAGCAAGCTTGTGACAAAGAATTATTCACAAAATGGCAACTGGCCCAAACGGGCAAATGCCTTTGAAAACGGAAGCTGTAATTACATACAGCTTGGTTTGGGATAATTAGCTAAATACCGGTCTCTTCTTGGAGAGAGGTACTTTCCAGAAAACAGTGTATTTGACCTAAACAACAACTACGAAACACAGCGGAGCACAGAAAATTTGTGGCCTCTCCCCTTTTCTCCCTGCGTCCAGCTTTCAACTGCAGCCCTCGCCCTGCACCCCTGAGCAGGACAGCAGCGCGTCCCTCAGGCTCCATACATACATTGCCATCCTGTGGCCAGATTCTGCCAGCACAAGTTGACTGTCAAAAGGAGGTAAAAATAACTTCTGTGAACTGACCACTGCTATTTCTAGAGAAGTAAGGTACCCCATGGCACAAGCAAACAAGTAAGGTATCCCATGGCCCGAGTGAAAAAATGCACAAGCCGTGTCGTAGACATAGGCTCGAGCTAGAAAATGCAGATCCAACCACATTTTTGACCCTTTGCAGTTCAAGGTGCAGCTGGGTTTATGATTCAGTGGACTGTTGAAAAATGACTGAATAATGTTGGGATGCAAGTAAGGAGAAAAGGCGCTTGAGGGAGAGGGGAAGGGAACATCATCAGCCTTTAAAATCTTCAGCAAAATCAGAAGCAGCCTCCATTGACTTGAGCCCCACACGGAGCATCAAGGAACAAAAAATGACCGGGGAAGTGTAAACACAAAGGAAAAGCCTTGACATGACAGATGACCCAAAAGCCTCTGGAAACTTGACCCCGCAACCAAGAGGCAGGCAGAAGGAGGGCATGACTTGATTAGGGTGAGTGACAGGAGAAAGAAAGCAGAAGTTGGGTGGGAGTCTGAAGGTTGCTGGCCCACTTCAGAAAGTTGCCCTGGATGTTGTATCCAGCCCTCTATGGCCAGGGCAAGGGGGATGTGCAATTCTAGTAAGGCTGTGTTTTGGTTGCCTAATTCTTTTGGCCTCCATGGAGGAGGCAATATTCCCCTTGCAACTGCTTAGGAAGGCAAAAGGAAAATGTTGATTAGCACTTAGCAGAGGAAGTGGCTTATTTGGTCTGATTATAATCATGGGAACTTCGTTCCCTTTGCTCCAGTGACCACATTGGTAGCACTAACTGGAAAGCCAAGTAACTGGTAAAGAAACTGCTG
>NW_009259043.1:439791-454767 GCF_000687185.1 Egretta garzetta | reverse complement strand
GCTTGCTTTATTTTCCTTGAACAGCCATACAAGGAACCTTAACTTTCTTCATTCATAGGGCCCTTAGTGGCTTTCTGCCAAAAAAGCCACTTCACAGCTCCTTCTTGGGTCAAAATCTGCCTCTTTCCCCTGGCTGGCTGCTTGGACAGTGATAAGGTTTCAACAGGGGTGCCTGAGAGCAAAATCTGGGGCTGGGATGCACTGTAGTTATCAGTCTATCATCGTTAAATATACTGAAGTTGTGAATCATGTCTAGAGAGCCTTTTCTAGGCAAGGGGGTTTGTGTGTGTGTTTAAACAAAAATTTACAGTGCCATAGACATTAATTTCAGTTCAGGGTCACGCAGGCCAGAAGCAATAACGAACCGGTATTTTAATAATTGACATATTTTATGGTTGTATTATTAAATGCTGGAAAGCCAAAGCGAGATTTTCCTTAGTACTGTTAAATTAACAGCTTAAGTCAATGTACTTATCAATTAATAGGCATTCATCTCAGTGCGGGCTGAAAATCCTTCAACGCGGGCAGGTAGAGCTTTTCCAGGGCCTGCTTATGTGTCAGCGTAGGAGCAGCTCAAGGACTGCTTTAGGTCATTCTTTACATTTCATTGTGGTGGCACATTTTAGCTACGCCGTCTCCCCGCCTTACCTTGTCGCACGTCCCCCAGGCTAGCACACGCCCTGTGAGACCCCCGCAGCCGGGTCTCTGTGGGCCGTGGAGGACGGCTGGTGTGGGCATTTCCACACTTTCTGAGATCTTGTTGGTTTTCAGAGTATTAGTGTAGCTGAAAATGAGGCCCACTGGATCTGAACACCAAAAGCAAAATCTAGGAGAAAGATTGGATTTCCCCTTCCTAGCAGAGCATCGCTGTTATCCTGCAGGACTGAAGAATAGGTTTCTTTTTTCCCTGTTGCCCTCAAAGGCAAAACAAGAGGAAAAAAGGTAGCAATTCGGCAATTTCCAATGAACAGAACAGGTTAAAAAAAAAAAGAAGAAATCTCGTGGTGTAATTTTCAAGCCCTGTTTTGCACAGTGGAGACTACTGAAGCTTATTAGAACACCATGTGAGAAAATGATTTTGTTTGGAAGATGCAAATAGAAAAGAATAATTAAAAGGTAACAGAAGACCAGTGCTGAAACAGACACCCTGGGCTTAGGAGCACCAAATAAAATTACCCTGAAAAATATCCACGTAATCCTCCCATCTTCTCTTTCTCTTTAGATAAGAGCAGGGCAGAATATTCCAGGGATTTAAGGCATCATTTGTTTACACGGTCATATTTTAATCATCTGCAAGAAGCTAAGGTTACAACAACCCCAGCGTTCAAACGATCCCCTACCTTGCTGTTTATAAGAAGTGGGGCCTGACATTCACAATGTTCCCGGGTGACTCTGAGGGGACAGGAGGAGAGGGATGGGGAGGGAGGGAGGAGGAGGAGGAGGAGGGAAGAGAGGAGAGAAAGGTCAGCTCCCTTTTTAAGCATTTCTGAGCTTGCTGGAAGCTTTCAGCGTGTGGGTGGTAGGTGTATCGGCTGACACGGGGAAGTGTAAGCGTGAAGCTGGCCACCCAAGACCTCCGGGTCACTGCTGACACTCCAGATCTCCAAGATGGGGAAGGCACCTGCTCCCTTGCCAAAACAAACCATCTCCTGCTACGGGCATACTTGAAAAGACCTGCTTTTGTCAGCCTGGGGGAAGAGGGAAAAGCGAGGGGGCGAGGGGGGAGGAATTAGAGGGATGTGGGGGCTTTTGGTTTTACTTAAACAGTCTCAAATAACCAGTTTACAATGCAGCGATGTTCTTCAGAATTTATTAAAGGGGGGGGGAAAAAAGGAGCCGAGGAGACTTGACTCCAGATCTGGTGAGCATTAATATGCATCGTGCTAGAATTTCATGAGGCAAGCGAGTTTTGTAGCCCTTGCTCTGGTGGTCCTCTGCTGACAGGATCTCAAGCTGCTATTTGTTATCTTTAGGCCTGATAAGTACATCTGGTTTTGATTCAGGTGGCCGCGAGCTTGTCTCAGAGTTGAAAAGGGTGCTTTGCTCAAATTGAATTTTCTCACAAATTTCAAACTGGGATGAGAACCAGAAGAAGCTGGGCCCTGTCACACAAAACTCCCGTTTTGCTTGCTCGGCCCTTGGGCTCGTAAAAACCTGGCACAAATCAGTTTCACCTGTTTGGCTAAGTGAGTACATGCTAAAAGTAATAAAGCTATTAGTGCAATCAGATATTTCTCCGCATGTGTTCTGATGTAAAAAGAAAAAAAAAAAGAAAGAGAGAGAAAGCGGGGAGGTGAACTCTTCTCAACCCTGCCTGTCACGTATCTTCCTGTGTCCCTGCAAATTGGTTGCAGAGAGGCTGCTGCCGCTGCTCCACGCTTTTCTGCTTGGGCATCGTAGGCTGGCAAGGAGACCTGGCTGCAAAGAGCTTTTCGACTACATCACCCTCCTTAGAAAAGCAATTTAAGTCACTGTCTGAGGGGAAGGGACCTTTTTTGTTGTTCACCATCTCATGCTTAACAGACTTGTCCCCACTTTTGGACAGTGAAGCCCCACCTGGCCCTCCAGCGAGGACTGCTTCAGCGCCCGAGCGACCTGAGTCCTCCTGACCCCAGATACAGTCCCTTCCAGCAGCAGGACAGGGGCTTAGGTGATTAGCTCCTGGGATGCTATAAAGTTTGAAACAATGCACGCTTCTGACATCGTTTCCCAGCGCAGTGTGTGAGCATGTCCTCACAGCCGGTGTCTTTCATGGCTTATGGGAAAGATTCCCGGGCAAACTTAGAAATGAAAGAATTTAAGAGGCTTCTGGCCCCAAGCAGAGACCAGTGACATCTCTGATTAACTCCACTCTAGCAACACATTTTATTACCCATAAATTTGTGGCGTTCCAGCGGTGTCTTGGGCTCGTGCAAGATGCTCTGTAAAATGCTCTGGGAACCTGCTGGACAGAAGATACCATAAAAGCGTACTCTGCAACTCTTCACCCTGTCATTCGTCTGTGCTCCGCTTGAGGAACCTTCAGGACAAAACATGGGGCATTTTCTGTTTGATCTATTATCTATTTTCCACATCCCTTTTTTCCATTTTATTATACTTTGCTTTGTTGTGCATTTTTCCTTGCAGTGGCTTCTCTTATGTCTTGTTTTATAAGAAGCTTCACCTACCATGGAGATTAAGAAATTACATTTGTGATACATATTCATCATGCCATTTAAATGTAGACAGTCTTACCTTAACAAAATCAATAAAACAAGCCCCTTCGTAATAATCCTCACAGAAATATTTTAAAATTGCACCAAAGCAACTCCCTAACCTAGATCCGACTGAAGGAATAAAAAGAATTATGCTGTTGGCATTTTTCATAAGTATTTCTCCATATTTTCCAAAACTAAAATGCTATAAAAATATAAACCATCTGTATAGCTTCTTGCAGAGAAGGGTGTCATTTTTGAGGAAAAAATTACTGAATTTCCCTTAGAATGTTTTATATGTTAACATCTTTTAAAAAAAAACAGTTGACTGGCTCTATCAGTTCCCTCTCCTAAATCTACAGAGCAAGAAAACTGGCTGCTTTCTGATATGAAAGGCCAAGAAAGTGAAAAAAAATGTGGTACCCATTTCCTCCACTGTTTAATAGCCAATATTTAATACCCTAATTTGTGTACTCTTTGGGGTTCTCAAGAAAGGTACCCTGTTTGCATGCTCCATCTGGGTACTCGGGGTCTGAGAGGAATTCGCTTTGGAAAATGTCCTCATAATTTATCCCTTTTATTTAGAGTTTCTATGTAATGAAAACATCATACCTTGCTATTGCGGGTGCTCCCATGGAGTGAGTGCTTCTGCATAGCATACAAATGGCACCGTTCCCAATTGCAGGACTGAGCTCTGAACAAAGGAAGAGACATGAAGGATGCTGAGAGGACCACTGACCCTAAAACAAAGGAGGAACTGAATGCTAGAGCCAAAGTATTTCTGTCCATCAAGACCCATCTTGCCTGGGGACGATTTTTGTGAGTGTCACATTCCCAGGCAGGCTGATGGAAACAGAAAGCCACAGAGTATTTGGGTGTCTCATTCAGTTGCTTCTAGGCCCCTCGGTTGTTCGAGAACATCTGGGGGACATCTCATTGTCTTCATGGCTGTATGGGGTTTCCTACAGCAGCTTTCTACCCGATGGAGACTCTGCCATCTTTGTGGGATTCCCAGCCTCATAAATGCAATACCATGAGACATCTCTGTTGGCATTTGGGGACCACTGTGGAAATTCATTTCTGTGACTGTTCTGATACCACCAGGAAGGTCACTGACCCACTCTGCCAGAGAAACACACAGACAGAGCTTTCAGGCAGTGTCTGCCCCATCTCTTCAGGGTGTAGCTTTACTTTTAAAAAAAAAAACAACAAAAACCCATAAACCAACAAAAAGACTGCTTGTAGCCCTGTATCTCTTTATATTGTTGGGGATGTCACTTGGAGCCTGTCATCAGGCTGACTAAACCCACAGCATTATCTAGGTCGTGGTTCTCTTCCACTCAACTTCATTTGGACTTGATGATCTTAAAGGTCTTTTCCAACCTAAATGATTCTATGATTTACTTGTCATGGAGTCACCCAGGTCAGGGACACAGAGGCAGGATGTGGATGAAGGCATGCCCACGGCATAGGACATGGCCCTGGCATCCCTGTTCACACCAGTCCACTCCTCTAGCCTCTCATCACTCACATTTCCTACAGATGGGAGTAAGACATTGGTCACCATAATGGCAAGAGTCGTAACAACAGCTTTTGCAGCTGGGTGGTACAAAACTGATAGCTGCCCTGAATACCTCTGTCCAGTTGTTCCTAAAACTGCCAATCTGACTTTCCCAAACTCTAAGTGAATGCAACTTCTTATCTTTCGTCCCCTTCTGACATCCTGCCTTGCCTTTGCACCCGACCTACCGAAATTCTCCTCATTCTTGCGGTGTTTCTCTAGGCTGCGAATCACAGAAAAGAATGGGAACAATCAAAAAAGAAAACACGCTTAATTTCTACCGGTGGGATGCTTCCCTCCACCCACACTGGCCTTGTTTAGGTGGCCGTGCACGCAGCATGGCCCTTTCTAAGCTGACAAAGTTCATGGAGAGGCAGCAAAGGCAGCTCACCACAAGGTCACTGTCAAATTAACATCCACAGTGTTTCTCAGCCCCTCCGTATAATGTTTAGGGAAGATACAGATCAAAGGGACGGCCATTGAGTTCGGGGATTTTTGCCTTATCTAAGTCACGGGGACAAAATGTCACTGGCTGAAGAGCAGCAGTGAGAGCACTGGAGCATTGTTTGCTGTGGGCAGGCGGAGGAGACAAGGAAAGGGTAAAGTCCTGGAAACAAGGTGATGCCCCTATCCCTGCAGGAGCTGGGGATCACGATAGCAGAGTAACATGGGGTGGCTCATTTGGTCTTTGTGCTGCAGCTGACACAACCCCACCAACCATGATTTGTCGCCTGACCTCTCTCAAAACCCACCCTAATGCTCAGATCAGTTCAGAACAATTTTTCCTAACTACTTTTTATTCTCTCAGCTAAAATACAAGAAGGCAGATTTCATTTAAAACCCCAAATCTCCGTGCTTCGTTGTTTTTTCAGTAAGCTATTTTACAATGATGTATGCTTTTCCTCTTTACCGTTCTCATCTTTCTTTCCACCAAATATTTTCCAACAGCCACAGTCTAACAATAAAAGCAAAATATTTAAAGTTCCTAGAAAAAAAAATCAGATTTAAACTGGTTGAAATAGATCACAGCCGTAGAAAGCACATAGAAGCAGCAAGAATGTCAAAACTGCGGAAACGTACTTTAAATATGAAGGAGATGAACAAAACAGGTTGGAATAAGTAAAGTCTTTTTTTAGAGGTCCTGGTTTCTAGGTTTTCTCTCTACAACATCTTGTGCTGTTTGTCTTTTGCTCTTTATTAATCACACAGTTCTTATGTGTAATTCTGTAAATTCAGAGCTATAAATATATATTTTATATTTTGTATAATTTGGGGGGTTTAATAAAATTAAAAACAGGAAAAGAAAAAATCTGGTTTATTTTAGTATGTCAGATTCTGGAAATGACAGGATACAGGATAAGAGCAGAAAAAAAAAGACAAATGTATTTACTTATTCTATGGAGGGGTACATGCAGTCAGTAGTATTATCCTGATAGGTTTTGAATCATTTTAATTCCAGGAAGTGCTTAGAAATTTATTTTTTTTTCCACAGAAATCCACAGAGGTTTTACTTTTCTCCATTTTTAAATAGATCCTTAAAGATAACCACAAGCATAATTACTTTTTGAAATAGGATTAGCGTTCAAGTGATTTACAGTATTATAGGTGTGAAGTATATCAGAAGTGAGTTTTGGGAAGAAATCCAGAAAGTCACAATTAAATTGTTTGCCATACATCTCTTTCTGTAGAAAAAGGGCAATGGATAATTTAATATTTCTGTGTCAGAAAACAATATTACAACAGAAAGTACTCTATTGCAAAGTCAATGAATTTTAAGATATGAAAAAGAAAAAAAAACTAGAAAGAAATGGATTTGAAAATGTATCTTGTTTCTTTAAGGACCGATATTCTTGGTGCAGTCTCTTGGGTTTAGGAATTTCAGGATTTATCTTTCAGTTTATTTAATTTTCTATTTCCTTTTCTCAGCCCACAAGTAATCCGTACACAGACTGTGATTCAGTGTGTATTTTGTTTACAAATTGCATTAGAAAATACCATCCTATCACTTCTAGAGACATTTATTATAATCTGGATTCCTCTTTTCTCAAAAGCAGTTGATCTTCACAAATGTTTGATTTTCTCTACTGACTTGGATAAGCTGCACAACCAAACAGCAGCCTTGGTCTTCCGGTTATGTTGGGAACATGCTCAGACACAGTTATTTTGCCGTAGAGCTCTGCAAAACAATTCTGGAGACTATCCAAGAATTTGACTGCTTTATTTACATGAATAAGATAAATCCGACTATGTTTGGGTGAGCCATTTATCTCCATTGTGCAGGAAGGGAAAGAACCTCATCTACAACCACCTGAGATGCCCACCAGGAACCAGAGCATCCCAACCTCACCTATGTTCTTTGTGAAAGGCATGGAAAAGATGTGCAATGGATGTACAAATTTTATTCAGTTCCTAACCCTTACCCATGCTTCAGTCTATTCTTCCTGTTGCTTTGGCTTAAAAAATACACAAGTAGGTATTTTTTTTTCCTTACCCTTTTCTTTGTATCTGTCTGTATCTCTTCTACCTGTGCTGCACCAACCAAAACCATAGGCTTTCTTTTTGAGTACTCCCAGCTTACCTGGAGTTACCTACTAGTGGGTATTGGTTAAGAGATTTTTTTCCAGGCTTGGGGATGTGTATCATTCAGAGAAGCTGTCAAGGAACACCTATGTCTTTACCCTGTAAACTACACCCAAAAGTTTCGTTAGTTAGCCTTGGGGCTCTGATTCATGAAGGGCTGGCACGGCTGTTGCAGCTGAAAAGAAAATAGTCCCTGCATGTTTTCCCTGTTCTATGTGTGGGGATGGTTCGTCTTCATGTGAGCAAAACCCTGACTCACTGCAATTTTTAGAGAGGCATTGAAAGGCAAGTAGCAACAGTTTACCTTGAAATACCGTGTAACAAAGCACAGCCGTTCGGCAGCTCCACCACTGCACGGTAACGGGCGAGTGGGGGCTGCAGCCTCCCCCAGCCCAACAGATCCCATCTCCACGCTGTGCATCAGAGCACGGGCACGGCACAGATTTTAAAGCAGAAGGGGACACGGTTGCTGTTTTAGCCTGACCTCCTCTGTGCATTGTGAGGCAACCTGACTTGGCAGTCTTACTACAATTAAACAATTTTTTTTTCATTGCATTTTGAACACTTGCCCCCACAGAAGAAAGCTGCTGTTCCCACAAGCGCTTGCACTGAGTTCACAGAGCAAGGAGTAGCACAGGCTGGAGCAGGTTACAGGTGCAGAAGTTTCTTATCATACCTGAATTCAAACAAAAACCACTTGCTGATGCTTTTTTATGACACCGAGCTCTTTCCACTGTCATTTTTGCGTTATCAAAACGCCACAAAAATTACACACAGACAGACCTATAGTGCAAATAGTGAGGTACGTAATTCAAAGCGCTAAAGAGGCCCTTGAAGTTAGTGGCAGTTGTGGCCTGAGTATGCCCAAAGGCACAGCATTTGAGGGGTTAAGGTTGCAAACCAGGATCCTAAGAAGGTTTGGAAGATTTTAAATCCAAACCGGTTCCAACCAGATACCCACTTACCAGTTTTTTTCAAGAAGTGTACAAGAACCTGACTATCATTTTGGGGCAGCCGGAAGAGAAATAGTGGAATAGTATAACTCGTGCACTATAAACCTGTCTGGGTATTTCTGGCATTATTGTTAAATTAAAGTTATATTAAAATGAAACACTTCACTATTTAGCTTTCTGTCTGCCTGGCAGGTTTTGCTACATAAATCTAGTTAGAGAAAATTGGCCCATTTGAATTGGACATTGGATATGGCATTTCTGCACCATCAAGAAAATGGCTGCACATTTTTTTAATTGTTTCCCTTGCATATAATTTTTAAACAGTCTTATAAAAATGTTTTCCTTGTTTCACTCCCCACTGAATTAAGAATGCACATGAACAGTTGCCAGTTGGCCTATGCGATATTCATTCCAGCAGGCAGCAATGAGAAAGTATGAAGTGATTTTTGGAAGAACTACCTCTCTTCACAAAATGCACTAGGCTTTGCATAGCTTGAAAGAGATGCCTTTTTTTTTCCCTGCAGACCACTTCCTTCGGCTCGAGAAGAAAGAAGAATTTCCTAACCGGTGAACATAAAGGATAAACATAAGAAGTCTCGCACGTACTAGTGGCGATCTGCTTTGCAAGTAAATAAACTTCTGCTACTTTGTTGAAATTTAAGTGACACGTATTCTCCAAAGATCTTGACTGTGCATTAAGATAGAAGTCTCTCGTTGCTATAGGCACGTATGGTATTTAATTCTTTCCTTGTCCCCTCCAGACCCTGCCTTTCTCACAAACACACACGTGCATAAACATACCCATTAACATATTGATGATCGTTGCTTGGCTATAGTTCTTTTTTAGGGGGTTGGGGGGAGTCACACTTTCCTGGAAAACATCATCATGCTGACATACAAAATGACATTTGAGATGGTAAGAAAGGACGACGACCAAAATATTTTGTGCTGTCAGCTTATCGGACAGAAGCGGTATGAAAAGGAGTGTGTGGTGCTTCTGTTCTGTTGCTGGAAGAGAGAGAGAGGGGAAGGAAATTCCCACTAGGGCGGCACTCACCGCTGATGCCTCTAGAGATGTTCAAAGTGAACAGATAAGGAGACAGCTATTTAATTTCATTGTATTAAAAACAAAAGTCAAATGGTTTTCCAAAGCAAAATCAAAAAAAGGCTTGTCAGATGGAAAAAACAAAAATAAAATGAGGATGACTAGAAGTGAGCGCTGGCAGGGCAGTTACATGGTGTAACCGAAGCCACCGGCATTAGACTGGGCTGCAGGAGCTCCCAGCCCGGCTCCACCGCCCCCCTGCCTGGGGGGCACGGAGGCTCCCCGGGGCCACCGGGGCCACCGAACAATCGTTGGTTTGTTGCAGGGACCGGCTGCCCGGGGCCACCAGGCCCAGCTGGAACAACACTCCCCGCTCCCAGACTGGCCTGGGGAGCTCCTCCGCCGGGTAGCTCTGGGCAAACCTACAGGAAGCGTGAATAATTGAAGGGTTTTAGCAAAAAAAAAAAAAAAAAAAGACACAACTCATTTTCCACTCTGGCAACTCACTTGATGCTTTCAGCTCTGAGGTAGCCCCAAAAGACATCCACACTCTGGGACCAAAGCCTGATCCTGACCCCAGCAGAAGAGCAGGGAACTTGAACTGATTTTTAGAAGTCATAGAATCATAGCGTCTTTTAGGTTGGAAAAGACCTTTAAGATCACAAAGTCCCAACCACACAGGAACACCTCCCTGCTCTGCCCAGCTCCTCACCCAGTGAAGCCGATTTATCTGCGAGCACCATAACGGGGCGAGTGTGGTGCCCACCGGGGGGGACACGCACCCCTCTGCCCCAGGGCACTGTCTTGAGCAAATGAGGGGTTCGCTCAGGAGCTCCCAGACCGTGATACAGGCACCACGGGTTTGCTCCATCTTTCAGGGAGCCCCAGAAGGCAGTTGCAAGAGCTCCCAGGGAAATGCCAGGGAAATCTGGAAATGATGCCTTTCATAACGATCTTTTCTCGTTTCTGCTTTTGAGGATTTGGTTTCTTTCAGTGAGCTCTGGACTGTGTCATCTGGCAAAGAGCTGGCTTTATCTAGATCTAATTGTTTTCTCAATTAAGCCTAGAGAGAGGGATTTTTCCCTCTTGGATTACCAGGCTCATTTTAAGAAGATAATTTAGTGGCTTAATTTAGTGACTTTAAAATTAAATTTTAACTTCAGTTTTCCCCCCCACGCTGAGGCGTGTAATGAATAAGTTGCCTCCTGGGAGGGGTAAATTTCTCTCCTGTTTTTCCTTAGTGGAGAAGACACTGGGGAGGAAGGAAGGAAGAGGTGAGCTGAAAAAAAAATTAATCTTTTCATGTTTGGATCCTAATTCAGAGAATTAAGACTAGGCTAAAAAAATACAGGTTAGTCTTGACACCCCAGCATGTAATCAAACGCAAGATCTTCCTGCTGCCACCGGGCTGCTTCTACCCAGATCAAATTATGAGGAATAAAACAAATGGAGAAGGTATCTTTTATCAGTCTTGGAAGCACAGCACTCCGTGCCCCCTTTTAGCCTTACATTGGGTAGACGTTCCTCTCTTTCCTGGCTTCACCCGTGAAGGTGGTGGGGCTGTGGAGGGCAAGGTGGAGAGGCACATCTGCTTGCTCCCTGCCCACACCAATGGCCTCCAAATGCAGAATAACAACATTAGTTAGCTGGCTCGGGCTATTTAGTTTTACCTCTCCCCGCTTTAGGTCCCATCTCCTGCTCCCACTCCCCCCAAACCCTTCCTCCATCCCTTTCCACCATCCTCAGCCCTGCCAGCTACCCAACAAGCCCCCTGCAGCAGCCATCAGAGAGGTCCTGACCCCACCATCCCCACCAGTGCAGAGAAATCCCATGGGTAATGGGTTGTCTTCACATAAATTCTGCTCCTCCAGACAGGCCTGGTCTGTAGTCATTTGAAGTTAATAATTTCACTGGGATTTGCACAATGTCGTGGAAGTTTCCAGTCTGAAGATGCTGCTAAGTGACCAAATCTTGTGCTAATCTCTGCTGTGATGGATGGTTTTTTAATGTTTCTGAAAATCAGGGTCTGCACAGTGGGGGTGGAGGGTGCTACAGGACTGGAGGAGCAAGCAAAGACAGCAGCAGAGTCATCCATCCAGCGCTTCTTCACAGAAAGACTGGAGTTTTAAGGAGATGTATGCTATTATAATGTACTTTTCGGGATCCTATTCAGATCCCCGTGCACAGAAAAATCTGTTGACTGCAGCTGAGATCAATGTGAACTTTGTCGCACAAGGATGTTAGGAACATTGCATAGCACCTTTTGTTCCCATATTAATTTTTATTTTTCAAAACATACAGTGACACTTCATAAGCAAATGACAGTACAGCTTTAGGAAAAGCTGATGAAGGATTAACGTGCCAAAAAATTTGTTAAAATTTGTTAAAGAATGGCAGTTACATTAAGAAAACCAGCACCTGAGAGTTGAAATACAGTGATGTGGTTCTACTAGTACCACTAGCAAAGGACGGGAAAACACTGAAGTGGCACCTGTATTACAAAGCATGTATATTGATCTCCATATCTGTAAACTAGAAGATATAAGTTTGTTGGGCAATGACTTTTTTTTTTGTAACGCAATTCAAGCGTAGATCATACACTTTCTTTCTTACCTGAATCTCTATACATACTTTTAAAACATTAAGAGCACTAATAATGCCTGCCTTACAGAATTATTAGCAGTTTTGTCTTCCTAAGAAACTTTACCTTTTAAACGCACCTCATTTATCCATTTATTTCTCTCTCCCCATCGTACACAAAAGTTCCTTTTCACACCTCACCCCTCCCATGCACAACCCCTCGCTCCTACCTCACACATCGACGTAACGAACAATGGAGAAACAGCAAAGCAGGATTTTCCTGATGTGAAGAGTAAAAAGCATTTTAAAAATTCTCACTAAGGAATGTAATTAAATTTATCATTTAAATGTCCTAATATTTTAGAAATAAAGGCATTTAAATTACTCACATTTAAACACAGGTATTATTTCACATTTGAGTACTAACTGAAATTATTAATGTTTTCTAGAGGACTTTTCCTGAAGGGTTGGATAAGTCACAATGGAACCTTTCAGTAGTTAATAATTTCTTTTTTTTTTTTTTACTAAGAAAAAAATTAATTGCCTCAAGAAAAATCTGTAAGACTATCCCTTCATAATTCTGTTTGTCAGTCTCACCTGATCCTCCTGAGGACCAGCTGTACTTTATTCCTGGGTGTGCTTCTCGAACTGATACCCCTAAACATGCAAGTTAGACTTCAAAATTGAAAGCCTAACGCTCTGCACTAATTTCAGACTTCACTGCGTAGGCTGAGGAGCCCGTTTCACGTCGAGTCCTGCACAGAAAGAAGAAGCAGGCAAACCCCCCCTGTCTCTGGTGTGACCCTTCAAAGGAGCCCCCGGGATGATTCTGCCCCGTAAGTGCGGCGGCTGAGTCAGTAGCGGTGGAACCAGAGGTGCAGTGAGGCCTCTGAAATGCTTTTCAAATATTTTTACAAGAAGCGGAGAGATTTGTCCTTGAGAATTCTACGTGCCTTGCGGAGGGCTCATAAATAAACAGCTTTCAGGATAATGTTTCACACTTCAGCTAACTCAAGAAAGGAGAATATATTACTCCAACGATTTCTAGGAAAAGGGTTCCTCACAGCGCCTCGTAAAATACAGAAGTGCTTTCTGTCAAGCTTTGCCTCCATATGACAGTGTTTCCCTCGGTGTGAATTAATTACCTGTATTCTTCGGTCTCTTAAGTCGCCCTACTCACATATGTACCTATGATTTTATTACTGAATTTTCACTGTTTGCTGGTTCCACCCTCACACCCCCCCCAAAGTGTTTCTCAAACCCCTCAAAGCTTCTTTTCTGGTTTTTCCTTGGTTCGGGTTTTTCTTGGGGTTTGGGGGTTGTGTTGTTTTAAACATTTCCTCTTTCTCTCAATTTTGAATTCGCAGCTCCATCAGAACAGCAGAGCATGCTCCGTAGTCACAGATCACACATACATCTGTTCCCACCGGGCATGGACAAGAATACACGGATCAGAAAGGTCCTTCCTCATTAACTTCTAGTTTAAGCAGTAGTTTACAGGGAACGCTCAGAAAATCCCTACTGCAAAAATTGCCAATTGCCTGCTTCAGTTTTAATTTTATCCAAGCTATTTGATCTCTCCTGTTACAAGAGAAAAAGGTTTCGTGTCTCACCTTGCTATAAAATATAAGAAACCTCTGTGCCGCGCGTGACGATCCCTTTCAGTGTATCGCGGGCCCCTGCTCGGGGATCTCAGCTACAACTTCTGAGCGACTTCTGTCAACTTTATCAGATTTTAAATCAGGCTTAAATTATGAGCACTGTGTTTTTCTTTGCTGCATACTGCTGCTTCTAGTGGGGTTTCCTGACAGCTTCTCAGCTCCTAATTCAGGCTACCTGTGAGACGCACGGAGGCATGCTGCAGGGATCAACTGGCTGCTCTTTTCCCCAAAGATAAAAATTAACAAAAACCATGACTATTTCTGACCAAAACCAAATGTTTCATCTAAGAATGAGAAAAAAATCCACGGCAAGTAAATGTGACAACATGGTGTTTTGTCTTGCTCCCTTCTCTTCTGCACCTTCCCATTTTACCTCCCCGGATTTAATATCTGTTAAAACTGTGTTGTCCCATTCCCATGCCTGTGTTGTAGGACGAAAACTGCATATTACAAACAGCTGCTCACTTCTTTACATCAGGGTAGAAATTGTTGATTCATACCTATGTTAGTGCAGATATAGCAATCCTAATTAACACGTGGCCATAAAGCTATTTGGGTTTTTGGGTCATTGGTAGAAACACAATAATTCTTTCATCATTTTCACCTTATCCTGCAAAGAATATTTTTCCACCCTATCAAGGTAAAAAATTAATTGTGAACCAAGTATTTTATTCACGGCATTTAATTTCCTGGATTTTCTTGCCAATTGAAATTTCATTTCAGTAAATTATGTTTTGAAATATTTTTATTGTCAGAAGAAAAACTGAGCTGTTTCAGTTTGAGAGTGTTAAATCAGTATTGTGAAGCTCTCTCACATTCTGTGGAAGGGCTTTTTTTTCCCAGTCAAGAGCCTTCACCAAAATCAGGAAACAGACCAAACACCAAGGGTCTGGACCATGGCCACAGCAAGTACTTTTAAGCTGCGGTTAAACCTTCCTGCAGGACTTTTTGCACTGCCCCTGCCCCTATAATTTGCCGGTGAGCTAAGAGAGGGATATCTGGTGGAAAAAAAAAGGTGTCAAATTGAAGAACAAAATTGATGAAACCAGTGGCATCTCATAGAGACAGAACAGGGCTTCGCGGGGATGACCCCGATGACAGTGAAGTTTAAAGGAGAAATGGGGCTTTTCAGTAATGTGCCAGCTTGCCTGACTGTTTTCTAAATGACGGCTATATCCATATGCCATTTTGCAGAGGGGATAGGGTTGCTTATGATCACAAGTCCACAGGAAACTTTGGAAAACCCACCTGGAGCTCCTTTTCTCCCTTAACCTGAGGCCGGAACACAGGGAAGGGAGAGGGGCGACGGAGGGGGCTGTCGTGGTGGCGGATGCCACCATCCTTTCACCCAAGGTAGGGCCCAAGGACCGCCGGTGCAGCGGTGGCCTCGGCGGCTGGCTGA
>NW_009259043.1:435930-439586 GCF_000687185.1 Egretta garzetta | reverse complement strand
CCTGGCTCTGGGCAGGCAGAAACAGAAAGATTTTGTGCTCCGGCAGAGCTGGGCCTTCCCGTGACCCGGGCGAAACCCTCCAGCCGCTTTCCCACAACGCCGCGTCGAAGCCTGGCTGCAGCTCTCCGTTTATTTTTTCAGGTGAGTAGAGGCTGTATCAAGTACTGGTTTCTCAGTTGCTTTTAATTAGGCTTCTGGAAGCCGCTCTTTCATCTCGGACGAAGCCTGCGTCACTTCGCTCCAGCTATTTTCGGTCCTAAAGCCGTGGGTTCACTTTCATGCGGCTAATTGAAGGCACACGGGAAAGCAGAAAAGGGCTAATCCCAACGATTTGAGATATTTTACGGTTAGGGTAAAACCGCACGTTTTTTAGCTGCAGAGAACCACTTTCTAAATTTTAACCTCACAACCACTTCCCCAAGGTGGTGGCTGACAGGAGAAAGCGGCTGTAACGGCACGAGACCCCCATGGGGTCCCGCACACTGTGTGTATGGGAAGGTCGAGCAGGTGATGGAGGCCTGATGGGGTATAATAGACTGTCTTTGTTTTTAAACTCCTGCTCTTCTGGTCAGCTCCTCCTCATCTCCCAGGAAAGCGGGTGAAGAAAGCTGGGGGAAGTCCAGTACCTTGCCAGCTGAACTTTCAAGGCACCGTGCAGAGACATTCAAGGCATGCGACTGCCATTAACATCGCCTGGACTCCTGCGATGGGAATTACCTTTGTGAGTTTGAAAAAGAAGCGATTAAAAGGCATTTCAGCAGCTTACAGGAGATGTTCATAGACACTATCCAAGTTTATGGCTGTAGCAGCTGTGCCATGTATGGCCACGGCTTCCATCACCCTGTCCTGCTCACATCTGCTGCACGACCACGTCGCCTTGGCGTGCAACAGAGCATCGGCCCTCTGTGGCTGCCACGTGTCGTGGTGTGGTGCTGTGTTGCTGTGTGCGTGTTGTGTGTTGCTGTGTGTGTGTTGCTGTGTGTGTGTGCTGCTGGCCCTCCCATGTGCACGCCCTCCTGCTCCCTCAGGCTGCGTCCATGCTGCAGCTCCCGGGGCCGCCTCTGCTGCTGCAGTGCTGCCTCTAGCACACCTTTATGGACCATCTTCGTTAACAAGACATCATCTCCGTGCTTCTGAACACTTGAAGAAATCACTGTCATGGCAACTTTGGAGCTATGCTTAGCGACACATATGCTTTGGAGGCAACAAGGTGAAAGCTGATGCAAATTTACTTAAAGGCATGTACTGGGTATGAGTTTACATCCGCTGTGAATCCAGCCCGCGGTCTGATACACCTGAAATACCTTCTCACACCAACAACCCTTTGCGATCAGAGTCTGTTACCCCACGACAGAGACACTCATTTTCTCAGTGCCACTGAACTACTTGACACTTAATAACTGGCATTTTTTTATTGAACTTTGAGGCAAACAACCCACAGCAATATTCGTGTATTGATCTTTAAACACATCTATATGATATACAAATACACGTATAAAAAATAGGTATACCAGTTTGCAACCATCGGTTCCTGAACAGGTAGCAGTACATTTTGTGTAGCAGTTGAATGAATAGCACAGGCAGTTAAGGAGCAGAAATCCCTCCATCCCAAAACATGACAGTGCTATGAATTGCCAGAGGAGGCCCACAATAAGTTGAAGAAACAGCCATTCTCTGCCCTGGCTGTCCCACAGGCCTTTGGGAGCTTTTGTCTTTTGTGTTGCTGGACTCACGTTTTCCTCGTCTGGCTAGCCGGTGCGTTGTGCAGCACTTGTGAGCACGTGAGCAGCAGTGAAGAAGTGTGATGAACCAGAGAGATGAGGGATACCACTTGTAGGCTGAGCTGTGTGAAGGGCTCCAAGTCTGGGCACTTTTCTTCCTCTTGCAGTTCAGACACCGGTAGGAATTTAGGAAATAACCAAGTTCCTTGCACCTTGATTAAGTTACCTAGATGAATGGGCCAAGTTTTGCTGCTGTTAATTCCTCCCTGCACCCTTACGTACCATGGGACAACCTTTCCCTCTCCAGAGTACGGGTCAACCTCTTGACTCAGGGTGCTGTATGCCTGCGCCTAGGGGGGAAAACACAGTTCTTTGCTCAGGTGCTGGGGGTGGGAATGCCCAGAGAGTGATGGCTGTGCTCCGAGCTAACATAACCAGCACAACCCCAAAGGCCTGTGGTTCAAATGATGCAAATGGGTGAACAGTGTTGGGTAGAAAGACAGTAAGGAGGCAGAGGGGTCAGAGAAATAGCAGCAAACACAGTGCTCTAGTTTTGGTCTTTTCTTTCTTCTTTTGAACAATAAATTAGCTAAAAAATTACATTTCTGGGACGAGGCTTTTTGGAACAAAAAATAACGTGCTTGTGGGAAGACTTTAAACTGTTGAAGGAGTCTGTCCTGACAGTCCTCTAAAGCAATAAGTTTTGGGAAGCCAAACCTCTCTGTTTGAAGGCTGAAGTGACACCATGACTATTCACTCTGAAATGACATTTTTCACTTCATAGGCAATCTACAGCTGCTAAAGCATTTTAAAGGGATTAAGTAATTTGAAACAGAAAAGAAATAATTCCTGTCTTTTTACATTTCAAGAAAATCTGAAAAATTCTGCTTTGGTTTAAACCAAATGTTTTTTCCTCTGATATTTCTGCTCAGCAACTGAACTGAAAACCCACTATTCATCCAGGCCCTACATAGGTAATTGCAGTTCAAAAATGGGAAAGGTTACATAAATTATGCTCAACTGTGCTTCTACTTTATTATTTGCTGGCTATTTTCTTGTAGCTTCAAAGCACAAGTGGCTCTCAAAGCAGGATTTGAACGATGTGAAGGTATAGGGGTAGCTTACAGCGGTTATGGGTTCATATTTTGCATATGAGCCATTATTCCAACTAATAGATCACCACCAAGAGAAGCCATTTAAAATATCTTTATGGCCTATATCCTGACAGGGAAGGAGTTGTAAAAAGGTCATAAACTGTGCCAAGAAGCATAAAAAGAAGTTGGTGTTCTGCATTAGAAGAAATGCAAGATAAGGTACTTGCACGTTCCAGGCATGGTGGGTGGGTGGGCAGGGGGCCTAACAATATCCAGATGGGCCCTGGAGCACGGGCTGGAGGTAGGCTCTGCAGAGCCGACCCTTTTTGTCCACTGTTTCATATCCACATCACTACCTCCTCATCCCTGAGTTTCAGCTTTTGCCTTGCGTTGCCGCTCTTTAGCCCTTGCTGGGCTTGCTGCCTTGTGTCCCTGCAACCTCCTTACTTCAGTGCCTGGGCTTCTCCTTTGTCTCTCCCAACCAGCCAGGAGGCTGTACCCTCCGGAGCTTTGCTCCTTCAGCTGTGTGATGCTACCAAAGAGACCACAAACCCTCTCCTCGCGCCCCCGTCAGAGCGGATGCCTGCTATCTCAGGGATTGCTTTAGGGGTGGCACAGGAGCAGGAGAAGCCAAATGGGTGGGCTGGTTCTGCCAGAGTTTCCAGTTGCTGGTCTTGTCCCCAGACAGCAGTGAGGTTGGGGATTCGGTAACTGTCAAATCCTGCGCCTACGTCCTCTCCCAGTTCCCCCACGGAGCCTTTAATGAAAGCCCTGTGGTGGCTGGTGGCTGAGTGGGGTTTGTCTGCTTTTGCACCACCACAGATTTCCAGGCAGGACGCAC
>NW_009259043.1:430126-435880 GCF_000687185.1 Egretta garzetta | reverse complement strand
GCTTTGAATTTTGCTCTCTCTCTTTCAAGAATCTTAATTTTGAGTTGCTAATCTGACTAATATTTGGATGTTTTGAGAAAGCTTCAGTGCCCTTAAAATTGTTTCTTTTTTTTCCTAAAGGAATATGCTTTTTCCAGTCTCCTTAACTAAATCTGTCAATGGAAACTGCAAAGGGACAGACCCCCATTTATGCTGTGACTTTTTAACCTCATGCTGCCAGTTTAGATGGACTGTATGCTGAGTAAGTTGGGTCCCAGGCTCTTTTGAGATATCACAACTGTGCAAAAGAGCATTAGTGTAAATAAGAAACAGGCTGTAATGAGCAAATGTTTGGGTATTGATTCAGTCTTTACTTTGGCAAAAATCTCCCATTGCCTTCAATGAGAATTTCCGTACATGAAAACGGAGCAAACGCTGTGAGTTTTCATAACCTTTGTACATGCTTGTGAGCACTTAGGCAGATGCTTAGACACACTGGGATGAATGCTGTGAGTAACTGCTCACCTATCTTACTGTAGCTTGCCCAGTCCACTTCTGAGTAAAACCCATGAAGACCCTGACTCAGAAGGACCGACATGTCCGTGCTTGGGATGCTCAGGGCTTCCCTGTCAAATTTGTACTTCTGTAGAGAGTAGCAGCAGAGCCCTGGTTATAGCTGTGCTTGCACAACTCCTGAAATTGAGATTCAGTGAATCCAAAGTGGCAGAGTCAGCGTTACGGCGTGATTTGCTGGCATATCGCACCTTAACCCTCTGCTGCAGGGACTCACAAACCTGCTGGGGCTAAATAATAACTCCCTTTCAGTCTCTTCACTTGCACCGCTCCTTGCCAAACTCCAGTAGAGATGACTTAGCCAGCGCTGAACTCTGCAGGAGAGCATGGGTCTCAATACCTACATTTGTTTCTGACAGACCTCAGCCAATGTGCCTCTCTTTTTCCAGCAAGAGGGAAAAACATACTTTAGCATTTCTAGCTCTGCTCCCTGCTATGCCGTCTTATGAGCTCTTTGTCTGACCTATATATTATATAGCTATCATATTTACGTAAAGACTCTACTGAAGCCAGGGCCAGAGGAAGTTAATCCAAGGATTTAGGTTCGTTATGGTATGGGATTGCCTGGAGCCTTTGCTTCCACTTGCAGTAGAGATGCTCAGAAAACTCCTTTGCTCCCGTAAAGGTAGGCATTGTAGCCAGTAACACCCTTTCTCCAAATGTACACCAAGCACCAAGGGTGCGTATATGGGACTAGAAACAACGATGGACTCACTTTGGCTGCTACTGGAACTGTAGCTGGCACTGAGGATTTAGCTTTGCATGATAAGACCCCTGGGGAAGTGCTAGGACTCAGTCTTCAAAGGCTCTGCCTGAGGAAAACATGCTGGTCTCAATTTCAAAAGGCTCCAAAGGCTTAAATAACCTGGGATTGCCTAAAGCCCTTGCTCAGCTACCCCCTAATTCTAGAGGTGTGTGAAGTCCCTTGTCATGCTGCCATCTTCTAGCCAGCTAAAGCTCAGGTTTTAGATAGTCTCAGCATAGTTTACCTCTCTCTTTACCATTCTGGGTTGCAAAGCAAGTCCCCCACACCTGGGGTTTGCCATGATCCACAAAAAATCTTGTCCCTCACCTGTTTCACTTGTGAAGTTGATATTGGACACTCCAGCTGGATTGGTGCCTACAGAAAACACAGCCAGGGAAGGTGGTCCCCCCTCACCGTCATCCTCCAAGAGCTGAAAGGTTAAAGCTCTCACTGAGGATCTGGGGGACCCTGGTTCAGATCTTTCCTCTCTCTGCAGTAATTCGAACCTGCATAAATAGCCAGTGTGCCAGAGAGAAAGTGAGGGATAATGTCACAGGCCACACACACACAAAGCCTCCCCTTGGGATGAATGACGCAGATCTCTGTATTCCCACATAAATGCAATGACCTCTAGACCTCACCTTCTCCAGCCTGGTAAAGAGTTATTACTGACAAAGTGAAACAGCTTCAGTGGTGAGAAAGGCCCGGTCTGGAATACCATATACAGCCTGGTCATGGCTCACATGCACCTACACTGGAAGACACATAGAAGATGTGTATTCAGATCCCCTCAAACAGAAAGAAGAATTAAGCTCTGACACACCCTAGAGTACTTTTCAGTGATCCCATCCGTGCGTCAAGACCATGGCTGGGAGACTCATCACAATGTGTAGTGTTAAAGGTGCCTGTAAAAGCCCTGTGACAAATGCCACAACACCCTACAGCCAGGTGTGTTTACTGGCCAGTGACTACCCAACAAGCAAGTAGGGACTACCACCCTTATCAGCTGTAAGAAAGGCCTGGCTTAGGTGGTTATGGCCAGAGCTACAAATCTCAACCTGATGCATGTGCTTTTCTAAAAGTACATGAAATGTAAACATCACTGTCCTGAACACTATAGCAAGGAAATCTTTGGAGATCTTTTTGAGGGTCCTTTGGGTGTGCTGGGCTGAGAGAGGCAAAACCAGTTGCTGCAATGTCCTCTTATAGGAGAAGAATGATGAAGCAGAAAGGTGGAGCCATGCACATTTCCGATCCTCTTCAAATTTTCCTCTTTTGTAAGAGTGATGCCAAGGTCACTGTTACCACAGTCTGAGTCCACTGGGCATGCCTATGCACGGGTCCTCACACAGGCTATTTGTGTCCCATGGAGATACATCCAGGTATATCCATTTTGTGTGAGCATCCAGCATTTCCTCATGAGGGTCAGATACAAATACAGCTACAAGCCTTCTTGGCTCTGATGAAAACCCTGTAGCTCAAGGATTTTTTTGCAGTAATGAAGAGTATTTATGTGTGTATACGTAAAGCCTTTAAAAAGTATAATCCTTTTGCAAATAGACGTTTTCCTACTGACCAGTAGGTGTGTTGTGAGGACAGGCAAAGCTCAAGTGATACCAAAGGGGACAACCTCTTTATTTTTGGACCATGGTGAGTGATAGATTTCAACCTCCTTAATGCTTAAAATTCGGAGTGTAATTTTTTAGTATGACAGCATTTCACAGATTAATGCAAAATGACAACCAAACCCCCACGGGAGAGAAGCTAACCAGGGCTGTACTTCCTCAAACCCAAATCCAAAGGCTTGGGTTTTTTTACATGAAATATTGCTCCTAAAGAGCTTTTGTATTTTCTGTGTTCATTGCCTCTGGTAAGCTCGGTAGTTCACAGCAAACAGGAAAGGTTCGTGTCTTCTCTGGACTAATTACCAGTTGTGAGTTTTAACCTCATAATCCTTTATTTTCTTCTAATTTAACTGTCATGGTTTTACCCCAGCTGGTAACTAAGCGCCATGCGGCAGCTCACTCACTCCTCCCAGTGGGATGGGGGAGAGAATCAGAAGAGTAAAAGTGAGAAAACTCCTGGGTTGAGATAAAGACAGTTTAAGAGGTAAAGCAAAAGCTGAGTGAGCAAGCGAAGCAAAGCAAAGCAAAACAAGGGATTCATTCCCTGCTTCCCATGGGCAGGCAGGTGTTTCCAGGAAATCAGGGCTTCATCACGCATAATGGTGATTTGGGAAGACAAACGACATCACTCTCAGTGTTCCCCCCTTCCTTCTTCTTCCCCCAGCTTTATATGTTGAACATGACATCACATGGTCTGGAATATCCCTTTGGTCAGCTGGGATCAGCTGTCCCAGATGTGTCCCCTCCCAATTTCTTGTGTACCCCAGCCTATTCACTGGTGGGGTGGTGTGAGAAGCAGAATGACTCTGTGTAAGCACTGCCCAGCAATCACTAAAACATCCCTGTATTATCAACACTGTTTCCAGCACAAATCCAAAACATAACCCTATATGAGCTACTATGAAGAAAATTAACTCTACCCCACTCAAAACCAGGACATAACCATGACATAAAAAAACCCAGGACATAGCCATCAGAGCAAGATGACTGTGTCAGCAAGAGAAGAACTGAGATCTCCCTTTTCACCCCATGTCTACTTGCCCAACTTTCTACAGAACTGACTTTTAGGCACGACTCCCTGGAACATGTCCCCAGAGACTGCAGTCAATGAAAAAAGGGATCAAGCAAATGTTGAGAGTCAAGCAAACCTTCAGGACCAACCCATTGAGTCATAAGACAGAGTTATATCAGTGACTACATTTTTGCTCTCCACATGTAAGGATACTCCTTTGCAGCAAGATGTGGGAGGAAACAAAGGAACCGAGTCTTCATCTCTGCCTTCAGACACACACATGATTCTTAAAGAGGGTGCTTATATCACACATATATGTAAAAACAGCACCCTGGTATACAGGATTGCCAAGGCAATGCAGTCAGAGGCCCTGCGAAGTTAGATCGTGGATGAGCAGTAAGCAGTCTGTTAAATTGCTTGGACACTGAGAGTTAATCTAATGACTCATCAATAATTTGTGACTGCTTTCTATTCCTGATAATATTTCTGAGACATCATGCAGCTCCAGAAGAATGACCTATGGTCTCTTCTGGCTCTTACATCACCAACAAGATTTCTAAGTTCGGGCAAAAAGACCAAACTGCTATTTCAGTTGTATCTGGAACTGGAGGATGTGAGAGAAAACAGAATGCAGAATTTGATTTTCAGAATCTTTATTATTAGTAATGTCTCAGAAGCCAACAAGAGCTTAGTTTGATTTTTTTTATATCCAACGAGAAGCTAGAGTAAATTATCTTTCTATTTGTTAAACAATAAATTTAATTCCCCATTTATTTCAGTTTTCAAAGTAGAAAGGCATGTCTTACTTTTCAGAGTATTAATTGTGCTGTCCAAATTCTTAGAAACATGTCTTTTCTTTTACTGTCACCCCAGTCCATTAAGTAACAGTTTTCAGGCAGACGGCGTGCCATAAAGTATAGCATTCTGTTCTGCTAAATACTTTGGTGATTATCTCAGATCTAAAAGCAGCATTGGCTTCGACCTTTGGTTACAGACTGCTCTTTATTGCTTCTGTGTCGTAGAAACATAATTTGCCTGGTTCCCTCGATAAACAGTTTTCTGTAGTTTTGTCCCCTTGCATTTTAACCTTTTCTTACAGAGTTAGCAGAAATGACTGAGGAAGGAACATTTCTTCAGAGCTTCTTATGTGATAGACTGGGAAAATAAGCATCCACACATTGCCAAGTTGGGAAGGTAAAGAGAGAAAGGGCATGTTTTGGGCAAGCTCCTTTGGCAGGATGGGGATATTTTGCGGTAAACTGTCATTCTCATCTGAGGTATTTTAGACCAGACAACTACAGCTGCTGTCAAAGAGAAAAGCTCCCCATTTCTGCTGATCTTGCAACTTTGGATAACGTGTGTATTTGCTGCTGCCAGTAAAGCAAAGGGTTCTTCCAGAGGGCACTGCTGATCTAGAGGGCAAAGCTATATATAATATTTTTTGGTGTACCGTGATATGTTGGTCCTAAGGGAACTCAAGCATCCAGGAAAGATTGAAGTTAGAAACGTGGGTGGAAGCTTTGCAGCCCACAGATATTTCTAAATCCAAACGACATCCTGAGGAAGTGAGTCTGGAAAGGGACTTTCTCATGCTGTATTCTTTCCCAGCTATTAACAGCGTTATGTGCTTCACAGCACCATTCACGCACCAGAAACGCAATCCCTTATCAGAGACGAAGGCTATTTAATCTATTAAGGAATTCAGCCTTCGGATTAATGCATGGCATGCTGCTGATACTCCCTCTCCAAACATAATGTATTGCAGCCATAAATGGTGAAATTAGGCATGACAGATTGAGACTTGCAGTCTAACTGCCTGC
>NW_009259043.1:426371-430073 GCF_000687185.1 Egretta garzetta | reverse complement strand
TTTTAGGTGCAGTTGGAGCAGTCAAGTCTTTAAAGAAGACGTCTATTTGCAAGAGGTACTCATGAAATCTGGGCACTTACAATGAGATATGAAAATGTGTAAGGAAGATGTTTTTGCAGTGTTCTGTGCGCGCACTTTACACACTTATTTTTTGAAATTTTGAACCGAGCGTATGTTACCAGCAATTGGGCAGCCCAAAATACATGATAATAAGCTAGTTGGAGTAATAACATTTCTTTCATTTAACTCTCAGGTGAAAAATTATTTGGGACTCTCTTTCTTCAGACTTCCCCAGTCTGTCGAAATGACAATGTCCCTGTCTTTGTTCCAGATACCCTAAAAGCGAGGCCGTTTACAGTTTCTGTACATTAGTGTCTCGTCTCTCTTCCCACCAGGGAGACAAATGAATAGTTGAAAGAAACAAAATGAGGGAAAAGGCAAAAATAGCAGCTGCAGCAGAATGAGTGATGAAACACACATACTGTTTGTTAAAAATGCTTTGTTGGAAAGCAATGCAATGCAGTTCGAGCCTGTAAAGGACTGGACTGCTGGGGAGGTCACAGCTTTATAATCTGATGGCAGTGCTGTCATGGGACACCTCCTAGTGAAGAGGTACCAGCACCATACAGACACTCAGGCACGCAGACACGCACGTATACACACACATCCTGCAACGTGGCTGGCATTACCTGGCACTATGGGAATACCATGGCTCGCGTGCATTTTACCTGGAAGTCTTGGAATGATTTCATATCGCCATTTCTTGAATTTATGGCACCCTTACAGCACAGAATTAGTTCTGTTTTACAGATGAAGAGATTCAGAGCCAGTAAGAGTCGTGAATTAGGGACAGGTTAGAAGAAAAGGGCTAGGTCGATAGCAACAGATATGGAAAGGTACTTGGGCAACTACAGAGAATCTGAGCCTTTTCGGAGCATAGATAGAATCATAGAATAGTTTAGGTTGGAAAAGACCTTTAAGATCATCAGGTCCAACCATTAACCTAACCCTGCCATCCCACCACTAAACCGTGTCCCTAAGCACCTCATCTACCTGTCTTTTAAATACCTCCAGGGATGGGGACTCAACCACTTCCCTGGACAGCCCATTCCAACGCTCCATCTAACTGTCATAATTCACTGTTGAAAGCCTCATTAAAAAGGCTAAGGATTTAAGAAATGTGGGAAATAAACTGTTCTTCCCCCATTTTAGAGCTCTCCAAAGCTGAGATGAAGCCCCTTGGAAGGGCAGATGTTTATACTGCTATGGGTGCTTTATTAAGATTTTTTCAGTACTTCCATTTTTCACAACAGGGATGTATCTTCAAAGAAAGGACCACCAACTATCTGCAAATGACTTAGTGACCTGTAAAAAAAAAAAAAGTATTTCAGAAACTTACAGGAATGGTACAGATTTTCTGATATTGCAAAGAGAAACCCTGCTTTGGAACAATGTCTTGTCACTACAGATCCTATATGACATGCTGCTCACTTGGCTGCTACAGATTTCAAATTGTTCTGAGCATCTATCATGTATCTTTTCAAAGGCTATCTATCTGGTGCATTAACCCTTTACATTCCTCTAGTTGCACTACTATCCTGCCTATTGTGGTCCTTCTCCATCTTCTTGTTATGCTGTGGTAACATCTGCTGGTGGAAAAGTCTCTACTGCAGTAAATGACCCTCAAATACCCAACAACCACTAAGCAATTTCTAGACTCAGTTTAGCAAGCTGCTTTAAAAAAAAATAGTTCTAGGAAATGCTTTTAGGTGGTGTAGATTTCAAATAAGAAATTACTTCAGATCATACAAATAAACAGGAGAGGAGGAAGGTCAGAATGTTCCAGCAGAGGAGCAGAATTTATTTCCCCAGCCTCAAAGTTACACTAATATTCAGGGTTCCAGAGATTTTTCTGATTAAATATTAAAACTCTGCTTTCTACAAAGCAGGGTTGGTAAATGTTTGTATTTTGTACAGGAGCAAGGCCAAGAGAGCTGCAAGAAAGGAGAGTGACATGGTGGCGTTGGGAGTTAAGTAGTGGGGAAAGAGAATTAATTTTTATTGGGACACCTGATTTTCTCTTTCTTACAAATGTGCTATTCTAAAAGGGAACGTTCACGGAAGCCAGTTTGTGGATATAGGTGCATCAATATGAAATCCAGATTTCTTACATCTAAAATTCAGAGGTGTGTCCAGCTTAGGACACGAAGGGCTGTGTTCAGGTCAGGCACCTATGGGCAAGCTGAACATCCATGGATACGTGAAATTATGTAAAAATTGAGGGATCATGAAGCTTTCTTCACCAGACCTTATTCCAAGCAAATGAGTGTCTTCAGAAACAAACCCATATGGAGAAGTGATTTCTGGCTGTTGTGCGGACCCCTTCATTGGGGCATGGGTTGGCTGGGCTGGAGACCTGCCTCTCCCACTTCTCTTTGCCCTGGTTTCTCTGTCAGCAAGACTGTTGTGACACCATATGGCTCCTTCACATGTCAGCACCTGGGACTCCCAATGCAATGAGGTTTATTTCCTTTCTTCCCCTCCGGGATCAGACCCTCCATGCCTCTGGTGCATCTTGAAGTCCCCCATGGATTATCGCCCACTGTCTCCCTGCAAGTTTTGAATAAGGTGGAAAAAGAAGGAATCCAGTTTTCTGTGTTGCAGAAATGACAAAGGAAACAGCCTTCATATGTGCCCAGGGGCTCAGATGGTAAAGACTGATTTGGTGCTATCTCCCAGTCTCAGGTGTGGGTGGTTTTTTAGCAGAGAGGTGAGGTGTGGGGGGGAACTCAACAAACTCATCTGAGTTTTCTTTAGTTCAAGCATTTCTTGTCAAACCTACAGAGAAAAAAAAATACTAAAAGAGCAAAAGCAGGAAAGGGCCATTTGGCTTATCTTGTTCACTTCCTGAAATCCAAACAAACTTTCAAAAAAATTCCTATCACACCCTATCCATTCACCCTGTTTCCCTGCACTGAGGATGGGAGAGTCTAGACAAATCTGGGCTTTGGGAAACCTTTGGAACTTTTTCTGAAAATAGGTTCCAAATATTTTGTTAAAGGCTTCGAACACGCTGGAAAACACTAGCTGAAGGCGGGGGGGGTTTTTGGGGTAAGGGGGGGGGGGGGGAGCTGAGGGCGGGTTTTTGGTTTTATTTATTTGTTTTCACTCTAAGCACCATTGCCAAGAGCACAGGAGAGACGGGGTGGGAGGTCTGCGCCAACGAGCAATTACTCAGACGAGGCAGTCTCGGTGACTTCCTTGGGACACCATTTGCCAGCAATGACTCAGCCACTATCACCAAAAGTCAAGAGCCAGCCCCAGCTGGACAAGACAGCCCCCCTGGCCCTTCTGCACCAGGTGCCCTGGGAGAGCTCCTGCTTTTATACCTCTCACTCCAGGTGTAGGAGCATGGTTTTCCAGGGTCTACCCACCTGGCCTTCCTCTGGCTGTGCCCTCTTCTGTTCACGCTGAAGGCCAGTTGTGTGGCTCCTCTTTTTGGCAGGAGCTTTCTGGCCGCCGGGGTGAGAAGCAGTAGCCCCTCCTCAGGTTCGCACCGCCGGGAAGCCAGGTCTGCAGGCATACGCAGGTTCTTCGTTTCAAATGAGGTGCCTAAAAGCCTGTGCGCATCTGGGCTTTGCTCTCTGTCGACCCAGGGTGTATTTTAACTAGTGGCTGGGAGGTTCTAGACTAGGGAAAAAC
>NW_009259043.1:392692-426340 GCF_000687185.1 Egretta garzetta | reverse complement strand
AAAAAAAAAAAAGAAAGGGGAGCAGCGGCAGAGAGATCCATCGCAATATCGGAGAGGGGAATTTCCTCAGAGCATAATCCCACCTCCCTTCCCTCCTCACTCCTCCGGCCTTCTGCTACGGTTGCCAGCTATTAAATATATTCCCCTTTCTTGAATCCCACCCTTTGCAAATATTCTGTTCTTTCTCATGTCCTGATGGAAGAAACGCTCCAGAAATGAGCCAGTCTCCCTGGCGTCCTGGAAAACACATGGCTGCTAACTTTCTGCCATAAAATAGAAGCAAGCAGGGCAGCCGCTTCAGTCCATGGAGACTTAATTGACAATTCACTGAGCTAAGTGATGAAAGTTGGGAGCCTTCATCATAGATTTGACTTCTTAATGTCTTGAGCCTTTCTTGTAAGAACCAGGGAATGGGCACGTTCAAGTTCTAGCTGGTTTAAGTGCTTTATCTAATCAAACTATTTGCTTAAATGCAACAAAAATATATAGGAGGATTTCAGAATACTTCTACTACTTGTATCGATGTTTTATTTTAAACAGTCCACAAATCCTGATTCTGTAGACCATTTTTGACCCGCTCCAGATGGCAATTAGCAACCTTCGAAAAGCTGTCAGGAAAAAATCATGGGGCGCTGCTTCTGGGGGACAGCTAAGCATTTAAGGGAAAGTGCCACCAGAAAGGTAACACGGAGGAAGTTTTGACCCAGCTAATATGAAAATCAACAATCATAATGCCACGTTGTGAGATCCTGAAGTAGCCTGACTCCTCCTTTTATGTTATTTAGCGGAGGCTGGATGGCTTTGGGAAAAAGTTAGCTCACATGTTCCCCTGGAATACAGGCTGGGCTTTGTGAAAGTGTGGGAAATGCATGTAAATGTTTTTCACACACTTCAGCATATTTTACAATTAGAAGTGGAAGAAGGGCGGGGGTGAATAGGTTTTGGTGGATCTGCACTCCTCAGATATCCCAAACCAAGACATCCTGGGGAACTTGTAAGGAATCTCTTTCTCCAATGAAACATGGACCAGTTTCTAGTTTGGCCACGCAAAGTAACAAATTTGGCTAATTGCCTGAAAGTTTGGATTAAACTGTTAATAAATTAAGCCCTAGGAGCAGCCAAAATTCACATCTTGCTGCTAAAATCTGTATTTGATTGAAAAATCCTGTGGTTTGAAGGAGAAAGGAATTTTGTGCCAGTTTTATGTTGTTCTTTGGATCGGCACTTAATTGTCTCTTCAAGAGAGGCTCTTCTGTGACCTGCCCTGCGCCGGGGCAGGGTGGGTGGGGAACACAGACCTCCTCGTCCTCCCCCCTGGCCCCTCTCCTGGCTCACACCCTGCCACTTTTTTCATTAGCAAGCTACAGGGCCCGAGTGGACCATGCCTCATTTCAGAAAGAGGAAGACAAATCCGAGGCTCTCAGCCAGTTTCTAGGGATTAACGGGCATAAATAGTCCTGGAAATGCCTGGAACTCAATTGACTCCTAAGAAAGAAAAAAAAAAAAAAATAAAAAAAGAAGAAATCAAAGCCCCAGCCCATCCTGTAAATTGCAGCACTAGCACAGAATTTACTTAAAATTTCAAATGTGTGATCCTCGTGTTTAAAAAGAGGTCTTCAGCTGAATGAAAAATACAGGAGATGTTTTTCACAGATTACATCTTTTAATATATTCTTGACAGGAACAGAGATAGGGTTATAAAACAGAGTAGTCCAATACAAACTATGGTCTCCAAAAAAATGAATCCCCAAATATTTCACCATGGGCCTTTCCGCTTTCCTGGCCAACAATCCCTTCAGATGGATTAGCTTCTGAACGCCCTTCATCTGGTAACAGAGATTTGGTCAGGTAAATCTCGCTGAAGACCACAGAGACAGAGGTGGTTTTGACAGTTAAAAAACAAGGGGGCAGGGTGGGGGGAGCAGATGACGGGGAAGGGACAAAACCAGCTTTTGAAAGTTGACAGAGGCAATCTGCCCCCTTCTGTAGACGACCACTTTTCGCCTCTGAGCCAATGCTGTTGCGCAAATATGACCAACCAAAAAATGCCAGGCTGGCAGGGCCTGAACTGTGGGATAAAGAGAGACACTGGTGTTATGTTTTGCTGTTTTCTTTGGTTTCTTTGTTGAGAGGGTGGGGTTTTTCTGTTCCTCCTAGTCTGAGCTCCAGTGATCCATCCATCTCTAAATGTTGACACTTTAACCCAATACAAATCCCTCTGCCTAGCTTTCTGCCTTTTCCATTTTCAGTTCAGATTTCCCTCGTGGACTTGCAATTCCCTCTCAGATCATTAATAACCTTTGCTGGCAAATCCCTCTCGATGTACAGAGCAAGAGCACTTGCCGCCAACTGATCTTCCTTCACCTCTTACTTCCAATAAGGAATGCAACCTCAGCTGCCTCTTGACATTTCCGTCTCCTATTTTTCTACCCCATCATTCGTAGTTGCACAAGAGCCACTTTACCTCAAGTTATCAAGGCTCTTTATTTCTGCTCACTCATTGCTGATGTTTGCCTGTAACCTCACTTTTCTAGAGGGTTGGCAGACGGAAGGCAAGACGGACTCAGGCAGCTGAGTACGGGCTTTTCTGACTATCCAGGATGTGGCATAAGCCAAGAAAGTTCCCCCTCCTGAAGAAATAGGGACAAGGAAAAAAAATAAAGAAGCAGCAATCAAGTCTCAAGACCAATTTAAGCAGAATGAATGGGCCTTTGTTCTCTAGGGCAGGGTTTGCATTTATATTTGCTGTGTTAGACACGGTCGTGATTTAATTGCACATCTTAATGACTTTTGGTGTTTCCCTTTAAGACCCAGAAGCTGGAATCAAGGGAGTCCATAAGGCTCTTTGCATGCATTCAGAGCAAAAGGTAAACCTTTACTTTTGCAACAAAGAGAAAGCAAATTCTCCCCAAAAGGCTCCAAAACCCAAAGGAAAACAAAAGGAAATTGACATTTGTTGGTTTTAAGTAGTCTCAGGATCTTTAAGCCATTCCCAGGATTTTGGAAGGCGTGATGCTTTGATCATCAAAATCGACAATGCTGCCTTTATGTTGAGTGTGCCACCATGCACGGGTTTGCTCAAGAAACTAAGACTAAGGACTCCCTCCATCATCCTGCCTTTCAGCTTGTTTCTTACTATCTTGGTTCAAGCAGCAGCAAAGAGAGAAGACGCTGCCCATCTCACCTTCACTGCCGTTTGAGATTGCCCATCCCTCATGCCTTTGCTAGTGAGACACTCGTGATGTCTCACCGCTTACGAGAAAGCTGGTGTCAGCACACGCTGTACACTGTGGAGCTTTTTTCTTACTTAAATGGGAACACGCGAGCACAGGCTTGGGGTTCACAGGAGAAGGAGGCCAAGGGCTGATCTCTCACTGTCCTGGGGGGAAGATCCTTCCCCGCAAACCAGCGCAACCAAAGGCCCTGACCCTGTCTAGCAAAGTCACCGGTAACATTGCCATTAACTTCAATGGTCATGAACTGTGGCAGGAAGCAGAGCATGTGTGGGATGCTCTGTGTCCTCTACCTTCTGCTGTCTGGTTTTGCCTATTTGTAACAAACCGCTTTCTGCAGCCTTTTGCCCTCCTCTACCCCTTTTTATCCCCCAGAGGGCTAACGATTTGCCACCGAAGGCTGGGCTGCTGGAGCTCATGCTAAATTTCCTCAAGTGAGCTCGCCCCGTTCTCTGTCTGTGCCGGGGACTTGTGCAGGCAGCGTGAGCTGCACCTGGGATAGGCACCAGAGACTCGAGCTGAGGCTCTTCCACAGAACATGCTGACTGGTCCACCAGGCTGCAGCCGAGCTGGCTGTGGACAGGAGGTGCTTCACCCCAGCCCTGGCTGTTCGTTGTCTTCCCTCTGCCAGAGCTGCTGCCAGAGCTGCTTTTGCAAGTGTTTATTAGCTGCTCTCTGTCAGCGTGAGCTGGTTTAGCAATGATTGACCGCCCAAGCTCAGTTTTTGCTTGGGAGAGGCTGGGGAACGCTCACACTGCTGGTGAAGCAGCACACCTGGGTGGCAGGGGTTTGTGGCAGCACAGATGGGTGGTGGCCAGCAGCTCATGATGTAGCTTGCTTGGACAGGACTCAAGAGGAGATGCATGACCAAGCCTGTTCCACTTTGCACCTCTGCTCCCCTTGCTGCCTTTGGCTTGCTTGTCTGCTTGGATTGCAAACTGTGCAGGCAAGGGACTGTCTCTTAGCTATAGGTTGGAAGACCAAAATAAAAGACAGCAGATTAATTTGCTCTCCGTTCTTTTAGGCCTTACTTTAAAACATTCTGCTAAACCCTCAAGAGTATTTTTTTCCTCACTGACAAATATGGTACTGCTGGAGTTCCTACCCCCATCACCATCATGTGCTTACAGATGTCTGACTTTTTTTAAGGCTGGATTATTTCTACCTTGCTCCCATAATACCTGAGAATGTCTTCCTTCCCTTGACCCTCATAACCTTTCTTGATTTATGCCATATTTCCATAACAAGTCTCCTCTTTTGACCCTACTGGTTTCTTTGGAGTTTAAGCTTTGATTGAAAGAATATATCGCTCCAGCCATTGGTGGCTGGGATGAAAACCTTTGGACTGACCTGAGACACTGCTGTCACACAGGTTGTTCAGCTGGTACACAGAGAGAGGGCAAGGCCACGCACAGCAAACCGGCATCACTTCTGGAGCCCAGTGACTGCTACTTACGTAGCAGTGTTGTTAACCAGATGCCAAAGGAACGCGGGTCCTGCTTGTGGACTGGGAACTTGTGTCCTGGCAACAGGGAAAGCCAGGCACTGGGAACTTGCATGTCATAGCCTAAAGTGACCTCAAGACCAGTGAGGCAAATGGTGATCAAGAGCATGGAAACAGGCAACAGGGGAATGAACTGGAAGGACTCCATGCTCCTGTTATACCTGACATTGGTATGCTGTGTGGTATTACAGCGCCTACAGCATGAGAATGGCCTCGGAAAACCAACTTGTACCTACAAAAGAGACTCACGAGAATGACCTAAATGTTTTGTGGTGAAAGATGGGAAAGAGCAACCCTGCATATCTTAAAGAGAAGGTCAAGGAGGGGCTTGGACAGTCAGTCTAGAAGTATTTTGGTAAGGAGGAAACATTTTCTAGTAGGGATTTGTTCAGCCTGGCAAATGTAAAGCAAGAGGCAATGGCTAGAAGGTGAAAAAAAGCAGACAAGAAGTAAGATTATCTTTTTTTAAAATGTGCTATAGTTCAAAAAGAAATTAACTGGGCGAGGTCTTATGTCATCTAATGTACTGAAGAACAGACAAAGCCATCACAGCGTTCTTCTCTGACCATATAATTTCTGGTTCTATTTTACAAATAATCATTCAGCTTTCATACAAATAGAGAAAGAGATAATGTAGGGAACTTGAGACCTCCGTTCTTGTCCTTTCTCTCAGGACAGCAACAGGACCTCTGTGCACAGAGCAGAGACAGAATAGGTGTTTTGGTACGCAAAGGACCAACCCCACTACTCACCTAATGCCCTTACAGCCCATTCAAGCCAGTAGAAGAGTACTCATCATCTCACATGATGTGTTTCGCTTCCTACAGAATCTCTTTCTCAACATACAAACCATAAGGTGTGGAGATTTGTATTTATAACAGGAGTGTGCAAGTTTCTTTCATGTCAGCTGATTTACATGCAAACCCTAAATCACATTTATTTTCTGTTTGTATTCTGCAGGGGACCTCAAACAGTCCTATTGCTGAAGGGAGAACGGTGTAAAATGCCAGTAAGTAAGAAGCACTCCCAGCTCCACCACTCATTTCCCCGCATTCACCTCGGCCAGTTGCACAAACTCCACGTTGCACAAACTCTGTGATCCTTTTCTGATATCCTACCTCAGGCACTACCCTGGGTCCTTCTACCTGGCGTGCTAAGAACCGGCTTGGCATGGGGAGAGGTTAAAAGCTGTGTTTAGCACAGTTTGTGCCAGAAAATAAATAGTGTTATATTAAAGGTCACCCATCTCCATATGCACAGGCTGGCAAGGTGGTCCCTAACTGGGGTTTGGGACTGCCACAGTTCTACGTAGAATCATAGAATCACAGAATCATTTAGGTTGTAAAAGACCTTTAAGATCATGAAGTCCAACCATTAACCCTACACTGCCATCCCACCACTAAACCATGTCTCTAAGCACCTCATCTGCCTGGCTTTTAAATACCTCCAGGGATGGGGACTCGAGCACTTCCCTGGGCAGCCCATTCCAACTCTTGACAACCCTTTCGGTGAAGAAATTTTTCCTAATGTCCATACCCCAGCTGCCACCAGCATTTCTGTCTGTAACTTTACTTTCCAAGGCAGCCCCTCAACAAAGAGATGGAAGGGACCATTTTATTAAATAAGACACAACAATGCTGACCTCTCGTGGCCATACAAGCCGTTTGCAGCAAGGTGTCACAAGTGGCATCTTTGCGCATCAGCCGCGCACAGCGACCAGGCTCTGCTGGGCACCGGAGGCTCCCTGGCCCTGGGAAGGAGGCGCAAAGGGAAGCAGCACCCAACCCACGCACCGTTCCCTGAGATGCTCCTTGTAATGGCAGGGGGAGACATCGCCTTCCCGTTGCTACCAGCTCCACCCCAGTGGTACCGACTGACTGCGAGTTTTGGCCCCAGCTCAGGAAGGCGTTCATGGTCAGGACCCAGTTTGCCACTATTGCACAGAAAGCAAACCGGCTGCACGCATTTGCTTGCCCGCTGAACAGTGCCCTTCAGAACATTGATCTGAAGGCAAGAGACCCAGTTTGCCACTATTGCACAGAAAGCAAACTGGCTGCACGCATTTGCTTGCCCGCTGAACAGTGACTGATCTGAAGGTGAGCGGTTAGGGAGCACGGGCAAGCGCTGCTGAAGCAGAACGCACGATTGTTGCAATACAACAGCAACAGCAGGAAAAGCACTGGGGCAACGGGTTATAAGAAGATAAAATCCTACCGTGAGCTGACACAAAATACATTCCAGGAAATTTTCTTGGTCATTTATATGTGGCAGTGCCACCCAAACAACAAACTGCAGCCATTTGTGACACACCACATTTTTACTTTGTTTCTGAACTTTGCTTCTTTCTCTGCTTATTTATGCCTGTGGGACTAAGTCTAACATTTCAGGCCCTCTGCATAGCTCTTAGGCAGCACTTTCACCAGAAGGAAAGAAAGAAAAAAAAAAGACCTCCTACAATTAGAAAGCTTCTTCCAGTCCCTGAAACATGGGCATCTGCAGAGATTAAGAATGAAATGAAATGCAATGAAGAATGGAAATGAAAGCTCCTCACAACAGATATTTCTTAAGTCTGCACAAGTGAACCATAGCAAAAAATAAAGCTAAAAGCAAAACAAAAAAACCTAGAAAATGTCGGTGACAGTTAAATAGCTCCTTTCAGCAGTTTGGTGGTTTGGCTTACTTAAGTGTGACCCATGAAATGAGCTTTGTTGGTGAGGGATCAGAAACCCGTTATGAACTGCCCAAAGAAGCAGAGGGGTACCGAGTGGCAGGCGAGACGGCGCTGCAGCGGGAACGGTCAGCTGCCACATCGAGGCCATCCCATTTTAAGAAGGCAAGACCCCGCTACATGTCTCTCAATCATCCCCAACCCCTGAGACCACACAGTGTGAAATGGGGTTGATATGTCCAAGGACTTGTCTCTGCTTCAGAGCTGGGGATCTTGGTACTGTCTCCATGAAAGTACTTGTGTTTCTGAAGGGCCGAGGTCACCTGGAGGGTTGCTTGTCTTGACATATTTTCAGTGGTCATATGTCACGCCCTGCATATGTTATGGAGATAGCCAAAGAGCTTATGAAACAGTGGCTGGACACCTAAAGCAAAGAGGGGAGGTGCATTTAAATTAGCCGGTGAGGAGCAGGATGGCTCTGGAAGAGGACAGCTTTCACCTTCCCTTCCTCATCTCTGCCAGAGTCACGGCCACGTGTCCACAGTGGACAACAGTGTGTTGCGCCCGGGAGACAGCTCCGTGTCTGAGTTGTTGGTGGCAGTGAAGATGTTCATCGCGCACCTGTGGGTGATGGGTGCGAGCTGGATCCTGAGGGCAGACCGAGACAGCTCGGCGCAGGGGCAACGCTGCTGAAGGCGGTGGTCCTGGAGCCTGCAAGCTGTGGCTCGCCAGAGCAAACCCTCCAGCGCCACCTCCCTCGGCAGTCAGTCCCATCGCGGGCAGTGGGGGCAGACCCCCAGGCACCGCACTCCCTGCCAAGGCTTTCATTGATTTAGGACCTGGTCCAAAGAGGGTAAAGGTGCTCCTTGCTTTCTGCAAGCTTTATAGCGGGCCCTCAAATGGCACAGCCTGGAGCTGCGAGAGCCTGGTCCTGCCCATGCCCAGGCACCCTCGCTGCTCCCTGCAGTTGCCCAGAGACGAGGTGGGGGTCTGGCCCCTCGCCCCCACATAACATTGCCAGCCTGCGCTCCGAGTACAAGATGGCTTAGCTCCCGGATGAATGCCTGCTGTATGCACAAGATGTGAGTCACCCCGATGAAGCGATTTCTTCCCCCCCACCCTCCCTTTTTTTCTTTGGATGAGGAGGCATCAAGAGAGGAATTTGGAAATCTCCAGTCCCTTTCCAAAAGCTTTCATTAAAACAGCCCATAAAAACAGTCTCTGGAAACTTTAGGAGGGCTTTAAGAAAAAAAAATTAAAATTAAAATTCAGTTTTATTGAACAAATGGGCAGCACTGAAAATATTCAGAAAATTAAAATTAATTTGAAAATAATTAAAAATAAGAGAAGCTCAGTGTATGTTTCCAAGTTCTGGGTAATATTAAAATAGCATTAAAAAATTGCAAAGGAAATTTACTGTGAGCAGGTGTTTGAAATAATTGAGGGAGAAAAAGAGTTGACTATTAATTAATGAAGAATTATGAGTGTCCCTTGTTGGATTTTTTTCCTGTAGTCAACATATTTTTAACCACATGAACTTAGCGAACACATTTTGAAAGTGTGGAGTTGCTTTACAGGCACATCCAGGGAGCTGAGTGTTATTTTATCCCCGTTTCTTTTATTTTCGCCAGTGGCACGCATTTAGCAGGAGCTGTTGAGAGGGCCGAGGTACTATGGCAAAGTCTTCCTCATCAGCTATAAAGCACAGCCGCTAATGTTTTCAGGACAGAAACTCCTACGCCAGGGCCAAAGGCACTGAAAACTAAAACATGGCGACTGGCCTCAAGAAAGGCAAATGAAGAGCAAATGCGTAAGGCCTGGTCATGCATAGGAGCTCCCTCTGGGGTTTCACCCCAAAAGAGTTTTGGACCGAACTCATCAGGGCCCCGTGCAGGAAGACGCGGCAGCCTGAGCAGAGGTGCGAGACGTGGCTGCGGTACCGCGATGCTCCCAGCAGCGCAGGGCCGTGGCTGGCGCCGATCACATCAGGGACCCCCCCCAGAAGACATTTTTTTCAGGAGAAGGGGGAAACAAAAGCCTTTGTGCGAAGGCTGCACAGCCCACTAATTTGGAAGGGAACTCTCTCGCCTACTTGCATAGGAAGGCGGCCAAGAAAGAGGCTTTGCCGGGGCTAACCAGCACGGCGCTGTTGAAATGATTGGTGGTCTCGGGGCTGTCTTGAGCGGGTGTAAAGAGGCAGCAGCTGCACCTCCTGCCCTCGGCTGTTGTAAAATTGTTCTCTGGCCTCTTCCCTTCCTCCAGCCCCCACGCTCTGCCAGCCGGGCTGCGATGGCTTTGCTCCGTGTTGGCCAGGAGCGCTGAGCTCCCTGGGGGACGAGCGCAACCTTTTGGTTGATTGAACTTGCAGCTTAACCAGGAGGGTGTCTTGTACGCTTAGATCTCGCACCTGCAAAGCTCAGGCTCGTCAGATAGAGGCTGATAGTAAATGGGGGCCTTCCAGCGCAAGGAGCCAAAGTCGCTCCTCAAGCACGGTGAATGTCTCAAGTGCTGCACCGAGAGCTGTGGATAAACCACGTGGAAAAAGTGCTGCTTGTTGAATGTAAGCCAGTGCCAGCCAGAGGCTGCTTTCTGCTTTCTCACCCTGCAACTTTCTTTCTCAGTTTTTGCTCTTGCTCTTCATTTTTTCGCTAGCGAGCCCAATCTAAGGATGATTTAAGTCTGCAGGAAACATTCCTTATGATTTCAGGCTGGTTTGTTAGTCAGTGAGCTCCTAGATGGGGTAAGGTTAAAGTGCATTCCCCAGAGAGCAATACTGAGTAACAAGCCAGCCAAACAGCCCAAGTGTGACCATTTAGGGAGAAAAGAGTGACACCAGGTCCCTTGAGTGACCCAGCACCAGAAATTTCAGTAATCGCCTCGTTCCTCCCTAGTCACTTGATCTAAGGACTTGCAGCAAGAGTGCAGCTGAGAGCACCCCAAGTCCTAGTTATTTGCAGATTGAGCTGAGGCTTTCTTACGAGGGGAGAGTAGAAGCTGTGAGCCTGAGCGAAGCTTCGACCTAGGTATATTTGTTTCAATGGAAATTACCGTTCTTTTATCTTCACGTACCTAGAGACAGCAGCTGGGAAAAAGGTCACGTCTCCTTCTATTACTTACTAGTATAAAGGACAGGCACATTAAATGCAGCAAACAAAACCCCTGGAGTAAACAAAATCAGCATTTATTCCTCAGTCATCTTTTTACAAGATTTCTTCATGTTTTTCACAAAAGAACACATACCAGAGATACATGAGTTAATCTACAAAACCAGATATGCAAGCCAAAGTGATATGGTACACGAAAATCCACGTGCGTCATAATTTAGTTTTCACATGCCTGTCATCTAAATTTAAGAGAAGTTGCTGTGGGGTACACAAACCTTAGTTCTGCCGCACCAAAATGTGATCACTAGCTCTATGGACATAGCTAAACAAACCTATTTACAAAGTGTTATCTCTACCAGTCTTCATCTCAGATTTGAAGCAGGTAGTTAGCTGTTCAGCTACCAAGCCTTCATGGAAGGTGAGAGAGTCTAACGTCCCTAAACGGATTCATGCAGTGTTTAGTTTTATTCACACGAGACACAAGGATAAGTACCTATTGGTGACGATAAAAGTAGTATCGGAAGATGCGGCATCCTCCTGGAAGGAATTTGGAGCATCGGTGCCCATTCATTCATTGCTGCTGTGGGTTTGACACTAAGCAAAACCTCCGTCGTTGTCACATATTAAGAGTCCACAAGCTAATAACTGCCCTGCTCACTGGTGGGGGAAGGGAATGGGATGTTTCCCGGTCCCCGTCAGCGGAGAAGAGCTGACACACGCCTGCTTTCCTCACAGCTCCTGCTGGTGGGGGCCATTTTGCTGTCAGTGATTTGTGATGTCAGCATTAAATTGAAGATGCCAAAACACATCGACTCTTACTGCAGCAATTTAACCACTGCAGAAAAACTTGTATCTTCACTGATATTCCTTAACTGTTAAAAAACTAAGGTTCCTGTTATTTTTACTGGTCAGGACCAGTGCAAAGTAGATTTTTTTGGCAGGGAGGAGAGGGTTAAACTGGGCTCTTGTGCTACTCACATCGCAAAAGGTGGACCAAGCACTTCCCCTATTTAATTCTATAGAGCTGCACTGTTACTCCTGGTTGGAATCAAGTTATAGCAGAATTTAGCCTAGGCTTTAACTCTATTCAGCTTCTTACATTAGAAGGAATATGAAAAAGAAATTAAGAAGTAGCTTCTGTTGTAATCTCCGGAGTGGGTTATCACAGTTTGCCGCCTGCTTGTGCTGTGAGGTTACTCAGGGGAGCGACCGGCTGCAGGTGCTCACAAACAGGGATATGATGGCGTGGACATCTCTCTGCGGTAAAGGTTGTTACCCATGTCATATCCTCCAGGATGTTCAACATGTAAAAAGAGTTGGAAAGCCACTTGTTGGGAAGTGTCCCACCTTGAGCCAAACAAATCTGCTTCTAATCCTGATGCTAATGTTAGATTCCTCTAGTGTGTCTGGGGCAAAACTCTCTGAGATTTTCTCTAGCTGCATCTCTCAGCTGCATTTATAGAAATGGGAATAACAGCATCCTAATTCTTCTAAGTGCCGGGTGATAGCTGTCTTTCAGTGCCTGACAAGTGAAGCCGTGCTTTTCTGAGTACCATTACATCTGAGACCCTGGGAAAATCTGTCAGTTACCGAGTGCCTTCAACTTCCAGTGACTTCCCGCAGGTCGTCCCTGCAGAACAGCAACATCACTGCTAAAGCTGCCTTTCCGAACAGAAAGCCCGCTGCCTTTTGGCAGTCCAGCAGGGAGTCTGTATGCAGACCTGGGGGTCAAATCATCACCTCGTATAAATCACTCTGTTCCCGTGATACGGCCTTGAATTTTTACATGTCAGGAAGAATACAGTGAAGTACCCAGACCAAACACTGCATCTTGATGCTTTATCCCTTCCACCGCAGCTGATGTTTCTGTATCACTCCTGTAGTACCTGCAGCCATCTCTGACTGTCTGTGGGTATACAGCTAAATGCAGTAACAACAGCGAGGACAGTGCCTTTCACACCCAAACCTGCTCTCAAGCACAGGAATTCACAGTTTCCAAATGCAATCACTTAAACCAAAACACAACAAAAATGATAGCAAGCAAACTCACATAGATGCAGTTAACTTATTAGAACCTAACCGACATTATTATCATTACCTAGTAGAAAATAAATAATGATGTGTCAAAACAATAATTTAATATAGCAGTCTCTAGCTATTAGTCATTACAGAACGTATTTAAGGAAAACAGAACCAAAACCAAACTTGCACACGCGTGCGTGCACAGACACAAAACAGCATGCTGCTCAAAGTGCAATGTGAGACGGAATTAGGAAGCCACTAAAAAGAAGCTGTGTCAAGTTATTATTTAACTAAAATAACAACAGCCAGAAAATACACAAACATCTCTGGAGATGTTTTTGTCAGGCACATCAGTACATATGTGATAATTACACAGCACTATAATTTTTTTACCCTCGATAACGGTAATGATTTGGTAATGTGCCTCCCTTTTGACTCCCGTGCTGCAGAGCTAGAGTCTAGTGGCAATAACAAAAAGTACACTTGGGATTTTTTCAACCCTGGGCACCAAGTGGCACCTTCAGTCACTGTAGAGACTCGCTCTGTCCGACCTCCTCCAACTGTCCCCACCTCAACCTCATCCCCCACTACAGGAGCTGTTCCAAGGATGAAACAGTAGAGCAGTTTACAGATAAGACTCAAGAGCGTGACCATCATTATCCATGTTAGTAAGAATGAAAGTTAAATCCCTTGAGTATATTAGCGCACTGCCCTGTTGCACAAGCAAAGGGCTAGTGAGGTGCCCCCTCCTCAACTCATGCCTTCTGCAAGGGCCCAGCCTCCCAAAGCGTGTGAAATCTGTCAAGCTCTTCCGCCCTCCCTAGTAATGCATGTGTGCGTATTTCTGACAGAGCACTGTACAGATGAACTCTGTGGATGTGCATAACAGAGGCCACATTCTCCTAGGGCTCCTGGAGGATTTGTGGCTGACTCAGCGCAACACACTCTAACACAGGGCTGATCTTCACGGCGCTAAGCTCTTAATTACTACTCAGATGTATGTATCCATAAACAATAAATCCTCTTAATTCAACTAAGCAACAAAGCAGGTAAGACTGTAGTCACACTGTTATTTTAGTATAGTTAGTAAGATTAAAAATGACATGCAATTTATTCATACCCATGCGAAATCTACCACAGGAAAAACAAACCCCCCAACCCAATCCTACAATACTGGCACTAAAGTGCGTAATGAAATCTTGTCATTCCAAAGTGGTCTGCTGCATTTTAGTCTGATCATTGAGTTGTTTAATGTACAAAGAGCTACAAGATCTTGAAGGCATTCAGAACAGGAGTGGGAACTCCAGCCCTAACAGAAAGGTAGCTTCTCTACCTATTTTGCACAGGCAAACATAAATGGTGACTAAAAATAAGCAGCCCGGTTTCTATCTAAAAGTCATATGCTCGTTTACTTGCTTTGAGACTGCTTAGTCTTTTCCCAAAGAAACTTCAATTTCTGCTAGTCAAAGTTTACTTTAGTTGAGACTAGAGATAAGGATTTGAAGGTGGCAGTGCTCTACATGGCATCATAGTTACATGGTGAGTCATTGTGTGATAGTAGTAATGGGTCTCAGGTATTTGCAACAACTAGTACAACACATCAGTATTTCTTAAGATTTCACAGCTGTTAAGAAGCCCTATTCATTTACAGGAGCAGTCTTAAAAGAGATCTACTACAATGGCTTTAAAACATTGGATCAAACTGGCTGTAGCGAATGCCATGGCCATGGTGTCCCATTAATGGGCCCCTTTTATTTCAATATGAACACCTTCCAGAAAGGACAAAAGTATGAAAAAAATTCATTGGGTAGTGATGAATAATACTGTTTTGTCCTTATGTTGATCCCTTTTAAAAAAAAGACATATTTTAAATATAAATACATATGAAATGTATAGATAAATATATAGAGATAGCTATGTTAATATGTAGTTTATTCAGAACTGGATTAATCAAAGAAAATGCAAAGGCACCACAACATGTCGGCGTCATTGAATAAAACTCACTATACTTTGCATTCATGTAGTTCGGAAAGCAAGCAGTCAGAAAGCCATGTACAGCAGGGAGTAAGTCTCATTATTTTAACCTCACAGCCTAGGCAACTAAGACTCAGATTCACTTAATGACGAGCCATACTCAACCTCAGGTAAAGAATTCAGCTGTTCTGACTCCCAGTTTTTTATCTAGTTAAGAATCAGAAAGGCTTGGGAGCAAGATAAGAAAAGAAAACTTTAGAAAAACAGAGGATTTTCATTTGGACCTGTACCCAGAGATTATAATGAACAGAGGACTGCCTTTCCTCTTTGCCGATGGTCTTAACCAGTCCTCTTCGCAAAAAACAAATTGGCTGGTATAATCACCCTCTGTTAATATAACTATGAATTATACTTGGGTCTGCGTGGGTACAAGTGAATAGTGCCTTGTTTTCTTTCTTGTTTAATTAATCCAAGTGTATTTAAAGTAAACAGTAATTTGTCAGGCTAAAAAATCCTAAAATGTATCATATCACAGTTGCAGCAAATTCACCTACGTGCAAGGAAAGCCTCATTTCTCACTTCCACCGGTGTTACATTAACACGGCTTTAACTTTGGTTGAGCTAATCCTTAGCTCATTTTAGTGTGACAGGAAAAACAAACCTCAAATATTCTACATAAGGCAGCTTTAAATTGGATGCATTTTTTTTTTTTTTTTAAATTATTTGACTCCAGTGTCAAATCAACCTTGGCTATACAGATATAACACAGTGACGGACTGCCTTCTGGGCTGAGATGAGAAACAGTCAATTTAACCTGATAATTTGAACCTTAAGGAGCCTTCGATAAGTAAATGAGGATGTAAGACAACATAGAGAAAAGTTAGTTATGAATCCAAGCTACTGTAGCACTCCCAGACATGGAGAACATGGTGCTCCAGAAGAAACACCTTCCTGCAAGCTGGAGAAATACTTTCCTTCTTTCAACAGCTGAATAGAGAAGAAGCAGCTCGGCAATGCTAGGACTTGTCCTGCAGCTAAAGTGCTGTTGGTCCATTTAGTAGAAGTCTCGGTCACGGCAGGGGGATAAAGCACCAAGACTGCTGATATTTTCAACTCTCTTAGCAGCAGTAACCACACAGCAGCTTTTCTGCAAAATAAACAAAACAAGAATCCAGTTAATTCAGCAGTATACTTTTTTGTTTGGTTAAGTGTTCTAGGACAACCAGATGGTGGTTTCTTTGTGCATAAGGAAAAGAAAGCAGCGCTGAAGCTTCTTGCTTACAGAGGGTTCTTGCAGCCACCTTATTTGTGAGATGTTTTATACAATATTAAAAAGACAAGGCCTCTTTGTTAAGTGGAGAAATGGTCCTGGAGGTCTCTCTTGAAATGCAGCTACTCTGCTTTTTTGCCTCTCTTGTCATACAGATCACAGCATGAAAAGGCATGCTGCAAACCTCTCCATTTATTTGCGTTACCACTGCAAGCATTTATAATACCAGGTCTAAATCAACTGGCACTTGAGTGTATTATTTTGGGTTAAATGTGGTAACCATACTACTTGCCTGATAAAAATATCTAAAGGGATTCTTTAAAAACAAAGCACTGCTATGACTTTAGATCCACTCATTAAGTAAACTCAAATAAACTCCAAAAAGAAAAACACACGCAGAGGAAATAACACTGCAAAAGCCAAAACCAGGTTTTCCTGCAGGTTAGATCATGAGTAGGTTACTATGTTACAAAGCTATAAAAAGTTTATTTAAAAATAATTTTGACTGCTGTTGGACAGTCAATTTATCTCAAAAGTTGATTTTGGTTGTAATAGAAAATTGTGTAATACAGTGCTTCCTGCATTAGAGGGGGAGAGTTTTTACCATTTAGTTGCTGCGCAGTTAGTGGCTTGAAATGGGAAACGCAGTTAAAAACATAGTCCTGTAACAGGTCAGGAAAACCTGTTCAGAAAACTATGATGTAGAAGCACACAGGTGAGTGGACCGAAGCTTGATGTAACCTGTCCCAGCACCAGTGAAGTGGGGATGGATGCTGAGGATCACAAAGAGGTATTCATTCCCACTGGATTCCCACTACAGAAGTTGATGCCTAGACATTCCCATATGAGGAAGTTACGTGGCTTCAGGGAGCAAGTAGGACATTATAACAGTACCTTAGCCCTCGCTGACCTCCAGTGTACCATGGAAAGGCAGCTTCAAGTCCCCAAGGTAGCTCATTTAAAGATCATTAACTTCTGTGTGTTACTACACTACACTGCATAAAGTCTGTTCTAATTTTATTTAGTCAAAACAGAACAAAAATTTCAACCTCTCACAATATTCTCTTTTTCACATGTTTCTGGACAAAGCCTGTTGCAAACAAAACCCAGTACATCACTTGCCCTACCAAGCAGATGATGCATGATGGCAGCATTAAAAACTTACTTGTGGCAAAAAGTGAACTACTTTTATTTTGGCGTCCTGGTTGTTACTCATGACGCACGACTAAAAGGAAGTGGGTTTACAGTGTGTGTGTTCTCAGCCTCATTCACATCTTGACCCTCCACTGAGTTTTGCCCAGAGATGCCCCCAGAACCTCTGAGTGGTTCCCATGGTCCTTCAGCAGAGGCACCAATTTCTGTGGTAGCTGGTAAAAGGGGCTGTGGGAATTGGTGCACTGGTTTATGGAGATACTGTATTGCCTGAGGTAGCCTGATTTCAAAGTGGCTGAGCGAGTATGCTTTGGTCAAAGACCAGAGACAGAACATGAGAGCAGACTTGAGTCTCCCTGATCCCTGGGGAAGGCAACCAAGCCAGCCTGAGAACCACTAATGAAGTGTTTGTTAATGAAAGGGCAAAGACAGGGAGCCAGGAAAAAAGGACAGAGAAAGAGATGCTCTGTCAAAATTGTTTGGGTTGCTACAGGCTAAAAGGGCAGAGAAGCGCCCTTTCAGAACTGGGTTCTCAAAAGCGTGGAGCAGCTTCTTTTAGGGGACACTTCACTTTCATTCCACTACAGTTAGTGGAGCTGCCCTGAGGGTCTGGCCCGTGCCTTCGCTAAAAAGTAATTACTTTACATATTTCTACCCTTTTTAAACCATACTCCTAACCACAGCATGAAAACCTGAAAGCTTTCAACACTGAAAAATTATTGGGTGAAATCCTGCCCCATGAGAGCCAGTGGGAGCATAACTATTCCCTCTAAACTGGCCAGGGTTTGCAGCACATATGGCTTCATATATATGATTTTTTTTTTTTTTTCACATTGCTGTGACTTGGTATAAGTGATAGGGCCAGTTTACATTTTGAATGCCTTCCAAACAACAGCAGGGATGGTGGTGGTGAATACAGTTTGGACTGTGTACTTCAGAATATGCAAGGTTTTCGGCTGCCCACTGATCCCTTCCACAGGGGCTACAGTACTTATGTCTGAAGAAACACTTGGGACCCGAAACAAACCTGTTTGGCAGCTCCTTCAAAGAGGTTATTGAACTGGAGGTGCTTGGGACACACCTTTAGTCTTCTTCTAGGGAAAAGAAGAACAAAAAAAGAAAGAAAGGTGACATTATTGGAGCATTAATTAAAGATGAATCACATCTTATCTCTAGTTAAGTAATGGCAGAACACCACAACATCAGCATGTTTAGTGAAGCTATTTTTGTAAAGCACAAGAAGTATGAACAAAAAATGCTGGGGGAGCAGCTACAAAGGATGACAGGAGTTGTAAGGTTTCTATTAGGGTAGGGTTTCCCCGGAAGAAAATCAATGATGGGAAGCAGCACAGCACGTATGCAGTCTGTGTTCTTGCAGCATTTGGAAAACCAGCCTGTTCCCAAGGTTGCAGAATCAGAGCTTCACTAGAGCCCAACTAAAGGAATAAAATTGTATCCTGTGAAACCCTCTGAAGAGATACTTACCTCTGACAAACTCTCTTATTTTTACTGTGTATGCACACATAAATCTTCTAATAATCTCATGGGCTTTCCTGTTCTGGGAGATTATCACAAAAACTAAGTTTCAATGAAAATTATAATCATTTATTTGACTGTTATTTCCCATTTTATACTGCTCCTTGTTACCCTTGGTTTGTATAACAGGAACAATCTCGCAAGGACAGAGCTGTCAGGACACTACTCAGTCCATCCTGCCCAGAACCCACACCATCTCACTAGCAGAGCTACTACTGCTTTCTTATCATCATAATCTTTGCTGTTACTTTAATAAGATTATTTTATTAATAAATAATATTGTGTCTTAGTTCTTAATGTTGGCTGTAGTTCAAAAGGCACCTTGACATATACATCCTAGGCAATACAGCAGTCACTTTATTTAACATCAATGTGCTTTGCCTGCAAATAAGGAAGTGAATATTGCACTTCAAATGCCGTACAAATTCTGAACTCTGCTTAAAATTATCCCCTCATGAACCACTGAACCACAGAGTGGACTCACTTAGATTTAGCCAATATCAAGCTCATCAAGAGTGTGAATCTCTCAAAGTCACTGACTACTTAACAGAGGAATATTCAACATGATTTAAAATCTTGTTGATCCTCCAACTCAGCCCAGTGGAATTGTTCATGTGAACGAAGAACTGCTTCTTTTCTGTTGGCCACTAAGCTGGCTATCCTCGAAGGGCAAGAAGGTGCTTAAGTACAAAGATGTGCACCGGCTGAGGTTCCAAGCTCTGCTGGGAAAGGTATCCCTGGGGAAGAGGTCGGATGAAATCTAACAGCGCTCATAGGGGACTTCAGGAGAGCCTGAAAAGGGTTTTCAAAGCAGGAAGCAGAATCATCCCCAGCTGGAAAACTCTTTTCACATGGTAATTCAGTACTCATTTTGCAAATAGTCTCATTTTGCTAAGAAACGGATCCACTCCGCAACACACAGCAACTGCATGACCATATACTTCTTCCCAGACATGCAAGAACTGATGAGCCAGTGTGAGCATGCAAATAGTAACAGCTAAATAAAAGCAAAGGCACACGTGACTCACAGCAGCAAGAAATACAGCAGCAAGGAGGACTCAAAAACAGTTAAGAAAAATGTCAAAGCAAATAGTGATGTGGCAACACAAGAAGGCAACAGCAGATCTACAATGCACAAGGATATTTCACTTTAGGGACCTGGAGTCTGCAGTGGAGCTTGTGGTCTGATAACCATGGGTGTTTTAAGGCAGCGGTTGCACTTATTCTCCAGCTAAAGGAAAACCAGAATGCTATTAGGTGTTTTTCCTTGAATCTTACAATTTGACAGTTATCTCCTACAGGTCATGTGTTTGGCCACCATGCAATGCTGTCATTTCAGGACACTATGCCAGATGGCAGCTAATCCATAAAGTTAAGTTTGGTTTCATAGCAAAAATACATTCAGGTAACTTCAGATCATTTTATGGACATAATGAACAACATCAGCAAAGTGGCATTATAATATTCTATGTGGACATAAACCACTTTGATAGTTCATGATAGTTCTGCAATGGAGCAGTACAAGTGACACAACTGTGACATAAGGGCATGGACCACACATTTCAAAGATACAGGGATTATATACCATTTTTCCTTGATGAGAAGCTTTGAGATGAAATCTTTGGCCTGATCAGAAACACCTCGAAATTCCTCATCTTCAAAATCCCAGCTACAGGACAGGATATTGTTGAGGGTCTCATTGTCATCATCACCCAGAAAAGGAGACAATCCACTGAGGCTAAAGTAAAAAAAAAATACATTCAATTCTCCTGTCTTTTCCCCTTCCTGTACATGGTCTCCAATGTGCCACCTACGATTGTTCTGTTACTCCTGGCCTGATTTGCAACATGTTATTGTCTAAGAAAGTCTCCAGACCATCCCCATTCTCTCTTCTATTTACATGTTTAAATAATCCCCCTTCTTCCCTACCAAACCAAGCATTAACTGTCTTTCATGGTAGGTCATATTTTCTAGACCTCTGACCACTCTTGCACTACTAGTCTACGTTATTCTGGAAGTGTGATGCTCAAGCGCTCATGAGAAATGTGCAGCAAAACAAAGAAGAAAAGTTCATGGTGATTGGAAAAGTGGACAGATTACTGAATATGGAATTTGGAAAGAAGCCTACATTTTCTGTTTTGGGTACAGATTTTGTCAACCTTCCAGTATAACAACAAATTTGGATGACTGACACAGTTCAATCTAGAAACAGCTTACAAAGCAGAGACTGAATCCTACTTACAGCATATAAGCGATGACTCCTACACTCCACATGTCTGTAGGAAAGGAGACAAACTCATAATTCACGACTTCAGGAGCAAGAAATTCTGGAGTTCCAAAGTTAACTCGAAGTTTTTCCCTGGGTTTATACCTAGGAAATGGAAACATTAACAGATAACATCAATTATAGCTCTAATTAAAGTGGTATCATAAGTTGTTTAGCACTTAGAGGGATTTCAGAAGCATACAGCAAATACAGTAGGAAAACAAGGACAGACAGAGGTACAAAGTAAAAATAAATATACCCATATAGAGAATGAAAAATGTTTGCAAGTTTTATATCATGCTTCAGGGCAAATGCCAACTGCTATACAAAAGAAGACATTCAGATTCCAATGACTCCTCAGTGCAGGTTTTATCATCCTTTTGGGACTTATCCATATCATAGGTATGGAATTTTTCACCAGTAAATCCTTCACTAAGGTTATGGTGCCTAATTAAACTAGAAAGTGATATAGCATGGGATACATTGTAACAGCCCTTGATGGTCTCTTACACTCTTTTTGAAGAATCTCGAAGATTGAAGACAAGAGACCAGACAAGATGTACCACTGGTTTTGTCCATTTTAGCTGTTCCAATCTACTTATGTGCATGCTCATTCAGAATCAGCCCTCTTTCAACCTTCTACCTGAAAAAAGGCTTCAGAAAAATTTTTTTTTATTCAGCTCCAAACAGTCCATATTGAAAGGTATCCCTGGTTAAAAGAGCCACATTAAATTTGTCCAAAGAACAGTAAGAGACCATCACGTATCCAATACGTCATTGTAGAAATGTAATACTTTTTTCATTGCTTCCTAATTCATTTGCAATTAGCAAGAACACATGCACATACCTTCTTGCCAATCCAAAATCAATAATTTTTATTTGATTTGCTGCTCGGTTCACACACAGGATATTCTCAGGCTGCCAAGAGAAACCAAAAAACACTTCAATGAGAAAGAAGTATGAAAAACTGGGCTTTTAGCAAACTGTCAGGAGAAAAACACTAAAAAACACAGCGACCATCTCATAAGCACCTTTTGCTTTCCTCCTTGTTCAGATTTCTCTGCATGGGTACACACGCACACACAAACACACACTGACTATCACACAGCAGTTGGGGTCATGTGTTCTGTGCCTTGAAACTGCTTTTTCTTCTCCTTGGCTTTTCAATTTGACATAAGGCAGCAGTTTAGATAAAGAACTCATTTAGGGGGAGGGGAACAAAGAACACAGACTTCCAAAGAGGGGTTTCAGGATGCTGGCACTGTGATTTTACAGACCTTAATAAACTGACGCTGATTTTTTTTAAAAAAGAAAAAAAACCTAATTTGTTAGGCTTTGAAGTTTATCTTACATCCTTAAGTTTCTAAGTTCATGAATGTTCTGGGAGTAACTGCCTGATTGAACACTGATATATTAAGCTAGTCACATCAAATTTATGCATTTCTCAGACATTTTAGCAAAAGGTAGGATTCACAGGTTAAATCCCTCTGGATTTTCATAGGGCCAAATGCTGTTCTTCACTTCCCTGGCAGGAATCCATTAACTTCCTAGAATTACTCCAAATTCATACAGAAGGGACTGGGAACAGAATTTGGCCAATTGTCTCTGAAATGTAAATACGTAAAATACAGTCTGATATTCACTGCCAGCAGTTTTATAGCTACTCTGTCTTGTTGCTCATTGAGTCCTCTTTGAAACAAAACAGCCCTCAACACTTAAAACATTAGTTAACCTTTGTCACCATTACTAATTCATTTTACATGCAGGACTTTTAAACACCATATGTCCGTTGTTTCTGAGGTCCTGGATGATTATGGTCAGGATGATTTTCTTTCAATTTCAAGCTTTCTTCCCCAAACTCATTTGTTACTGACAGCAATCTATGAACAAGCAAAACAGAAGGGAGAAGCCATAGCTGGCAAGCACATGAAAAGAGGTCTCTCGGAAGAATTTCTTGGATTGTATATGTATCTTTTTGTCAGCAGTTTGCCCTCATATTAAAACTGTGCCATCTCCAAGAACATAATTAATGTGTCCCAAAGAACCGTGCGAACTTCTGCTTGACAGATTTCTGGGTAACTGGATGTTTATAAAGAAAAAGAAGAGTGAGTCTGGTCATTGATTAGCAACTGAAGCAAGTCCCAACAAGCATCTGCTCATTTGCTTAACTGCCGCAATAGTATACACAATAACAACATTAAAGATGTACTACATTAACTCAGTTATTACAAGCCAAAAACAGCAGCCGTAATAAAAATCTCACCAAGGAAAAAATCATCTTGTGTAATTTTTGTTTCTTTTTGTTTTGTTGCAAAGCTCAGGGATCACTAGGAAGCTTTATAGCCAGTCATAAAACTAAAGACATCATCCCATTCTATTCCTGCACTAAACAGAGGTAAGAAACAAGTCTATTATTTGATAAAAACTTGGGTTAAGGGAGAAAGAGCCAGCTGAAATATACAGTCTAATGAAAAATACCTTTACAAAAAATGTCTTCTAAGGGGTGACAGTTAACCATTAGCAGTCAACCAGAGTAAGAACATGCAACTGGTGGATTTTATTTTAAAAAGAAGCGAGGCAACTTTTTGTGTATATAGTTGAATAGTTCAGATAACTAAGCAAGTGTGTGGCAGAGAATCTGCCACCCTTCTCTGGGCTTTCAGCTGCACTAGCAGCTATTGCCTAAGCCAACGCAGACGTACTGTATTTGTTACATCAGCCACTGACTATTTTTATTTCTTTCATTTTAGCAAGTACATTTTAATGTATTTTGCCTTAAGCTGGCTATCTATTGGTGCCTTTTCATGATCACCACAGTGTAGTGTAGTCCTCAGACAGATGTGCAGGGTTCCCACTGAACCTGAATGACCCTTGAATTCAGTTCCACTCACCCATGCCTTGGTTTCTGCATCGTAAAAAATGGGGTAATTGCTACCTCATAGCTGATATGTAAAACAGAGATCTTGTGCAGTTGAATTAAATAATATTTGCACGATATCTTGAGATCCAAATATCAAAATCGAAAATAGCAAGATAATACAGCTGATGGCTTTCTGTAAAATCAGTCTATGAAAGTTCAAACTCTATGAGGCTTGATGACATATGACCACAATTCTCATCTAATTTACTTACTCCTGTAGCAATTTAACTGATCTCAGTGTGGTTAAAGTAAATACATATTGGTCTAAGGAAAGCAGAATAAGGACTTTTGTTGTTTCTGCCATGGGAATCTGCTAAGCTGTATGGCCTACCATTAAGAATAGGAGTTTTCATAGCTGTCATTGCACAAAACATACATCTCAGTTCTCTACCTTGAGATCCAAATGAAGAATGTACATTTGGTGCATGTACTGAATTCCCTCGCAGATCTGTTTTATGAACAAGATAGTATCCATCTCTGACAAATTGCAGTTTTCATCAATAATTCGGTCAAATAACTCTCCTCCTTCCACACTGATGAGAGAAAAACAATTAAGTGGTAACCAAGTCCAAATCCAGTCCCATGCAGTTAGAGTAATACAGAACTTATGCTATTGACTATTTTAATAATTCACAGTCAAGTTCGGTAAGGGTCTACAATATGAGCTTGTACTCTGATCTGAATTTTCCAAGAACTGGGTTCTGATGCATACTGGCCTGAACTTCTTCAAGGTCTAAGAGTCCAGTCTCCCATCCACTGATAAGTATGAAAGTCTTGAAATTTGAACCTTATTCTGTTTTGTACCAGTAAAATTAATGAAGTCACATGGAAGACCAAGACAACACGCTGAAGAATCTGTATTTATATCTGCGGCCTCCTCCATCAGAGTTTAAGAGAGACATGATCAAAAATTTCAATTTGAAACTATCTAAAGTCACAGAATCACAGAATTGCAAGAGTTGGAAGGGACCTCGGGAGATCATCTAGTCCAACCCCCCTGCTAAAGCAGGTTCTCCTAGACCATGTTACACAGGACTTCATCCAGGTGGGCTTTGAGTATCTCCAGAGAAGGAGACTCCACAACCCCCCTGGGCAGCCTATTCCAGTGCTCCGTCACCCTCAGAGTAAAGAAGTTTTTCCTCTTGTGTTTCAGTTTGTGCCCATTGCCCCTTGTCCTGCTGCTGGACACCACTGCAAGGAGTCTGGCTCCGTCAACAAAAATCACCTCTTAACATCCCATCACATTTCAGAATGCCTCCAGCTTACCCATTCATAGCTATACATCTACCTTTTGTGATATGCTAATCATGTAGACCAAATTCAGAGGACTATCTGAGAATGTCCAGAACAGCCAAACTCACATAACTTTGAACCTTCTGCCATGCTTTTCAAGGTTTTAGTTACACCCTTTCTGGCTTCCCTAAGACAACATCTGCTTAATTTGACTTTAAGACAGCTATTTTGTGCCTAATTAGTCTGATAACTCAGCGTAAACAACAGGTTTATCTATTCAGGCACCCACTGTAAGGATTAGGCACAACACCTACAGCTGGCTCCTCTTTGGTGTAAGATGTCTTCTCATTTGCTTCACAGAACTGGAGATATTCTGAGAGGTCTGTTTCTTAGCTGACACAAATTAAAATTTGAAATTAAAGAGAAGATACGTAACACAGGTCTATCTTCAAACGGAGCAGTGGCTTTACAGCACCAGGAATGTGACACATCACTAGAAAAAATGCATAAATAGCTGCATGGGAAAACTTTTCTCTTAGATACCATTTTTTTTGTTCCTAAGAACATCTTTCATATGTTCTTTCCACCTGTAAGAAGCTCTATTTCTAATTTCAGGAGAAAGTAAGAAGGAAATGGACAATTCTAGCAAAAGTGGTAAAGACAGAAAGGGAAAGAAAAGAACACACTTACTATTCCATGACTAGTACAATGTCATTTTTTGATTCAAAGGCATCATATAGCTGGATGAGGTTCACGTGATTCAGCTGGTTCATGACATTGATTTCATTCTTTACTTCATCCTGCAAAGAGTCATGAGTATTGTTGCAGAAGTCTTTTGTCTAAGAAAGCTACATGAAACAGGACATAGTTTGAGGTAGACATCTATGTTATCTTCATGTTTTCACTCGTGGCAACCAAACACGGGGTTTTCCTTTCATTGCTCCCGCAGTGGTAGATGTCAAGGCTACTGGAACTACTAGACTGAACTCAGAGCTCGAGTGGGGGACTGCTTCAGTAATAAGCTATTTGGGGGGAAAAGGAAAGGGAGAGCCTACAGGGACAAGTGGTGGGTTCACAAGGATGTAGAGGAAGGAGAAAAGCAAAATAGGACTTGGTTCAACCAGATGTAGGTATATAAAATCACGCTGTTTAAGAAAAGTCCCAGACAGTCCTCAAAACATCCCCTTGCAGCCAGGAGAGAGAGACTGGTACCTCCACTCAGCCCAACTATTTTAGATGTGCAGTTTAGGATGGGCTGAATTATCCTCTGGTGGTGCCAATCTCTCTCCATTGCCCTTAAGGGGATTCTTGGTGATCAGCTTGGCCACAGCTATACCTTAGCAATCCCAGTTAACTGAGACAAATGCCACCCCTGAACACCATTAATGACACTGCTGTCACACAAAGAATGCTATGCATGTCTTTCCTGTGAAAGCAAGCCTCAGGTGGCCATGAGGCTTGCAAAAAGGGACAGACTAATTCTTCTCATCTTTATTTGTGTTGATGTCAGGAGCCCAGATCATGCCTATTATCAGCATCCCTCACAGTGACATCAAGTCATTGCAGCAAAGGTTACAGTGGGCTTGGGAAGGAATACACTATGTCACAGGCCTGACAAATGTTTTTACCATTAAAGAAAACACTAACAGAATTAACAGCAGAAAGCAAAAAAGGAAAGCAAAAGAAACACAAAGAGTTGAAAAAACAGCTGGAAAAATTAAGATTAAAATTAAAAAAAAAAAAGAGAAAACCCAAAAACCCAAAAAGAGGACTTTGATGAGTGACTAGAAGTTCTGAAGGAGAAGGGAAATAGAACATGAGCCAATGGTAGGCAAGCAGGTCCTATGAGTGTGATGGCTTGTGAGCCACTTGGCCATGGTCTGTCGTGCAGCTGAAGAACAGTGTGGGATCCACTGGGGAACAAAAGACTAATATCACACTTTACCAACCTTCTGTTTAGGACCTTTTGCTTTTATAATTTTGGCTGCTAGCTTGAGACCTGTTGCTTTCTCTTCACATTTGTGCACTTGACCAAATCGCCCTCTAGGGAAAAAAAGGAGAAAAAAAAAAATCATCCAGTGGTACTGGTGTCGGCCCTAGATGTAAAGTAGGTTATAAACAACAGAAATTATCCTCTCCCTACTGGGTTCCATTTCAATTCCTCTATTGCTCTTATTTTGTTGTGTGGATTAGACTTGCTACTACTCATTTAGGCATGCCAAAATCACGCACTATTCTAGCTGATATTATCCCACTTGTATGATTCACTATATTCACCTCATAACATGCAATGACTAATCCCAGGGAAGTCAACATACTGTAAGGATAACAACTCACTTATGTATACAAACTGCCCCTCTCCATCTCATCATTCTCCTCCAAGGGAGGGTTGTGTTTTCATGAAGAAACAAAGCCTTACCCAAGACCATGCTGCCATCAAAAATGACAATATCACTCTGTCCTAAACAATGTTCAGCATGAGAGATCAAGTAACTACATGGCCTGTCAGATTAGCCTGCTGATCTATCTGAAAACATGCATGCATTTCCAGGGATGGGACCCACTGAGAGATAGAAGGCTACAACATGTCTCTACATCCTGCTGGCTGCAATGTGAGGTAAAGTATTACAGCATCCTAGGAGCCCTGTCATGAAGCCTGAGGGCAGCTGGCTGACCTAGAACAATACCAAAGACAAGCCAAGTCTGCTGGTGCCAAACCTTAAGCCAAAATTCACTCACACAGTAAAATCAGCCTCCTGTTTTCCCCCCTCTCTAAAGCACTGTTAGAGCTTAGACTTTCATGACTTCGGCTCTAGTGAGGCATGTTGCTTCCATTCACCTCCCAGGGTGCTTGGCTGTAAATCTGTGCCTTGCTTTCCATGTTGAGTGGGTTCACCTGACTTACCCTCCCAGGATTTCATTCTTGCTGACATTGTAATAACTGCTGATCCCCACCCTTTTGGCTGAGACAATCCGGTGATCAAATGGTGCTGGTGGAGTAGAACTATCATCTACAAAAGACAAAACAGAGAGAGTGCATATGAGTGTTCACATACAATGCTTGTCTATCTCATATATTAGTCCCTCTTTTCCCCAAATAAGCCCCTTTAAGAACTGAATACAATTACTGTAAGTTTTAGAGATAGCTCTTTATTTAAGAAGGGTTTTATTCCAGGAGCTCTGGCTTGGAAAGCAAGGTGGTGTTGGGGAGCTACACCACTAAGACAAGGGCTCTTTTATTAAGTTAGCATCTTCTGCACAACAGTAGCAAGAGGCAAAGTGAAGACTGCTAGACTAAACCCATGTAGCTTTATGCCCACAAAGGGCCTTAGCAATTTGTTTGGAAGGAATTCAGCTTTAGCTTTTTCTCTGCGTTTTTTTTTTCCTCCTCAGGGACTGTTAATAGGTAAGTATGTACTGTAACTCTCCAGTGGGGTAGGAAGAGAGTCTGAGCTCTCCTCTAGGCCCAGCTAAAAGAGGCTATTTCCTAGCTTTTCCTCTTCATAGAGAAGAATCCCCTTCTCTACTGATGGACAAAACTTGTCATTCTCCACAGTGTGGTCATCACCTTTAAAGATCACATTTAGAGCTTGTGCACATGAGGGAGTTTCACCCTGGCAGGCAGCACCTGGGATTTCCAGTATGGCTCAGGACCCGGTGTGGTAGGACACATGGTAACTGTCACGTGCTGCTCTGAAGTATTTCGGTCCTTAAAAAAAGATGGCAGATAACAGGTAAAGAGCGGCACAGGGGAGGGATGGGTTCCCAACATCACACTGCAGCAGCTATGGAGTTTCAACACAAATGCAGGGCTCTGGTATTATCTGCCATCCTGATGTCAAAATCCCTGCTGGAGACCAGCCCTGCATGCCTAATTTCTCTTTGGATTTTTTGCAGGGTGTTGCGACTTCAATTTCATACCCACGTTGTTTTTCATTTGATTGATATTCCCGTGAGTGACCTTTGGCTGACCAAAGTGACAAATACTTCTTCAACTGGTTGGGAGGGCTAGAGCCCCAGCGTTTCAACATGAGCTCTCTGGTTTGGAATGCCGGCTCCCTTTTGTGTGAGGCTTGTTGAGCAATTTTAAAACCGTTCATTACTCCGGTGAAAATGATTAAAAACACAAACAAAAAAACCCCATGACAGCATGTAGCTGGCAGGAACACTTTGGTCTTTAATGTAGCAGTAGATTGTCCTTATTCACAGTGAATGTCCATTTTTCCAGGACACCAGCTGTGTACCTAGATTTTTTTTTGACAGTGTTAATAACTTACATGGTCAGGAAGTTAGTTCATGGTCAAGGAATTGTGAAAAGCTGGGGCTTCTGGAAGTTTGCCACCTATTTGGGATTCTGCAGTTTGAATTGCACGTCCTTAAGTATGGGCCTTTGCGTGTTACCAAGACCCACAAAATGCCAAGAAAACCTCTACCCTAAAGGCAGAATTTGACTCTAACAACACAAATTCCAAGGGCCCCAGCATGTAAGTGACAGAATAAAATGCCTTTCTGAAAGCTCAGCTCGCAAATGTTACCAAACTCTGGGCAAGGAAGTGTCCTTTTAAAGAGGCCAGACTGCCTCCTTAAAACTTTACCTAAGTTTTAGCCTTCAAGATTTTCCCAGTGGCAGACCCTCTGTTTTTCTTTTCTTGCACACCAGAGGGGATTTCTCCCTATTCAAGAACAACCACCCATTACGGATCAAAGATGCTCCAAGAGAGACACTCTAACCTTAATGTCATCCCTAACAATCTGCTAGAGCTCAGGACAGTTTATGGAGTTTAAAGTTTTAGTACACTATCCCCTCTTTCCTGCTACAAGAACCTAGCACAAGTATTCTAAAAATGTTTCCCTCTACCACTCTCCCCCCATTCCCAAAGCAAAGTAGTTCATTCTGAGTCCTAGGCATGCACATGCACACACATATATCTTCGAACCCTTCAGGCCATCCTCTCATGTGCCATCTTTTCATATACAGGGATAGGCACTGAAATTCTCAAGCTGGAGGCCTAATATTAGAAACAACACCAACAGCATCAGTCAGGCTTCCACACAAGAATCTGTATTTCTTTATTTTATAGGCTGCAGTTGTTCTCACTTCAGATTGCAATGGTACGAATATGAGCAAGCTGGTTCTGCAGGCTACATCCAGAGCATTGCAGATTCTGTGTTAACATGTGTTCTCAGCACTTCCACAGGTCAACCAACTTTGCCACACATGATACAATTTCTCCCACCACTCTGTACTTAGAAGTTTTAGCTCTATTGTTAAAGCAAGAGGGAAATAAGCAAATTAGTTGTGACTACTTTCTGCCAGAACAGAAGCTCTAAGATGGAAGCAAACAGAACTCCCATCAGCTTAGGATGTGGCCCATGAACAACTGCTTCCTGTCAGAGCTACCATGCACACCTTTTCCCCCTACTAATTACAATCATGAAATCATTCGCTTCTACAGATGTCTCTCTCTGATCGTCACTGTAATAACAGTGGAATCAAATGTTTTGCCTTTAGGTATAATTCCTGTAAGAGTTTTTTTTTTTAGCTTTACATATGCCATCAGCACTTTCTGCATCTAGCCTGCTCTTTTTGTTGTCAACTTTGATTGGGCCTTCATCATTCACTCAGTGCTTACTGCTACCACTATCCTCTAATTGGCAGGTCTGCTCAGTGACTGAACTATAATTTCCTGTACCTTTTTCGCAGCCTTTACACCTGCAAGGACAAAACATGGCATTAGAGCAGGGTACACTTAAAGCACAGCAAATTTAGAAACACACGTAAAAAATATCTACACATATATTGCATTCAAATAACATTAGGTTATTTTGCTTCATGGTGTAAAATAAACTGGTTTAATATTCACTTTGAGAAATAAAAATGACCCCTAAGTTAATCATGACAGCAAAATGTTTCTCTGCTACTGAAATCCTCGCCTGAGCTCTTCTAAATTTAACATTTGGCTATCAATCTCACCTTTAAAGCAATGGGAGAGCATTGGGATTTCACTCTGTTCATATAGGTTCCCAAGAGCTTAAACTGGTTTATCCCTGGAGGGCTATGTATCAATGCAGCAAAGAAAGAATTAAAGTAAACAAATTTATCAGTTTAATTGCCTGGGCAAACTTTCAGAGTTTTACATTATCACTTCAGCTACTACATTTTGCAGTAACTTAATTCCCAGTTGGTACATGGCCTAATCTAACCTTACTTTGCTCATAGGTTATATGATGCTGCAGTATATAAATATAACAGTGGGACAATTCTCTTCAGAGATGAAGAATAGCCTAACATAATTCCCATGTTCCTAACCTGTTTCCCAAGCAAATAACCAAAGCGCACTGCTAGTACCATGTATGGTAGACTGTTTGCCTGTCTTTTTTAAGGGTATAATTTCAGTTTGGAGCTCAGATCAGAGAGATAAACTCATTTTACGCTCTTGTACCAGGCTGGATTTTCACCGATATTTATATTAACCAGCCACTTTGACTTGAAACTTGAACTACACATTTTTCTAAAGCACGTGTCTCTTAAGAATGTGCAGCCTGAGCTTCAGACCTTACCTTCCCTCTGGTGGCTCTTGATCATGGCTTTGTCCTGCCTCATCTTCCTTTTGGGAAGGAGCTGGTGGTCCCTCAACTTCTTTTTCACTCTTATCAGCATTTCTCTCCCCTTCATTCTCCCTTGTCTTCTCTTCTTGTCTTTCATCTCCAGACACCTGATGTTCCTCCTTCCTCTCCCCATCTCCCGGGGACTCACTCTCTATCTTTGGCCCAGTTATCCTCTGACAAGCATCATCAACAGCGCCTTCTTGCTGCTTTTCTGTAGTGAAGGATTTCTGAATAGAGCTTCTCCTGTATTTGTAATAGCTTTCAAAAGCCAAACTTTCTCTTTTCTTCGCCGGCCCTTCAGTATGAAATTTGGGAGGATCCATTTGAAGCAGAAGAGAACCTTCCCTCTCAGCATTTTCCTTGTTGAGCTTATCAACTTCTTTTTCCTGAGAGGAGGACTGGCTCTTCTGGACAGCCCCCTCTGTAAGTAAACAGATTACCAAGGAATCTGTCAGTAAATCTCCGGTAGTCAGTAACAATATTAAAGTAGGACTGTGCACTCAGCATAATGTCTGTTGCATTTTGAACTAAGTATTTGATTGCCTCTCCCACTTTCAAGGTCAGGGCCAATGTCTCCTAAGCAAGAGCAGACTACTTCTCTGAAACAGGGATGCCATGGGTCACAAACTCTTCCTTTCAGATACAGCACTGGAAAACGATTTTCTCACCAAATTTACTGTCAAACAAGTCAAGGTTAATAAACTCCTCATAGAAAGCGCTTTTTTGAGCAGTTTGCCACCACGCGTACAGCCATGTGAAAAGTAGGTTGATGTTGCTTGAACAATTCTCAATCAGGCTGATGAGCACACATGTAACCCAACCAACTTCATTGGAGCTGCTCAGGAGAGTAATGGCTATTTCTGTGCAGTTGTACCCTTAGGAGCTAGAAAAGAAAAAAAATATTCTAACCTGTTGAATCTGGTGGCTTCTTCTCTTTTGTTTCTGTCTCACTCAAATGTGACTTTTCTTTGATGACCTGTGGAGAAGGCAACTGATGTATTAAGAGTATACAGTGCTCACGTTGTATTGTCCCTCATGAAATTGCAGCCTGATATTTTTTTTGTCAAATCCAAGTACTCTGTGTTCTAACTCATGTTTTTCCTGTATATGATGGTCCTTATTTTAATCGCTACCAAGCTGATCGGATTGGTACCAGTGTAAAGCAAAAGAAGTTATCTCAGTTGTAATCAACATCAGTGTTGGCATAAACACAGCCCCGAAAAGATCAGGACTGGGCCTCTGGGACTAAAAGAAAAAAACAACCAGAAATGAGTTGTTGCCCTGCACTAGCTTTTGCTGTTAAAAAGTAGGTTAGTTAAATCAAATCAAATCTAGGAACACTTAATATTCTAGTAAAATGTTCAGCAACAGTCTTACTGACAGATTTCAAAACGTTTTTTGTTGTTAATCAACATCTGGTAACAGCATTTTTAATGATCCAATAATTTATTACAGGCTGACTGAAACAGTTACCAGGAATCGGAGCATATAAACCATAATGTCGGCTTTGTAGCTTTCTCTTATCTACATTTTACAATGTTACAGTGACATCTAGAGGTGCTTTATACCAGGCCGGCTACTCATAAAACCTCTGCTATTACTGTTACCTTTATGGCTATTTACTCATATTCCTATGCCTTTTGCTCAGTGTGTTTTTTCATCGGCCCCTCCTCGACTTGTAGTAGGATGGTGACCACAGTAAACCATGGTGTTTGCTGTTGCTCGGTGCTCCTTTTCCACCTGTCTTCTTTCTCTCACAGTACTATGAAACTGGCACTACCGTTAATAGTAATAGATCCACAGGGTGTGAAAAATACAAACACCTCCAAATATTTTCCAGAGACACTACTTTCGGTCTTTGAGCTACCAGCTGAAGCAGTGTAATACGTATTTCAACAAAATATACTGGGTCAGGCACTTAATTTTGGGTGTCTTAATCATGCAAGCAGTCCCACTGCTTATTCTAATTGTACTCTGGGCATGAATCAGTCCTGTTTCTAAACATTTGTTCTGGTAAGCCCTCTGCATTTTTTATGCTTTATTTTTTTGGTTTTAATTTCATCAGGCTATATAGAAAATAGGCATGAAATTAAAGCAATGTGTATCTGCTACAAACACTGCGTTCAAGGGAAAGAAAACTCCATAAGAAGCAAAAAG
>NW_009259043.1:349139-392669 GCF_000687185.1 Egretta garzetta | reverse complement strand
TCTGCGAGGGTCAAAGAAACTGTAATACGAGCATAAGAACTGTGGCTGACAACTATTTGGGATGCAGTCGGGCCCAGGAAGTTGCAAGCTGCAAAATGAAGAAGGCCAAAATACAACTAGGTAAGTACCCTTGAAATATAAATTGGAGCCTTGTTCGCATGGAGCTTAAATATAAATGTCACGTTTCCAGATGGATCGCAGAGCATCAACCAATGCTCACTCTGTTTTTTTAACGGTGAAAAGCACTAAATGAAGTAGGGAAAAGCCTCAGACTTATTCATTCTGCAGTGTGACCGCAATTCATAATGCAATCGGATTCCTGTAAGTATGTCAACCTCACCGTACCACTGAGGACATCAGCTCTGATCAAATAGAGTCAGCTGAGCAAACAACCAGAGAAGCGGCCTCCAAGCTCTTTGATGTATGGGGCCAGATTTCACCTCTGCATTCAGAATTAATTGCAGGCACATAACGCTTCCTATTAAATATTGCCGTAGTTTGCAGGTGTGAAATACAGAAGCCAGCTTTTGAAAATCCGTCTAGTGGAACACTGGATGATGCCGAGTATCTGAAACTGCCAGGGCGTTACATAAATTACTACAGTGTTTATTCAAGCATCATTTTTGACCTCTTACATTTTAACAACAGATGAGGAGCTCATACTAATTTAAATGAGGAGGGGAAAAAAAGAATACAAATGAAACATTTACTGGTATCCTTTGGAATCAATAAATGTAGCTACCTGCAGTAAATATAGGGTCAGTAGTGCACTAGAACAAGAAATACAAATACAAGTACTAGATATTGGACTACTTTTGTAGACACAGGAGTAGTCTATACATGAGCAGCCCAGTTTTCTCCATGTTTTGCTATTTGTAGCAACATGTGACTTCAACTTGTCAAATCTTTACCTGGCAATAAAAGCACAAACTTTCGCTCATTATTTCTTCCCCGTAAAGGGTGGGATTGTGCCAGGTTCTCTGGAGCTGACGGAAGTCAACACGTCCCTCCCGGATGGCCGCGTGCCATGGGAGGCACAAAGACCTCCCTGTAGTCTGTCGGGGGTACGTGCCCCCACCATGTCCAACCCCAGGCAGTCGAGCCAGCTGCTCCGAGAGCCCACAGGTCATGAGTACCTGAGGCCATCACGCTCTTCGGAAAATCTCATCCGAAAGGTGTGGTGGTTTGTTAACAACATGCAGCCCACCCAACTACTCTTTGTAACACCCCTCTTCCTTCAGTCTGTTAGTAGTGCTTTCTTAAGGGTCTTTTAACTTAACCCCTAATGGGATTTTATTTATTTATGCATTATTCTTCCTGAACTTTGGTGACATGTCACTTTTTCCAGTCTGTAATTTCTAAAATTATAGGAATCAGCATTTCTTAGTGAAATTATGTCTCCACCTTATTTTTTCCCCCTTCTTTAATGACTTGAATATGCACAATGAGGTTAATGGTCCTACAGTCATTTTCCCTGATCATACAAGCCAAAAGCTTTCAATGAAGTTTTCATTTTAATTCCACAAAAGCTTAAATATGAAAGGTTGCATTGTGATCCTGCAAAATATACCAAAGCAAAAAGGTGTCTGTGCCTATACAAGTTGGTATTGTGTCTTCAAAAATACATTTTCCAGACTTAAACATATTCTTTCATACAGAGTATTGCTAGACCCTAAGCAGTAGAGACAGAGTAAAAGCCCATGTGATGATAACAGAATGCAAGATACTCCAGATGCCATAACTTCAGTATAGACCAATGGAAAAAAAAAAACCCAAAAACAAAACACTTTTGGAAATTATTTAAATTTACTTTAGAAACCTGCAGAAATTAAGTAATAAGCAACTATATATATAAATATATTTTAAACAGACATTTGAAATGCAGCAAGAAATTAATGTTTTTTATAGAGATCTGACTCCTTTTTAATGAGCTGTACTTAGTTAAATTCCTTCTTTATACTGTAGCAGTCCTACCCTTGGAATGTTTTCCTAGCTAACTTTCAAATTCTTTTTATTCACCTAATAAAACTCTTTGATTTTTTTTTCCTACTGCAAAAATCTGTGTAATGAATGGCCTCATGAAGCAGCCCCAACTTTTAGTTAGAGGTGCTTTATCACCCCATCACATTTCATTTGATGTCAAGTCATTATTCTCAACTTCAACCAGCCGATACCGAGACACAAAACTTTGCATATGCGTAAATCACATTTCTTACTTGGTGTCTCTTTCTCAAGTTCTTCAGATACTTTACAGAGCTTTATTATGGCAATGTATCCTGGTTTTGTGTAAGACCTGAGCACCATCTGTTTACCAACATGATTAAGTTACTTGAGCTTTGCAATGAATTCATTTCACTGACAGCCAGAAATCAGCCATGGGCTTTGCCGGCTGAGCATGGTGCTGTGGATGCTCCCATTATCTCGACATCAGTATGCGGGAGACCTTGGGGCAACAGCATGCGTGATGATGCCCCCTGTGCTATCCCATAAAGCTGGAATCCACCTCCTCCCTCCCTTTTGTGTTCCTCTTCGATACACACCCTTCCCCCTCCTACCCCAGCAATGTAAAATATTCTGTGAATGTATTTCTGACACAAACTTATAAATGATACAAAACATACACATGGAAATTCTGCTTTTCCTGCCAGGTGGTACATCTGCTTCCATGTCATTACTTTTTGTTACGCTACAGAAGCTGCTGGCACCTTCAGGCAAAGATTTTGACTCTTCCATGATCTTTGAAGAGCTCCTAGAACTAGATAAAGAAATTGTTTTTCTCTATAAACCAAACTCAAGCCACGAGTGCCATTTAATCACACACTAAAATAACCTCTGAGGCATGAGAATTGTGATTGCTCCACCAGTAAATACAAGAGGATTTCTATCTGACCTGCTGCCTTGAAAATACGCTGGTAATAAGGTAACAACCTCTGCTTGAAGACACATACTAAATACTGAAAGATCCCTTGTAGTAACACCATCCTAGGTGAGAAGCTGGAGATCAGTGAAGCCAAAGCCTTGTCTATTCCCCACTTTAGTTTTCTGACTTCCCACCTGCTACACTGGAGAAGCAGCAGCCATCCTGTTGCAAATGGATGACGCCTCCTGCCAGGCCATTCTTCACAAAACAGGGCATCTTACAGTGAAGAGTAGAAGATGCTTTCATGCAACCAGGCTCCTGATGGAGCCCGTGGCCTTGAGCATGCCATCTGCTGTGGTGAAGACACAGCATATTGCACTAACAGTAACAGGTTGCTTTTAAATATCTTCACTTTTGCCTTGAGGTCTAGTTGCTGTCAGAGCCAGCGTTGGGCATAAGAAGAGCTTTGGAAGTAGATTTTTTAACTCCAATTGACTGGTATAATTGTAATCTCTCTGGAATACAGAGAGGCCTGTAATAATGACCAAGAAATCTGAGGCCACCAATCCACCTCCCAAGGCCAGAGCATTCAGCATTACCTGGCTTTGACACATGTCCTTTCACTGCACCTGGGAAATCAAGTCAACCTGTTAGTTCACTTTCAGATTTCTCACCTGAACAAATCAGAGGCAACATCAGGCAAGCACAATCACTGGAGACTCTGGCTGCTTGTCTTACCAATATATTGGGCAGCCTCACACCTACCCCTTCTCTGTTGATGACTGACAGGGTCCCATGGGCTTCACAGGTGCACGTGTGCCTCATATGCACCTGTGCCATAAACCCAAGATTTTCTAGGTGCTGTGCTCCACATTTTCCCCATTACCATTAAACATCTCATCCTGTAAGGTGGGCTCCACTATTGCCACAGTGTGAGAAAGGAGGAAAAAAATCCAGCCTGAAAGCCAAATCAGTGGCAGATCTTTTTAACTGCGGGCATAAACCACCCATCTGTCAAACTACTCAGGCAATTTTTTGCTACACTATCAATTAAGTAGCCTCATTGTTAAGAAAGTATTTCTCAGCTTTACTAACTTATCTGAGCTAAGCATGCAATGATATGAACAGCAAACACCTTCAGACTTCTTGAACTGCCTTTCTTAAGTCAGGAGATTTCCAAAGCTTTATGAACTTCAGAAATCATCCCCTGCAGCTTTGATGACTCATGTTGAATTGGACTCCAGAAATGTAGGTTTCCTAATAACACACTTCATTTAACAAGAAGGGGGTTTGGGTAGAGGGGAAAGACCTGGGATCTCTTTATTTCCCCTTTATAGGCAGGACCTTCTCCTGTGGCACCTCCCCATGCAGGCAGCACCAGGATGGCACCAAATTATTACATTGCAGAGCACCTACCCTTTTCATGAAAACCCAGTGTGGTGGAGACCCCGCATTTAGTTGCAATGTCACTCTCTTACCGGAGGAGGCATTCAGGCTTGGTACCCTTACTGCTGGCAGACATATCTGACTTCTGATAGGGGCTGACAGGAATCCTTGCCTGAAAACTGACTAAATGGTTAGGATATCTGATGAAAAAAGGTGCATTTTAGATGACTGGAATGGGCGAAGACCTCTTGCCTGAGCAAATCCCTCCTACCACTGTCTCACCTCTTCAAGGAACCTTCTGCTTTTACAGGACTGCTCTCTGATGACCTGCCTTGTCTGGCTCTCCTGCGCTTACCATTTCTCTCTTCACGTTCATCATGAGGGCTCTCTAGTTTTGCAAAGGAAAGGTAATGGATTCCTAAAACAGTCGCTGTAGCACGCAGGTGTTAATAACATGCCCATAAGCCATCTGAGGTGGTGTGCAGTTATTTAGAAATCAGCTGTGCCTGCTCTGATTCCACACGTTTCTTGGTATTGTAGAGAGAGCAAAACCACAACAGTGCCCAGGGCAGGATCATACCCAGGGAATATTGTAGAGCAGACAGCAACTTCAAAGGCTAAATGAAAGCAAAATTAAGCAGCAGTCTGAATTAAAGGGGCATGAAAAACTGTCAGTGAGGGAGAAAATGAGGCAAAACAAGATTAAAATGTCTTGTCTGGAGAAAACATACTGGTTTTATACACAGTCAGAGGGAGAAATATAACTCCAATATATTATAGCTCACTCGAAAACTGGAATACCTCTACCAAAAACATATTTAGGTAAAGGCATCAGTCCTGAGGGGAAGAAGAGCATTCCCGTGTGTAATGGCCAGCAAAGGCACTGGCAGGCTGCACTGCCCAAGCAGTGGACAGCCCATCTGATGAGATTCTGCAGAAAGCCTCTACCCTCAAAACCACCGAGGACAGCAGAAACTCTTGCAGACAGATGAAAAAAAGAAAATGAAACAATTCCTGCCTATTTGGCTGGAATATGAAAAGTTCACAGAACACGGCCAATCTGGAGAGAATTTAAATAATGCATAAGGGACTCGTTAGTATTTGTAGGCAAAATGAAGGAATCAGAAGAACGGTTATAGGCTGAGGCTGAATGGATCTTAAAACACACATGGCAAACAGCAGTTTCATTGCAGACTCCTCCTAAAGCAGCCAGTGAGTTGTGATTGCAGTGTGATACCTGCACAGGAGGGACAGAGGGTTCAAACAGGTCCCACTGCTGGGGTGTTTTTAGTGTGGGCAACAGCCTCAAACTGCTAATAGTTATTAGTCCTATGGCAAAGCCTGTAGACATGGCAGGAGACTGAAGTTAGAGCAACCTACAGGCAACTGCAGAAAGTTCAACACCGCTTTACAATGGCAACAGAAGGGATTTTCTGACTCTCCAGGTGAGTATTCGCAGGTCAATAGTAAAGAATCTCTAAACTGTTTAATTTGGAGGAAATAAGTGAAGTATTATTTTACTCCCTTTCCTTAGAAGTGGAAGGAATAGGATTGAAAATGGAGTTACAGAGTCATTTCGCAACAGGATTATCACGGACTACTTAAAAAGGTGAACTTGAGGAAAACCTCAAGACTTTTAAAGACCTTTACTGTAGAACTGCTGATTTCCCTGGGCGGTAGTAGCGAGAAAATAACTTAAAACGACAAGTAATACATGCTACTCCTCTCAGCCATGTGGTGATAGGGTCACGCTGCACTCGGTGGAAAATGGCTGGGAGACATTTGGCAGCACTGACAAAGCATGAAGTGTCTGCAGGCTACACAATATTATAACTCCAACCCAAACCAGAAATAAACTAACCTCCTGTATGAGGCAGTGGAGGTATTTCAGGATGGCAGTAAAAGGCAGGAAAGCAGAAATTCTGCTTCAGAGGAGAGCGATCCCTATATTTTGCAGAGCACAAAAAGTCCCTGTGGAGCCTGTGATCTGGAAATTGTTCCAGCTGCTGCTGAAGCCAAAGAGAGATTACGCACCCCAGCTGCTTATCACCCCCTCTTTACCTCTCTCCCATTCCCCCTCTTTCCTCCCTGCTGTTCTGCCTTTTCCACTGCTCTCTACTTAATACGGTTCTGTAAAATGAGCCAGTCAGGAAAAATGAAGAAATGATTCTACAATTAATAAAGCAAAGAGCAGCACCTCTCTAAAGAGGGAATGATGGGAAGGCAGGTGATTAAGCAGTATGTAAACACAATCCACTGCCTTATCCAGATGTATCCGTGGCCACCTATTGCACCACCTACTAGTAATTAAGAATTATTGGATTATTTTGCAGAACCAGGCTGGGGACAGCCAAGTATTTGTCAGACAGTTTAGCCATTTGAACTAAGAGGTGGCTTTTGCTTGTAGCTGGGGCAGGGTGGATGACAAATAGGCACATCATCCAAAATATCTGACCATCTCCAGCAGTGCACAAAAGCGGGTACTGTCCTTCCAAATTAGCTGTAGTGAATGGATCACCTTGCCCTCAGCCGTAAGGAAACAGAACAGGACTGCGTATGTCTAAAGTGATTGCAGGGTTGCTCAGTGTTGCCTACGGAGGCCACCTAGCATAAAAGAGATGTTGGTCTTACTGCCTGGTGGCCAGCACTCCTGCAGGGTCAGCATTGTTCAAAATTGTCATCGGGTGGGGACTAGAGACAGTGATAAGGATTGTGTTTACAGAAGCAAGGATTGATTTCTGCATAATCACGTAGGTTTGTTCATTGCTATGCCCCCATGTATCAGTGGTACATTTCAGGTGTAAAACTCTGCAAGAGTGAGATCCCCTATTTCTCTGTTCCTTTGCTTTTCTTCTTGCTTTTGTCACAGAATTTTTTTAAAACCTCATTTGTAAATCCAGCTTGAATATGTGGCAGGCAGAGGCACATGCAGCCAACTTCACAGTGTCTCATGGACCAGTCTTTTCACTGACTTGCTCAGAGATGCTGTTCCTACCGCCTCAGGCAGAGGAGAGTCTGCCCTGGATGCTGGTAAATACCAGTGCCTACTAAACTGACAGCCAAGCTCAGCAGCCTCTGCTGAAGGATATCATACCATGTTCTATTATTCTTAACGCAGGGCTGAATTCAAGTCTGTTTTTACTTAAAGCCAAGATGACTAAGTGTTTACTAAAGCCAGCTGTTGTTCACAGGATAGCTTGGTAATTTTATGATGGTTCTTTACTAATAAATCAAATGCACAGAGAGGAAGGTAATGACAAGCTAACATATGTACGCTATCTCATAAAACAAACAAAATATTAACAACGTAATAATATCACCAGCATGATTCCAGACATGCTCGTGCCGCCTTTCCTAAGCCGTCATGCTAGACAAGCTCCTACCAATACCACTCAGCACTGCCGAGAGCCTGCCTAAACAAAAATGAATCGGTGAAGGGATTACAAATGGAGCTGCCATTGGAAAAAGACAGAGACTCCACTCGCCCCTCTCCTCTTTGGGTCTCTGTCAGTAGGCTGCCTCTGTTTCCATCATGTTCAAGCCCCCTACCCTCCACTCTCAGGCCCTTTGTAGCTCTGAACTCTCCACTGGGCCCCTCTGCCTCTGCCATTCCAGCTTCCCTCGGGCCACCCGGGTCTTCTGACCTGCCCCTTCTGCTGTACCCACCGGCTCCCAAAAACTCACCAGCAAAGTCCACACGGTCCTCTCCTCTCTCTGACCCTGCATTTCTAATGCAGAGAGTCTCAGACGTACTCGGGCCTCCAGGAGCTGCCAGTTCATTAACATCCCAGGCCTGACTGAGTTTCTAACTAGTTTAGATGAATATGTAATTTCACCCAGACAGGTAGAGCTCTACTACAAACTGCAGTGATCACAACGTTACAAAGATGACCTGTGGGTCTCACTATGACGGGGCTCTTATAACAGATGTTTTCATTGATGTTTTGAAAAGTATAAGAAGCCCTAAACTCAGAAGCTCAAAATAAGCAATCTTTTCTCATCGAATTAATAATACAAAAGAAGAAAACTTCTCTGTTGTTAAAATTCCTTCACGGAAACCAGTCCAACCTGATGTTCAAGAAGGGCCTTTAAAAAACACTTTTGGCAAGGCAGCAACTTTTCCCTTCAGTTAATGATGCTCTGGAAAATGGGCTGCACATTTTATATCTTTACATAGTGGCAGATCAGCCAGTTCAGCTGACAGAGCTTTACAAGATGCTCCTCTGCTGCTACTCAGCACTGACTGCTATATTTATAGTTTCCTACAATGGCTCAAACGCTTCTTGTCTATCTGAGAAGTGGGGCTGCCTAAGAGTAACCAAGCTGAAAAGCACCTGGTTTGCTGACCAGACCACTCTGAGTAATATTGGGTGCTTCTTTTTTTCAAGGAATGCCATTTCTAATAGTACCTTCACACGATGGCTCAAAAACTTCAGAAAAACAAACTTGAGAATTACTCTTTAAATGTGTCAAAAAGTAAAGCCTGTATGTGACACTTATGGCGAAAAAATAAAGCAGAAAAGAATATGAAAGGCAACCTTTTTGTTCACTGTAGGTTAATTAAATATCAACAGACTTTGTCAAAAGAAATTCCTTAATTTTCTGATGCTACTGGGCTTCTTTACCAAACCGAGAATAGTTAAGCTACCTTTCAAGAGCCTGTTACAATCAATGGAGCCTTTCAAGAGGTGTTTTTGGTCTTTTAATCTGACCTGTACACGATGAAACTCACGTTACAGTGACACAGGCATTTTTCCCCTGAGGAAGTTTACACAGGCCACAGCTCCAGTTACGGTAACCCTACCTCAGATCCCAGTTTAGAAGTCCCCTCCTCCCCGCTGATGTCAGCAGAAATACCAGATCGGAACAGCACACTTAAGATGTTCTTTGAAATAAAGGACATACATATGTACATGCCCTGACCCGAGAAGGACTTTTACCAGTTTCACTAAGCTCTAGACCCCACTGCATATAACATGACTGCTGCAACTTGAGTCCCCCAGATAATTATAAATCTAGAGAAGACCATAGTAAAACATATGGCCAGGACCCAAGCCTCCTGAAGTCTATGTCAATCCTTGTCACCCACGCCAGTGACCCCTAGTTATATTTTACAACTGTAAAGAAATCATTAGAAAAAAAATGAAGGTATTTATCGCTCCAGTAGATTTTCTGTATCTTTTCCACTGAAATCTACTCAGTTTGTTCTAATACTTTTCATTTTTAGAGCGTATTGGTCGTTCTCTCTTAAATGTTAATGAAATGAAAAAGGTAAGCATATAGCAGAACGTTATCTGGTGCTTGCAACGATTCCTGACAAGACGAAACACAAACCTGGGCTCACCTTTTTACTCTTCTTCTTGAGCAGGGCATCAGCTGTTGTCTCCGAGAAAATGTGCATCCTAAAAAGACGTCCAGCTTCTTTTGTATAATCACCTGCCTTGCAAAGTTTACGTTTTTGAACATGGTGTTTTACACTTGAATTATGAATTACTAATGTTTTAACCTTCTCAACCAGAGGCCCTACAAGCTTCTGTAGTCCAGAAACACTTTGTTCCAGCCCATCTAGTCTTTTAACCTGCCGCTCTGCATTCTTGTTTACATCAGCAAGTGATTTTTCCATTTTAAGGCAAAGCCTCTTCATTTCATTACTTTTCAGGTTTTTGTTTCTTTCCATCCTTGATCCAGGTTCAGAGGTTTCCGCCTTTACAATCTCAATGTCTTTTTCAATGCAACAAATTTCTTGGGAAATGCTGTTCAGCTTCTTAAGGACATCATCTTGCAGAGTCAACAACTTACCTACTTTCTGTTCAAGGGAAGCAAACTTCATATCCATGACATTAAAACTTTCAGATGTGCTGACATCACTGCTTGCAACATGAAGAATTTGGGGGGGGTCCATTCCATTATCAGGGCCTTGGTTTTGCAAAGCGTTTGGATCAAATATTTTGGCCAAGTTGTTGACCATAGACGTAGAAGAGCTCTGCCTGCTGGATGTGGTCATTTTGCTGGTTTGGGTAGGGGAAGGAAATGCTCTGAGGATCAGCTGCTTGAGGACAATATCAGTTGCAAATGCTTCCCATCCAGACTGCTCAGATATACAGCCAAGTTTGGCAACTCTAGCTCAACTAATTTATAAACTACTCTCATATATTTGACTAAAACAGAGGAAAGAGACACCCAAATTATTTAGGAAGAAAAATGCCTTTGATCCATTCTTTTTGTATATATACACACACACATATCTGTTTCCAAATGAAGTGAATGTAGAGATGCACATCCTAAATGCACTCGGTTCAGTGACATCAGCCCTAGCAAGGACTGAGCTATTTGTACTCCAATGGAATTTGACAGCAAAAAGGCTACGCGATACGTGAGAAGTCTCTAAGAGTAGAGACACTTTGGCAGTGGTGTTGTTGCTTTTCAAAAGCCTAGTATGTAATGTGATCCCAGGTCTGAAGAGAATAAGGGACCTTACAGGGATCTTAAATGTGGCTGCTTGAAATTACTATGTCTTAAGGTGAGTTTTTCAGATGAAAACCTCTATTGCCTGAAAAGCCTGTTATGCCAGGCAGGAAGTCAACAGAGTTGTTAAAAAAAAAAAAAAACATTAAAGAAAGTAAAAGAATGAGACACTGGAATGTGGATATTTCAAAAAATCAGAGCTCTTTTCTCTACCCTATATTTCAGCTACCACATAGCTCGCCCTGTATACCCAAGCAATTCTCTTCATAGCCAATATCTTAATTTACTTCTGTATTTATCGAGACTGTACTAACTTGCCGCAAAGAGGCTCTTATGTTTTACCATGATCTGGTCATACAATTCCAAAATACAAAGTCTGATAGACAGACTCTGTTCTTTGCTTTGTTTGCCTGCCAGTAAACATCTCAAAACCAGTGATTAGTATTCATAACTCAAACAGTTTGTTAAGTTTTGCTTTTGCAAAAGGCCTTCATTTCTTTCAGAAAGACAACATTGGACAAAGAAGAATCATCAGGACTGGGAACAGGATTCCCTGGTAGGGGAATGGTCTGAATTGCTGAGCATTCTGCATATTGATTAGAAAAATAAAAACAGAATTAAAAGCAAAGAATAAAACCAGAACTTCTCATTTCAAGTCAACTATATTCCACACAAGCAACAAGCAAATCAGTATGGATCACCTTGATGGAGAAAGGCTGCCTCTGAAATACAAAAAAAAGGCTACCCTGGACAAATGACTGTGATAGATTGACCACACATAGGTCAGGCTCCACTTGTGCCATACCTCTTATAGAAATCAACACATAAAGTCAGCCATCTGGTTGTAAAACAGCCAGACTGCTGCTCTACTCAAAGGATCAAGAGCTTCTTTTGTCATCCCAGTGAATTATTTCTTTTGCCAACCTCAGTTTCTGCATCCTACACATGGGGAGCGTGAGCGATAATTGGGTAAAGCACCTAGCAAGTTCTAAATATTTAACACACTAAATAGCCTTTCAAAATTACATCTGTTCACTAATTGAAGAATATGAAAGGTCTTCTCTTTAGTTTCAGGTGCCAAAGATGTTTTTTAGAGTCAAACACAGCTGAAGTTTTCAAACGTTTCCAAAGGCATTCTCTCACAGTCGTTTATGAATCAACATGTAGTCCGTGTTGATAAGCTAATTCAGGAGCTTGTTCTCTGGTTACCACAGGTTAATAAAGGCAAGCAGTTCCTAGGTACATTTGTCACCTTCTGAGAGCAGCGTGTTACTGTGAGTGAAAGGTGAACTGTGTCCATGCGTGACCCTAAAACATGGACTGAAATCTCTTCTTTACATAACAGACATTACCAAGAGGTGACCACCATGTGTTATTGTGCATAGCATATTCACTGAGCTGACTGAGAAGGTTAAATGATTTTAAAATAGGAAACAGGATAGGCAAAAAAAAAAGACAAGTAGTTTAGGGATCCCTATTTCATGGAAAGAATAATATACAGGACAGCAGTGAAAAAAAAAGAAAAGAATACCAAAGCAAAGAATATCACATCGGTTCCAGCAGAAAGCAGTTACATTGTAACCCCTTTGCCTTCTTCCGTTCATCTCTGTTACAAACATAAACTAAACCCTCCTGACAGTTTCACATCTGCAGAAGTCCCTGCTAGACACAGACTTCCAGGAGAGGTGTTTGCATGTCTGTAAAATGGCCAGGTTTGAAGAGCCATTTATCTTGGATGAAACATCCCTGCAGGAGTTCACAGTGAGCTTCCCCCCTGTCGCCCACACCCCCTGCACAAAAAAAAAAGGTTAAAGGTTTATGAGACCTCGCCACCCATCCAGCTAGGACTCCTGCTCTGGGGGATTTCACAGGCAAAGCCTGTCAGCCACAAGGATCCTCTCCAAAAGGAACATTATTTTGTAAAAGCAAGGAAATAATAATTTAAAAAAAAGGACATACAGATAGTAATGGTAAAATCATGTGTTATATTAGTGCGCACAGCCACATATGTTAAACATTTAAATCTCTCCTAACAGTTGCCCAGGGAAACGTTATGTGAAATACCTCAAACCAATACTATAAACACTAATGAAAATTTTAAGCTCTGTGAGGTAAGATCCTATTATCAAGTATCATCTGTAAAGTCCTATAGATTTAATATTATGCCATGACATACAAAGATGCCACACTTTTAAAGTGTAGAAAGCAAACTATAAAAATGTTTCATTAAAACCTCATCAGTATGTGTTAGCAGTTCTGTCTGAAGCTGAAGTCAACTGGAAGGGAGATCTGCTGTGTAGTGGCTAGAAAAGAGGAATAAATGAAAGCAAGCCAACATCGGCTTGCTTTCTGGTCTCCAGAAGCTCTTGCCAGTAACTTCTTCACAGCTGGGAATCTGTGATCATGCCCCCTGCTCTGTAAACTGGAAATAATCTTACATATTCAGATACCTTTCAAGAGTTCAGTGAGAATTAATTACTCAAGGGAAAGTCTGTATCTGAACCTTTCTTTCTTCATGGGGTGGATTACCACAGCTACTTCATAAAATTCAGTAATATTATATGTAAATAATTTGAGATATCTTTAACAGCCAAATACCTGAATGCACTTTTCCTAGTCACTGAAAGAATCTCTTAGCAACTGTACCTATCATTAATGCACAAAATAAGCCCATATAGCAGCTTTCTTATTTTCATCTCACGAATTTTAGTGATGACTGGTCATTGGATTTGCCCAGCACCAAAACTCCTAGAAAGTCTGTTGAGATTAAGGGTAGGAGCTGCAGCAATGGTTATCCTTCATGAATTGAACATGAAGAAACACAACCAACCAAAATACTGTAGAACGAAAACAATTCCACTAGTTTTGAAGATGACACAATTCCCCATATACCTAACTCCGCTTAATGTGATGTTTCAGAATATTAACACTAGGCCACTGCACCATGGTGGTGACAGTGTCAGCCCAAAGGCTGAAACTGAACCCTGGGAATTTTTGCACACAGGTGTAACAAACACCTGCACTATATAATATAGTGCTAAGCAACTGTGAAAATGGATGGTATTTAATAATCTGCCAAAGGAGTTTTATTTCTTCCACACAATTTCTGCTTCGTTGATGATGAATTCTTTTAAGTGGCTTTTACATAAAAAAATAACCCATATTTCTTTTTATTTCAAGTTCAGATGAAATAGGCCTTAAAGCAGCATGTGTAATTTTCAAAGTATAGAGACATCTAAAATTTGGAAGAAATAGCAATGAAGTAGCAATGGATAAGTTGCTTGCTACTGTGGCTTTCACATTTTTAACATGCCTGCAGACATGATACAATGAGTCTGTAAGAGACGTGATAAAATTCCATACTTTGTACAGACATCGCTAAAGGGGCTAAAGGTGAAGACTGGACAGACAAGAGAAGTAAAGCCTTCCTTTTGCTTTCTCCCGTGAACTCAGACTGTGGTCAGTGTTATTTTCTCTGCACACACAACCACGGAAAACTGGCTAGCATGAGGAAATTACCACAGACACTCCTGTTTGCTACCCCAGCTCTGTTAGCTATCTGCTGCTGAAGAGCGAGCCTCTGGTTCAGAGATGCCCAGACCAAGCTTTTAGCACATTCTGCCCCACAGCCTGTGAAGGACAGCAGGACCTCAAGTTCCACAGCATTTGGTTGTCAGGTATTAAAGAAAAATATCTTTAAAAAAATTATCATAGCCCAAAACATCCAAACAGTCTCTAATCAGTAAAAAGAGGTAATACTTGCTTTTTTTAATTTCACAACTTACTGGTGCAAAGAAAGCCTGCTTTCTGTTTAAGAGAGTTGTTCACTTAGTTTTCACCAACTCTTGGTCCTCTTATCATACTGCTCAGATGTTAACTACCCTGCCTTACCTTATCTTCTTCCACTGGGCCCACATTAAAAGGTTTTTTTCTCCCCTTCCCTGCTTTTTTAGCCAGAGTCTTTTCAATTTAGTTCAGTTCAGTTCAGTTCTTCATATTTTCTAACCATTAAAGGTCCAGACAGAGCACCTCGTAAATTTATGGCTGCTGGCATCAAACATTATAAACAAGAACACAAGTGGAAATGTTTGAGTCTTAAGAGTCTTATTCCAACTTTCTTGAGCTGTAAGCCATGTACTGGGATATGCTGCATTTCGTGGAAGACTGCTATTACTGAGCCTTATCTGGAGAACATGGTACCACATTCATCAATCTCGAGCCATTCTAGACAAGATATCTCTGAAACTCCCAAGTCCGGTTTGATATTTTACTGCTGTGGAGGCTGGGGGTGTTAGTCCCCCAGAAAAAACGTGGGGCCACCTGCCATGCATGAGTTTGCAGCACGTGCATGACGCACGCGCCACATTCCAGCCATTGCTCACTCATATGTATATGCAGCATACATTGTCCTGACATTTCTGTACCTACATCCTGGCAAGAATCAGGATTGCATAGGGTATATATTAAGCGGGGATGGGAAGTGTGAACAATTAGCTTTGTCTTACAAGTGGTAATTTAGATCAGACCACCATGACCTCCACCTTGAGAAAAAAAGATGTTATGAAAGAACCTCCCTCAATCACTCAGAGATGCATTATATGAAATTTTATGCAATCTAGGTAAGAATGGATAGGGCATGATTATATGCAAGTTATATCCACACTGAATCTTCATGCACATTTATTACTAAAAGAGTGGGAAGGTCTGGAGGAAAGTCAGCTAAAAGACAACATGGAGCAAATACAGCTCTTGAACGTCTATGAAAGTTTGTCTCATACATTGAGCTTATTCCAAAAACTCCCAGTGCTGCAGCTTCTGTAACTTCTCTAAGCAACCTGGTGCAGTACTGACAGTTTTCTCTATTAGAGGGTTTTCCTAAGGCATAATGTAAATTTCCCTCGGTGCAACTGAAGTTGATTTCTTCTTGTCCTATCCATGGATGACAAGAACAGTTTACTCTCTTCTCCTCTGCAGATACCTTTTATGTGTTTGAAGTTTATTATTGCATCTCCCTCTCAGTATTCTCTCAAGTATATAGTCATATTGCACAAAAAAATACATTACCATTTTCTAGAAGTGATTGGTTTTGAGAAAAAAGGGGAACAATTTTCTGGAATATTTTTCTAAAGAAGTTGCCTTCCTATATGAAAAGAAACTGAAGATATTCTGTGCCTGTCTGTCTGTGGGCATATAATAAATTCCTCTGAGAAAATGGTACAAGTCACGTATGCCATATCTCCCAGAAAATAATGTAAGATTTGGCTTTCCTTTAAACACATTGATTTCCTTTTCTATCAAAAAAATTGCTCAAATCCCAAAAAACAGATTCTCAGGACAGATGAAAGAAAAATATCAATTCATAAACATACAGCAAGAGTCAACTTTTCAGAAGCTCAGATAATAAAATTATTATCTGCTGGTTTATATTTTAACTACTTAAATTAAGACCTTTGTAAGATTATCCTTATCTACCACTCTTACTTTTCTGTTGACTTTTCATTTATTTTTATTCTTTTCAGTGTCTATTTCATGCCTTAGATATCCCTGGCACATACATCCAGAATTTCCATATTCCTCTTCATTCCTTAAAAATTAATTCCCTCCAGAAATCTTGACCACTTCAGCTTTTATCCTATGGTTGATCAGTATTCATCCACTTAATGAAAACTCAGTCATAAACTAAGAAAGGGCGGGGAATATATGTTAGCCTACTTTTATGAAGTTCAAGTTCTTCATTCCAATGCTGTATCTTCTAAAAATAAGAAAAAAAAAAAAATCTTTTTCTGAATCTGATGAAGAGAGATGCAGATTTTGTTCTCCAACTGGCCATATAGATGCACATTTTGTGGCTGGACAGGCCATAGGACCTAGCAGAAAAGTTCCAATAATCTCTTTTATATCTGAATCATCAATTGTGTTTTACAGGTAAATCATGTCTTTCTATTTTTCCTCATTGTGATAGCGGTCATAAACTGTAGACATCCTTAGCAAAGGCAGCTGCCTCCTTTATTCATTTACAAATTAGGTGTTTTGAAGAAGACTTGTATATCATTTACAGAATATTTCTGTAGAAATCTCAGTAAGACTCACATCTCAATAAGCCTCAAAGAAGAAACAACTTTAGACTTCGGGGAACAGGAGAGCCACTATCTAAAATACTAAAGGCTTGCTACATGCTAGTCACGAAGCAGAGAAAGTACTGTACACAGTAGTGCACAAGTGAGAGCTAAAGCACGTCTGCTCTTTCTCTAGTACACAACAACAGCTCCCTGAGAAACAATACAAGCTTACAGCTGCTCAGCTCTGAAAGAGATTAGAAAGCAAGCATGAAAGCTATGAACCAGATTCAGAAAGGCATGCTATTTACTGAAAGTTCACAGATGTCCTTGCTGGTAGAACAGAAAAACCATTCTCTTCCCCCTCCCCTCCTCCCTCCCACCCTTCCCAACCAAAAAAGATACATCAACATGGATCAGGGAATTTATCCAAAATGATACATTTCTACAATCAACAGTCATGTTGGACTCTTTCACCATGGGGGCTGAAATAACTGTATGCCTAAGATTAAGTGACATACTGTGTCATAAGTGATATACCTTTATGGCTCCCCTGGGGTCTGTCCAAAACACTAGTCTGGAACTCTGCTTAAGGTCAGAAAAGGAAACAGCTTTATACAGGGCAGGAGCATACAGCAAGAAAAGTCTGGCACTGAACTTCATGAGGTAGGACTAGGGAATTTACTGCTCCACAGGGCTCTCTGCACACAACTACTCTATGACCTGTTAATTAATTATAAATTCTGACTTCCTTTACTATAATGACCCTGCTAACTAAGTATCCTGGAGATACCCTAGTGATAAATGATGAGAGCAAGTCCCTGAAACAAACTACAGAGAGCCCAGTTACAGTTCAGTGACCAACTTGCAGATGCCAGGTACTGGCCTTTTAGATATAATACAACCTTCAAATTTTGAGCCTCTCTGCAAGCATTCATATGACCACTTTTTTTCAGAAAAAAAACAAACCAAAAAACGTTAATTGAGCTGTATTTCTCTCTGTATGAAATATCTAAATCTTTGAAGATGATAATGATAATCCATGTTCTGGGAGCATTACTCCTCGTACTCTGGAGCTCTGCAGATCTCTTTCATATGGAAAAGCATTTGCACAGGAGAGGTAATCCACTGCAAGTTGCACAGTGCAGCATTTATCCAGGTCAAGCACAACTCACTCACACATGGCGTCCCACTGTTAATGGGTTTCTTTGGGTGAGTAAGAACTGCACAGCACATAAAAAAGCCACCATAATCAGCATCTGTCTGCTTAACAGCTGAAGCTGAAGTTCAAAGCACTTCACCGTCAAAGTGCACGATTTTCTTTCACTGAGGGCTGGTGTCCACTATCATCATCTCCTGCTGTCAAGATATCACATCAAGAGTCTCACCTCTGCTTAGCTGTCCCCAATTTACTATACTAAAAACAAAATAAACCTCAAAACCCAGAGTTTCTTAAGGCTGAAAAATACTGTGTGATAAATTACCCATTAATAGCCTAAACCTCTATTTCCAGGAAGCCTGTTTAAAGGAAAATTCCTGACTTTCTGAGGCTAAAGCAGAGGTGTCATAATTCTGAAACAGAGCAATGAAAGAAGTACTGTCTCCAGGTGCAGCAGGAGCTGTACCTCATTTCATCTGCTGGGTAGACTGGTTAAAATCTTTGGTTGCAATCCAAAACTTTCTGGCAGCTAGCATCCTGTATTAAAATTTATAAACCACGAAAGGCCTTTTCTTACAAAAAAGTTAATTCAGGATGGATAGGCTGAAAAGACTTGAAAGGGACAGTCATCAGAAGTGGTTATATGGAAAATTGGAAGTAAGTAACACCTTTTGCTCCATCAGAACATACTAAAAATACAGTAAATGCAATTTCAGTGAGAAAGGGAAACTGTACTGATTAAAAGATCTTTAAAAGAGCTGTGGAGAAGAGCCCCAAAGCTGCCTGGTCTGTTGGGAGGTAGAAGTTTTACAAAGGATGTATTATCTTCCTGAGAAGAAACATACTGATAGCCCAGCTTCCTTCAAGCTGCAAAACTTACCTACCGTCCAGCTGTTGTGGTTTAACCTGGTGGGCAGCTGAACACCACACAGCCGTTCGCTCACTCACCCCCTGCCCAGTGGGATGGGGGAGAGAATCAGGGGGAAAAAAAGTGAAATTCGTGTGACGAGATAAAGACAGTTTAATAGGACAGAAAAGGAAGGGAAAATAATAATAATGATGATGATGATAAAATAATATAGAAAACAAGCGATGCACAATGCAATTGCTCACCACCCGCTGACCGATGCCCAGCCCGTCCCCGAGCAGCGATTGCTGCCCCCTGGCCAACTCCCCCCAGCTTATATACTGAGCATGACGTCATATGGTCTGGGATACCCCTTTGGCCAGTTGGGGTCAGCTGTCCTGGCTGTGCCCCCTCTTGTGCACCTGGCAGAGCACGGGAAGCTGAAAAAGTCCTTGACTAGCGTACACACTACTTAGCAACAACTAAAACATCAGTGTGTTAGCAACATTATTCTCACACTAAATCGAAAATGCAGCACTATGCCAGCTACTAGGAAGAAAATTAACTCTATCCCAGCTGAAACCAGGACACCAGCCCACCATATCAGACACAGTGGACATCCTCTGCGGTGGCCACCCACTCAACAGGCAGTATCAATAGAAAGAGCAGTCGAGATCCATGCGTGTCCCATGCTGTCACTCCGGAATCAGCTAGCTTTATGAAACTAATCTTTAAGAAGCAAAGCCAATTGTCTTCAGATTCATTATGAGTTAACATATTTTCTCTACCGTAAGAATGCTGCAAAGATAACAACACCCAGGCTAGCGAAGGTCCCAGTGTGGCAACTGGGGAATGTAGTACTCTTCTGTCGAATTACTACTGATACATTTTCACTTGTGGTTTGTTCCCTGCTGCCTTCTACTGCGAGATCAGCTATGGGAATGCAGAAGTGGGAAGGAGGGTTTGGAGATCTTTGCTTGTTTGTTGGTTTGTTTGGTTTTTTTTAAATAGCAGTAAACACTCTCCGTAGCTACTATTAGCCTACTTCTGCATCATATACTCACTAAGAAATTATTTTATCCTGCTCCACTGCTAAGGCATTACACCAAAACCAGGAATCCACTCATTCTGCAGGTGAGCCAGGGCATTGGTTATTTATACAGGCAGGCTCTGCTGAAGCAAATATTTTTTTACCAGTAGGACTTGCAACCAGATTTGGAATTAAGCAGACTTTAACTAAGTAAATCAGCACAAAAAGTTGCATGCAAAAAATACCTTGACCCATCTCTTCTTCTTCTTGAAAGTCCAGTGTCAAAAAAGTGAAATAAATGGCATATTCATATTCAGCATGAATGTCAGAATCCAGGACTGTGTAAAAGAAGGGAAAGCACCACGAGGTGCATATACTGGAGACGAGTGTTTTTAGGGAAGGGGTAATTTGAGCTGATTTTATTTGTAAGGTTGGCTAATTCTGGTGAATATTTGTTGATATTTTAATAAATTGTAACTTGTACCTGGCAAGTTTCCATAGCATACCTTTATGCTTTAGGGATGAAGAATTCAAAGGAAGGGTGTTACATAAAATTTAACTCCTGAGCTATATTAAAAAGCCCTAAAATCCAGGAAGTTAAGTATTATAGTTTTTCTCCACTTTGATCTGTTTGTTTCATACCAATACAAATAGCCCATTCTGCTCAATTTCATATGACTGGACATGAGGTAAATAAAGGTCACAGAAATCTTCCTCCCTGTCTTCCGGTCCTGCTCAGGGTGCACGTGCAAATACCATTTTGCACTGATGGATATGCTCAGTGACAGAAATGTCTTTTAGCTACATGTCTCCTTTTGTAGCTATTTTCTTCCCCAAACAGCGTTCATTCCAAAACGAAACATGGCAAGTTCTCAGCCTTATAGCTGAACTTTGAAAGCCATTACAATCACCACCTATTTTTGTCTCCATTAACCCCCACATATTTCAACTAAATGATCATTCCAGATGCCCAGACAACTGGCTTTAAAGATTAGTCACATTCAGAGCCCAACCAAAGACATTTGGGAAATGAACACCATCAACAGCCATTACAAAGATGCTGTGTGGCACTTCTTCAATTTCCAACTACCTGATGAGATCTAGAAGGTGCTATGGTAGCTGGTAGGACACTAATATATAAAACAAGCTGAGATTCACCAAATATCTTCTGTAATAAATCCTTTTTGTTTTAATCTGTCAAGCTTTAATAGTTCAACTCAAAACTTTCAAAAATGAACATCTGTCTTGACCTTGTGAAAAATTTCAAATTAAATTATTTCCAAGAAAAAAGAGAAACTTAAAAAGATGTTTTGTGTGTGCTAAATATATTGTTGTCACCACTTAACACAAAAGTTGGGGAGAGGACTGTTGCTGACAATTACCTGCCTTTGCTAACTGAATAAAAAAACAGCCCAGACCTCACGAACTTCTAAAGCTCTTACACCAGAGATTTCATAGAGTCTTTTTGTGGCTACATGGAAGCTGCATGTAGCTTGCTTTCCTGGAGGCCGTCGAGTCAAAGGAGGACTTTCCTTGCAGAATAAGGGAGTCTGGGATTTACCTTGCAGATGCTTCTCTCACCTTCAAGAGCCCACAGTGGCACTGGCAGATGCACCCCTGCACACTGACATCTTTTCTCCCATGCTTTTACTTCTTTCAGTGACACCCTTCAGGCAGTCTAGTATCAGTAAAGAACCTGTTTAAATGGAGCAGAGTGAGTAATGCAAGGAGGGACACACTCAGTGGGAAGAAACAAAAGTTCTGAGAACTGAGTTGTTGTGAACACGCTCCTGTTTACCATCCAGGAGGGTCCCAAAAAAAAGTAGAATGTCACCAGATGTTAGGACAGTCTGTAAGAACTGGTGGAGAAACTCTGAGGCTGCACATTTGCCACTTTTCAACTTCTCAGTGCTTTTCTTGGGAAGCAGTGTTCCTTAAGGCAGGCCAGGAGTAAAATAACAGCTACATTGTTCAGTAAAGAAGATGAGCTAAGTTTTTATTTCATAGAAATGCTGCAAGGAAACTGCTTTCAGAGGTCAGTTTGGGCATCTGATGAGCACAATGACCCAAAAGACACACAGCGGGATTACAGTGCCTGTAACTGAAACACTATTTCCCTACCTTAATGTGCAGGGTAAGTAAAACCATGTAAGATTTAAAGTGCTTGGCCTTTGGGCCAACTGGCTAAGCAAAAAGAGCGCTTCCTTTGGCCAGCCGTAGCTTTTCCCAGACAGAAGTTTCTTTTCATAGAAATTTTATCAACATGTAACGCTGGATAAGTCTGCAGTTTGAATAAACAATAAAGTACATCAGTGTTACAGAAGTTGGCTAAATAAAACAAAGTCTGGCATTACTGATTCATTAATATTCCACTGCTGAAACAGCATGTTTCAGACTGTAAGTGCTGAGGAATTACTTTTTTTTTTTCCCTTTAGGAGAAAATACTTTATTAGCACTACGCTGCCTGCCAACAAGACTCACCTCCTTACCATACTGTATCACTTACACAATTGCAGTCCTACCTCTTAAACCCCTCATTTCATGCAACTACCAGAGTTTTCTGGATTTTTTTTTTCTTCCAGAAAGTGTGAGGCAGTCTTTTGTTAAACTTTGAAGAACTCCAGTAGCCGGCATTATTAAACTAGAGTCCAGAATGAAAGCCTTGTGTTAACAGAATGGCTTAAGAATAGCTTAAACTGGCTCACAAGCGTCTAAAGCCAGATATTCTCTCCCAGCGAGTACAGAAGAACCAAACCAATGGACTCAATCTGCCTACTCGAGCTTAGCAGTTGTATCACGTCTTTGCTAAAATGCACACATTGTGCTTTCCTGTTGTCACCTGCTCCAAATTAAAATTCAGTTATAGCCCATACCTGCAGGCTACTGAAGTGGCGGGTTTAAGCCTTCGCTAAGTCCATGCTGCAGGATTCAGTATTAGTTTTATGAGGAGGATTTTAAGCTAAAGACACCAGAATTGAAGCATGATCCATTTAGGAAGGAACTTCCACCCAGGCAGCCAGAACAGGTGCAAGGCAACCTTTGCTGTGAGTAGTCATGTTTCAGTGTGCTTCACCATCTGATATCGTTATGGGCATCCAGAAGCATTTCTGACCGCTCTTTGAAAAGTCTTTGGGGAAAAGTTTTGCCTGCTGTTTGTACTTACTTGTGAACTTCTGAAGTGCCTGCTTGAATGCTCAGGTGAAAACATCTGTGCTGCTGTGTTATAGGAGTGGCAACCCTTCAGAAGCTGAAGAGAATAGGAGCGGTCATCCTCTGAGCAACTCATGCAGGACACCAGCTCTGTAGAAACAGGCCTAGTTTCTTAGTGAAGCAGGTGGTCAGAGCAAGCACTGCCCTGAGGAGAGCCTCAGTGCTCTCCTAGGAACTTGCCCAGCAAAAAGGAAGACAGGTGAAGAGTTTGTACCCTTATCTTTCCCCCTTGCCCCATGTAGTTGGCCCAATCGCTAAATGGATTTCTTATCCTATCTGAGAACAGAAAAGTGGGTGACGATGTTTAGCCAGCATGGTCTGCTTGCGCCTGTAGCTTCCCTGTGCTTCTGCATAAGGGGGATTACAGGCTATCTCTAACTTTGCATTGTTAAAATGCAAAGAAACAGGGAAGGGAAATGTTAGGACTCTTGCTGCGCTGTACGCTGACCACAGTGTTATGCAGTACTATAGCATTTAATAAAACCTCCTAAATAAGAAACTCTGACTTGAAAAAACAACCGGATTAAGAAACATTATAGCTATGCAATGTAAGAAAACTAACATTCCCTAGAAGCCTGATCCTCTGCATTTCTTCATGTGTTTTCAGGCTAAATTGTTACCAATATGTCATATTTTAAAAAAGTAAACATAACATTGCTTAGAGTGTTTGTTGTATTTATGATAATAAAAGATTAGATCTGAATTCCTGAGTGTCTAGTGACTTTGCTTCTGGGACAGGGAAACACGAGAAGAGCAGTCTTGTTATGAAACAAACTCTCCTCTTACCTCAAAGGCCCTCTCCTCTCTTCCCCTGACCTATCCTCATCTGCTCACTTCTTCTATTTACAGAACTCTATTAACGTTACTTACTCTAATTTGATCACAAGTTTTTGGGCTCCATACACAAACCGCCTGGCCGATTTCCATGGCCTCTGCCCTGTGGAAGGGCAGAGCAGAGGATCAAAATGGCCCCTTCTTACTTCACGCAGCTGGTGGAAGCTTATGTTATAGGCCTTTTTTTCTTTTAAACTCCACAATAACTTTGGGATCACAGATATAAGTCACACCTTTTTTCTCTTTCCTATTTGAAGGGGAAGCATAGGTAGAAAAAACCCTACTGATACTCCTCTCTGGCTTTCCTCTCCTTAGCAGGATAGCTGGCTATTACTACTATTACACTGGTTAAAGCTGGACATAAACACAAGGTAAATGAAGTTACAAAACCGGTAAAACCCATAAATCTATCTCTAGTCATCTAAAAGATGTTTAGCCTAAGGTAGGCATCCTCTGTAGTCAAGGGAGAGAAAAAGTGAGTGATGTCTTCAGGACAGTTCAACCCCATGTTACAATGGAGGACAAATGGGAAGAAGTGTCCCCAGTGGTACTGCTCTCCCTCCTGACTAAAGGAGACCCGCCTCGAGTAGACAACTTTTCAAGGGCTACAGGCAGAGAAGACTAATCTCACCTTTTGTCCCCACTTCAGAAATGGTTACAACTATGCTTAGAAAGCAGTCTGTTATCATCACAGAAACTTGAATTACGGCTTTCAGCATCGTTTAAATTATGTCTACCCTTGTCCTGGACAAGAGCCAGTCCTGTAAACCCCGCTCCTTCTGCGCCATCAGGGTAGGTTCTAACAAAACAGAACAATAAACCAGTCTATTCTCGTCTCAAAACTTTAAGTAGCATGCCTTTGATTTTGTGTGAAGATGTGGCAGATGCTATTTTCATCATGACTCTATCAATGTATCTCTCATGAATGTTGCTTGGAGAAATGGCATCGGCCAGCATCATGGATTAGACCTTGTCCTAAGGGTATGAAGTATATGAGGACTGATCAGAAATCACAAATTATTTCCTCACTCTGCCTACACAACACAGATGAGCATTGCAAAAGGGATTATTCCTCCCAAAATACCGGATTTTCACTCTTTGGAAAGGCAATTTTCACAAGTTGGAAAAAATCCATGCTCTTTGGAAAGGTAGGGCAATTTCACGCAGCAATCTCACTTTGCAATTAGGCAATGCTGTCTGGTCTCATAAAACAGTTCATTCCTCTCTCTCCCACTTGCTCTCTTTTTCCTTTTTGTATTTTCTAAGGAAATATGCTGTTTCTAACTAATACTTTTGCTTTAATCTCAGTACCCACTGAAAAGTCATACATATGCCTGTAAATAGTATGGGTCCAGAAAATTGTGATTGCTGTGACAAGATGAATGGGGAATGACTGACTGACTGCCATTTCTGCCAGTGCAAGATGGAGACACTCAACACACGTATTACACATCAGTTTCAAATGAGAAACAACAGACTCTCACACTAATTACTTGCTGTGGAGCTTACTGCCACAGGATATTGTGGAGGCCATGGGGGAAATGGACAGATAAAAAAGCATTGGACAAAATTACAAAAGATAACTTCATTAGGGGCAATAGTAAAAATGTAACTTCTGGCCATGCGCTGCTGTCTGACTGTCTGAAGCTAGAAAGGTCTCACTAGGAAAGAATCCCACCTCATGTTACCCAATTTTAGATACTGCTACTAGCCACCTGCAGCTGGGATGCTGGCCAGCCTCTAAATCCAGAATATTCATATGAAAATGCCTGCTTAATTGCTTGTAATCCTTTCTTTCTACCACTAGAACATAGTAGAGATATTCTTTACTTCTAGGCCTGTCCTACCTAACAGCATGGAAGATTTCAGACTCTTTGGCTTCTCTCCCATCCTGCTTGCACCTGGAAACATTTGGAAGCCTTGCTGTGACCTCATTCACCTTTCTGCCTGTGGGATTCAATTTCGTGGCTGCTGCATTTTTTTTTTTACCTAATTTTTTCATCTGATACTATGGAAAATGAATTGTGATCACAAGCAGCGCAAGTCTCTATTCCCTGACCAATTCATATGATCCAGCGTGAGAATTAAAAATAGTTGTCACAGGAGCTAACCAAAGAGTTTTGAAACAAAACACTGGAATGTGTTGGAAAATGATGGCTCATGAAAACAGAAGACTTTGATAGACACATGAGGATGTGCTACATCCAAATAAAATTAACTGGGGAAGAAGGCAAAGCAATGCTTGCAACCCTACTGGAATGAAGCACGACTATTTTTCATTTCAGTGCGGTTTTGCTTATTGCAGCCTTCGCTTCAGGGGCACAAAATGATTACAATGAAACTGCAGACTTTATTAAATGAGCCAGATTATAAATTTCTTTGCAAACTCATTTCAACCAGCTTGCTTAGTCAAAGGCTTTGTTAGCTTCTGGAAACCTACTGACCAAACTGAAGTATACTTATTGTGGAACAGAATCAACTAAATTTGACATAAAAAGCCGATTTTATGTGAAGCTGGGGGTAGCTATTTTTGGTTTTGTTTTAAATGCTAGTCCGTGTTGAACACAGCATACAGAGTTAAGGCAGAGCATAAAGCTCTGACAACAGATCTAACTGTTGGGATCTGCACAGGGGTTTTTTAATATTTCTTCTTTCTTTTCTCCTTTTACCCCTGTGTTACTACTTCTTTCCATTTTCCTTAAAAGATATGGTTTCTTAACGTCATGTTTTGGCCACAGCATCCACAGAGTACAGCCAAATCCTTCAATTCTTTGGTTTTGCTGTACTAGCTGTTTCAAATTTACTTTCAGTGGTAAACATGCCACAATGGGGAACATCACCGTATATCAAGTAGCTGTGATCACGCAGATCAGGTACCAGTAATTTTCCTAATGGAGATCCAGTGTCAGAGATCAAGCACGAAGGATCAGATGTCTGCATTGCCACCATCCAGAATCAAGTGTCATGGATCAGGACTATAACTGCAAGGAACGAAGCGTCACGTGTGGCAGAGTGGGGAGCAGATACCTCCCCGGACCTCAGTGGGGGGACTGTGTCTCCATAGCTTCACCACTGGGCATCAAGGATTAATGCAGCAAAGGCAAAGGTGGTTAAATGATTGTTCTCTTAGGTGCGCCCAATGCCTCTTTGCCAAACATTGATTTGGTCATAAAGGTGTGTCTCTGGGCAAGTGGTACCTTCAATATTATGTGTGCAGTTAATCTTTTTAGACACTGCTAGTCACACATTTGACTTGCTGCTCAATATGTAAATACTTACATGTTTTTAAGGAACACGCCCTGAATGTGTGCAGTGACAAGGGAACATCCCAGACTTGCATAGCAGTGCTCCTGAAGGGAGCTGAAGGGGCATGGTTTCTTGAAATGGTCCAGCTTGAATCTCAAGGGCCTGTCAGTGCCCTCTACTCCTCTTGAACACATTGTCACTATGCCCAGTGCATACTGAACTTAGCTGAAACTGGGAACTGTAGTGGAACATGAAGAAAAGAAAAAGAATTGGAAGAAAAAAAAATCTTGGACTTTTTTTTTTAATACTTAAAAAAAAATAAAAGATTTCTTCTCATTTGGTTCATGCTTCAGGTTTCTGAGATCAAGGGAAAACATCAGGGAACTAAGGTCAAGTCTCTGCTCAGCACCTATTTGCAGTGCATCCCCTTAAGCAAGTTGTGTAATACACTTCTGACCCAGTTTCTCCATTGTTTAAATGGGGCTAACAATACGGTAGTATCATTCAGAGGAGTCATAAGATGTTTTGAGAGCTTTGAGATTGGAAGGAGGCATCAGGCCATGAAAATGCAAAGAACTGTTATGTTGAAAACTATCCACATGAACATCTGTAACTGTCACGGGCATAATCAGAGCTGGAGTAGAGTGGATATGCATCACACCAACAGAAAGAACAATTATGCCTCTTTGAGGAATGATAGTTAAAGTAAGGATTCTGTTTTAACCTTTCCACTTTCTGAAGGAGTGCTTACATGATTGCTTACTGCTATAGGAAAAATAACCCATAGACACAAAGCCATGAGTAGCAAGTGAAGGGACATGATTCCTTGAAATGGTCCAACTTGAATATCAAGGACCTGTTAGCTATCTACTCCTCTTGAACACATTAACACTGTGCTCAGGTGACCATTCAGAAGCATTTTGTGCAAAGCCATTGATTCTTGTAACCTGGGTGTTTAGACATGACAGAAGGCTATCAAGGAAAAACCTCACTGGACAGGGGACAGTGAGGGAGCATTACACACAACAATTTACATGAAACTTGAGCACCTTATTCCATCGTGGGGTACCGTAACTTACACATCCCAATTAGAGACTTAGAGGTGTGCCTTAATATGAATAAACAATGCAATTAGCTTTTTTGAGGTTTCCTGGACTTTCACACCTCATTAGAAATTGCAGAGACAGAGTTAAACCTGATAGCAAAGTAAAAGGTTTCAGTCTGCTTCATTAGTGCTGCAGTCCCCCCTACCACACTACAAGTTAGTCTGCTCAAGCTCAGGACAGACTATTTGAGTACAATCGTCTTAAAACTTAGTTTGTTTTTTACATACCCAACAGAAGAATCTGAGCCAACAAAATACAAAGGAGAAAGAGACAAGCAGATTGAAAGAAAAATAAAAAAATAAAATCAGCTCTTCCACCCTCCCCTCTCTTCCCAACTTACCTCCACAATCTATAGGTAGAAGTAATAATCATTTGAAACATGGAACCCTGCAAATGTCTTTAAACTGGAAAGTGTTTCAGTGGCTTGCATCCCGGCTTTCCTTCATCCAAGGTGGGATAGATGAAAGTCTCTAAGGAAGGCATCAGAAGTGAGATCGTTCACTCCTTATCTAGACACTGATCATCTGGAGGCACAAATCTTGCTTCCACCCTGCTTCATCTTGAGCTGGGAAATAAGGTTGGTGGATGCAAGCAGCTTTAATTTTTTTAATATTAATACACAATGTCACAGATCTGTAGGTTTCAGGACAGGATGAACAGTTTATAATCATGCATTCTAATTAGCTTGCATTAGCTGCTAAAGATTATCTTGTGATTCTCAAGAATCCCTCAGAAAACAGCTCATTGTCAAGATGCCTACTACTGATGAACCAAAAAAGGAAACACGATTGTCCTCAGGAAGCACTCCTGGAAAGTACTGACACAAGTAGATTCACAGAGAACATCCAAAACTATGGCTTGAAGCTATGACACATTTTGATAGTGCTTGGTATTAAGTCCTTGGTATATGAGCCATCTGTAAATCCCATCTATTATTAGCAGGGATAAAGGAATACGCCTGAAGCCATTTAAGGAGCAGAAACAATTGGAGAGAGGCGGACTTGTTATAGTTAACATTCATATCACTGAACACCATGTTTAGAAAGTCTCCTAAGCCCACAAGACTCATCACTATCTGCAGGTACTTCAGTTCCCAGCTAGCTTTGATATAGATGGTTTATAAGCCAGAACAGAGGGGCCAGCTACAGCCATCGCACCGTTATGTTTTGTGTCACAGTTCTGAACCTTTGTCACTCCAACACCTGCTGTGCTGCTGACAACTACAGTCTTCTAACTTTTCAAGCTGCCCTGACACCATCAGCATCTCTTCAGAGGTCCACAGCCTCTCAGAGGGGCATGAAACCTGATGTCTGTGTTCCACTGCCTGGAGATTACTGGTGAAACCTTACAGGATGAGCAGCACATGCTTGTCACTGCAGAACCAGCCATGCCTATGTCTATCACCAGTTCTTCACCTCAATTCCAATGTGAGCCCTGTTTTTTTGTTGGCCTGGAAAATCAAACTAATGGACTATTCTTATACATGTTTATTCCACAGCTATTAGAAACATGCACTCAATTTCCAGGCATTTGCAGAGTTCACAAGGAGCAGGCTACTGAGAGATTCCTACAAGTTAACTGGCTCCTTGCCAGCATGGCACCTAAGCTCCCTATCTCTTAGGATTTGAATATTCCCATTTACAAGCATAATTGACCTCTTGCAGTCTGGAGTAAAGAAAGCAGAAATGTGGTCAAGAATGGAAACACCCCCTTTTCTTCTCTTGTACAAGGACAACAGGATCTTTCACTCCCAGGCACTGGGGTCATGGCAAAGCTACGGACAGCACACAGCTGATCTCTTTGGGAAGGATTTATGGCAGACCCAGCCCAAGCACAGTTTGCATAAGAATGTTATATGCTTTATCTTTCAGTGGGCTGCTCTGCTGTGCTGTTTAATTGCTTAGTTTGTTTTTCAAATTTTAGCCTGTCTCAAGCAAGACAAGGTACTCCATTCCAACAACCTCTCAAATACCATCCCAAAGAAAGTCCATGAGAATTAAAGACCCATTATAATCAGTGAAACCTGCTTCAGAAAGTCAGCAAACAGGACTTCTTTTCCAAATTCTGAAACCTGATCTTCATTCATACCTGTTTTTTTCTGTTTCTTTATCTAGGTATTCCCAGGAAAAGACAACTCCCGTTATAAACTTGTAGGCAACTCAGAATATCTCCACTCAAGTCACGCAAATGTGAATTTACATTCACAGCAGCTGGCTGAAGTCTGATGATTTCTGATCCCTTGCATGTCTACCACAGAGCACATTTACTTGGTATATGATGTGTAAAAGAATGAAAGTCATCTGGGAAAGGCAAGTGATTCCTGTATCATATTAACCCCCAAAAATTTCCTCCCCACCCCTATAAAACCACAAATGACCTGACATTTTGACTGCTGTTGTAGAATCCAGCTCCATTTTCATTCCTGAAGATAGCTCTCCGTTTTCTACAGGGAAAGGTCAGTAATGTTAAGAAATGGAAGTAAAGAATGCTGCTCACTTGACAGCAAATCAGGCTTAATCTGTGCTGCCCACAGCACAGAAGTCAGCATAGGTAAAGATGAGTATGCCTCTAATGAAAATTGCTACGAAGGACTCTAAGGCATAAAGGTATGTTCTGCCTTGTATAACATGGAAATATCTTCCCTCCATTCCCAATGCCATATTCCAGCATCACCAATTCCAAAAATCCACTCTTTCATACTACCTGTGGGGTCTGGGATAGCCAGATGGCTAAACCATTGCAGAATCAACCCTTAACACAGAACAGTGAAGAAGCCAGCTTAAGTGGAATGGAAAAAGTCCTTGATGAACCACATATGAGAGACTTTGTAAATATATGGGAAAGCCAGAAAGGCAGATGTGGAAGGAGCTTGAAAGAAATAGTGAGCATTGAGAAAACTACAGAAAATAAGATTTCCGAGGGGAGGAAGACCAGAACTGATCTCATACTATTACACCAGGAAACACATAATCAGCAAAGCCTCATACAGCTCATATACAATATGGCTTCAGTATGACTACTGTCAGCTACCATCAATCCAAAAATCAAGAAGATCCTGAGAGGAGAAAGAGCAGAAAGAAGAAAAACCCAAGATTGTTTTCAAAAGCACCAGAAACAAGGCTCAAAACATGAAAAATAAATCTGAATGTAATATGCTTTATAAGACTGAAACCTGCATCACCTAAACCCTCCAAAGAATGACTTTCACACAAAATTGGGATATTAGCTATGTCACTCTTCCAGAAAGGTTTTTCACCGCTGGAGGTCATTGTAAACTGTTGCTCTTTATCAGACCCTCAAAAGAAAAAAATACACTATACACAAAGTATGTTGGATCCACATTTTCAGGTGAGACAGAACTGAAATATCACTTGCAGAGTATTTGAAAAATACCTGTAGCTAATCAGTGAGGACTTTTCTTTGCTGGGGACAGACTTATTCTTGTTCCAACTTATTTCAAGCAGAGCAACTGGCAGACTGCTGAGTGTTTAGATATGTGCCTGCATATATGAAGGGACCAGTTTTGCATCTGTCAGCCTGCCTTTCTTACCAGTCTTACAGACACCCTTCCTCAACACCAGCAAGCTAACAACAGGTAAGGTGATGGGGACACAGTAGGAGACCTACCACTGCAGCTTATAAAAATCACAGGGGTTTTTTTAGAAAACAAATGTAGGATTATCTGCATTAGGATCTCTAAAAGACAAATGTTTGGCAACAGTTCCTAAGAAAAACAGAAGCCTGCTAGGTTTGACAGTTTACATCCTATGTAATCCATAGATCACAGTTCATCTGAATGCAATTTTCTGTTCTCTCTTCATTGCATTCAGATGGCCATTAATGGGAACAATCTTTCAAACAATTCCTAGCCCACTCAATCAGATAGAAGTGCATATATACTATATACATTACAGATTTTAAATTTATGCTCAAGGGATGTTAGTCCAAGTTCCTGTCTCCCATACTGTAGGAGTCCTACTGATACAAATATCAGAAGGAACAGCTGATGTTCACAAAATAGAGATGCTGGGTCACTTTCAGGGAAAATAAGTACTGGAAAATAATAAAGAGAAATAAGGCCAGCTAGTTCCCAATGGCTTAAAAAAAAAAATCCAGCTTCATAAACGATAGAATTCACATTTCAGGGATACAACTGAAACTCCCATTTGACCACAATTCTGACAATGAATCAATGGCAGCTGGGCAAGTTTTATCTGAAATGCACACTTTATTTACTGAAATTCCACTTTTTGGTGGGGAGAGGGAATCAACCTAATGCAGGTTTCTTTATTTTCTGCTCAGTGAAACACAGCAGATCAATTCTTGGCTTGTGTCAACCAGAATAACTCCAAAGGAGTTTGGCCTGGTTTGATCTAAATGGAAACTTCTGTAAGAGAGAAGCAATCTGGGTCTCTGACAATTTAAAAAGAAATTAAAAAGGGGCCAGCTTTTCTTCATTCCTCCAATTTATCTTTTAGCTTCTCCTTTATTCTTTTGTACTTTAACCTATTTCAAGGAATCAGCAATAGAAAGCTTATCACACAATCACACTAGTACAGCAAAATCCTAAAAAAAAAACCAAACCCTGCAGAATGAAGTTTGAAAAAAATTGTCTGATGTGATTAAAGCATTATTCTGGTTAAGCAAAGGCTAGCTACAAAGACAAGTTCACTGAAAAACAGTAACTTCATTGCTTTGCTATGTCATCCTCCTTTTATTTTTATTTACACATAGCATATGAGCTCCTTGAAAGAATAATTGCCTTTTTACTGGATGTATGCTCAGACAACCTCAATGTAAATAAATGCATAATACCTACCAACCCTGATTTAACAAAGCATTTCAGCACATGCTTAACTTCAAGCATGTGAATAGACTCACTGTAAATAATGTGTAATCCAAGACCACCCACACGGTGAAGCATCTCCGGCCATATCCTTTAGCATGCCATTTTAGCTCACTGGAAGGTACAAAATATCAGCTTTCCATTGGAACAAAGAGTACTTGCTTGTTTGCAATTATAATTGACCAACAGTTAGCAGTACTTTAAATGTCTTATGTAGTTCAGAAAGCTATGCTTTAGTTTCATCTAGTTCTTTCTAATACTGAATGACTCTTCTAGACTACAGTGGAGTACCACAAAGACCAAACGAAGTATGCCTTTATAAGCTGAGAAGAAAAAAACCAGGACAGATATCGAAAAATCGATAAACAGATGCTCCAAAGCAATGTTTTGGGGTTTTTTTTCTATAAAACGTTTATTTGGCATAAACATAAGTGTTTCATTTTACACTCAAATTAAATCCTATTCCAAATTAATGCTGATAAAACTTGTATATAACACTATAGGCACTTCTCTTCTTCTTGACCGTCCTTGCATCGATGGGTCCCTATAAATTATTATGATTTCCAAGCTAAAACACAAAATGCAGTTTCTAAAGTCAAATGTAAGTGAAAGATAATGTGGGGGGGTTTTATTTTTAAGAGTCAATTTTTTTCTTTGGTGTCTGCTGAAGATTTTGGAAAACATTCATAGTTCCAGACACTGCATACATCAAGAGTATGATTCCAGATGCAGGAGATCCTGGGAACTATGGGAGACTTGGCAGATCTGGAAATAGAGCTTAAATCATTATTGCCCACCCATATTCTTTCAATTAAGCATTCCACTGATTTTGGAACCCAGAGACAGACGAGAAGCCAATTTTCTCTACCACAGTCACATGATGCTGAAATGGAGATGACTGAAGAATTTACGGGGAAAAAAGATCACCCACACACTTGGCAAATGCTAGCTAATAACATGAAGGCTTTCATACAACGTGTCATAGAATACAATTCCAGATATAAGAAACAGGTGTGATAAGGAAGACATGTCTTTCATCGGAAGAGGTTCATGCTGCAGTAGCAGTATGCCTCAGGCCCTGGCCTGGAAGCAAGAAAGTCTGGCTTATAGCCCTGCTTCTGCCACAGATCTGCTGGGTGACCTTGGGTGCTTCTTTCCATCCCTCTGAGCCCCTGCTTCTCCATACAGTTCTGTAACCACCTGCCTACTTAGACTGTCAAGTCTACAATGTGACAACTGTCACTCACTTAACAGTGTCCATAAATAATCTCTAATGCAGTGAAACTTTGTGTTGCCTGAGGACATAAGGAGCAAATGCTCATCCTGAGCTGGCCTCCTGAACTATCTAACGATGCATGAAATTACTGCTAATGAAGCTGGGGGACCACGTACAGCACAGGCGTGAGCCAGGAATAGTGCAAAGAGGCATCATACAAGTTTTCTTTACTAGCCCTCACAAACATTTTGAATCAATCTGTTGGCAATTGGTGGCAGCCAGAAAATATTTCATAGGGATTCTTTAAGAAGAACATTAAATAAAATCTGTTTGACTTGTTAGGAATTCCAGCCATGAATTCCTAGCTGAAGATGTTCATGCTTGTTCTCTGGAGTAGCTGCCTGACAAACGTAAACAGTTTTCTAGTAAGTGACTTAGAGTTGAATTTACAACTTACATTTGTTGTACAACTTTGCAATAAAGATTTGTAATACATATTTTGTTATGCAGTATTATATGTACGAGATGTTCTCCTCACAGAAAGGAAAGTGCTGTAAATACTGTGTTTAATAAACCTGGTAACTAACATGACAGAAGAGGTAGTAATTGTATGTGGAATCAGGACAACGAAGAGAAAATGCCTTCCAAAACCTGTGCAATTTAAGTATTTGGATAAATCCATACCTTTGCATGTTTCTCTATTTTAACAGTGAGTTATTCTACAACTAAAAATGAAGTATGTCCACAATGGGTTTAAAGATACAGATCTTGGATGTAGTGCTGGAAAGCTACAGCAAGGAGACAGATCTGCCTTTTAGCAGCTAGAATATTGTCTTGAAAGGACAGCTTAGAGGATTAGAAGTGACAAAAATAAAAATACCTCTTTATAGAAACATGAGTTAACAGTTTTAGTCAACTTGTCTGATTCATTAGTCCTAATCTTCTGAATTCTGTTTATTCTTCCATTTTAGTGGTGCTATATTGACTTATGTTTAAGACCCTCCAACTCTTTAGATGTCCTCACCAGCGAGCTACATCTCCATACTGTACATTTTTATTATTATAGAATAGGTTTCTTATAAAACCATAAAAAGCCCTGTTAACATATGAGTTGGAAGAAATAAATAGTGTAGCTATAAATAGGAGACCTAGGATCCCTCTGGGACGGTCTAAAATGTGCAGGAGGACCAAGAGGCTTTAGGCAATTTCTCCATATTTAGAACTATCAAACATGGGTCTACCATGAATTTCAGAAAGAAAGCAGTGCTTGGTTTGACAAAAGCAACATTTCTCCTGGTGAAGATATCCTTTAAAATGTAATGATGATACTGTGGCATCGTCAAAGGTCAACAGAAAATCATCCTGCACCTTGTTGTCTCACTGCCAATAGTTAAGATAAAAGGCTGTAATTTTCTCCTATCATCTTCAACTACAGTCACTATTTAAGATATGAGGTCAACTAGACAGGCTCATAACAAGATAGGGTCATAGCTGAAATTAAACCTATCTGCCCACATATCTGCTCCATCACTGTTTAGTCCAGGCGTGGAGTTAGGGAGATCTTGTGTACCAGCATGTCTGCTTAGTTAGCCTCGAAGACAGGGAATTATGGAAAAATACTCTCTCTTCTCTTTTTAGTATCAATAACAAATGCCTTTACGTGTATTATAACAACATCCTGTGTGCTTTCTTTAGTCATACTATAGAGACCTATTTTCATTTCTCTCAGGAATTTCATTTGTAAATGTCAATCAAGCACTTAACAGTACTTGACTACATAGTACTTCAAAAAAGTCCTCCCTTATATACTATACAATGCATGCCTAACAAAGTTATGTTCTCAATATAAGCAATTAAGGGACTTGTTTAACTCAGGAGTGAAAAATAAACCATTTTCAACAAACACAGAAGGATGAAACACCAGGAATTACATTGGATTGTCCATATAAGGGGAAAAATTAAGATCCTGAACTCCTCAAAATGCTCATTACACGTGAGGTTTCCATGCGAGGTGGCAGAAATGGGACCTCTCCTATGCAAGGGACCTTGTTTGGAATCCTCACGCTGCACTCAGCGCTGGTAAGTCACTTTTACTGCACCGTGACTTCTGCTAAACGTGTCCACTAGACATTGCACAAGGGTGCCAGAAGAGAAAGGTCACAGGGACGGTCTGGATGTATCTCCCTGCATCTCCGTGTATATTACAAATTGGCTGGGAAGTAATGTAATGAGACACCTTTGAATGACCATGGCCAAAAGAATTCTTTGCTAAGCTATGCATCTAAGGTCAAAGAGGAGTTTTTAAGGGAAGGGGTTATTTTTCTAAACAGACAAGTTTCAACATTTTCTACACTAAGATAAATATCTATGCCTTTGCTGTATCAAAACTGATGGGATTTTCATAGGTTTTACCAGCCACATATTCCAAAGCTTATGACAAACCTCTCACCACGGTATTCCTAAGATCTAAATAAAAATCAAGGAGAATGAACTGGGGGAGAAAGGAGTGAATTGCATGTAAATGAACACCAGAAAAATAAAGAAAACATCTAGAAGCTGCTACAGATTTTTGACATTTTAGATCCTGGACCAAATGGTGTGCAGGACCTTTGCAAAGTAACCAGCATTCATGAAGTGGCTGGGATCCAGCAGGCTGAGAGTTCAGAGGCATGCCTCCCCTCAGATCTCTGCATGCAGCTACGTAAAGAGGATACTAGACAGAGAGTCAGCAATTTCATTTCCATATTACAGATGTCTCTGTACGGATGTCACTGGCTGAGAGCATGACCTGATGAGACTCTTCATCCATGCCTGTACCTGTTTCTCATTTTACTTCTCCCTTTGGAGAGCTGTTCAGACAATGAGTTCTGTGGAATGGATCTGAACCATACAGTGCCTCACATAATCTCAATTAGCGTCTCTGCTTATTCCTAATAATACACATAATTATTACCAAAGGGCCACTGAACAGATAAAGGCTTACCAAAAGTACAGTTACCTGCCACTGGCAATAATATTCTGCTGTAGTATCACATATGGAAAGAAAATAGAAAATTTAGGGCTATAACCAGTAAATCTTTCTCAATTAACGCTGCTTTGAGGAAGGGGCATCATGACCAAAGGGTAGCACTGTGCCTTCACACACCCTTAGGAAGCCAAACTCACATTTTCTCCAGAACCACAGAAAAGTGAGCAAGACCCATATAGCCCTTCTCTCCTCACTTTGGGAGTTCAAGGAGAGTACCCTTCTCAAATATGAACTCTGGTAGAGATCACCAGCCTTTCTGATCACACCAGCCATGTGTCCAAATCTTCACAGGTCTGAGAGCCACAGAACACCTATCAGCATGCAGAGGAACAAGGGAGCTCTCAGAAGAGTTTACGTGCAGTTGACAACTATACTTCTCTAGTAAGAGAGGGGGAAGGATGAGTCTGGAATGAACATGCCATGGGGTCCTGAGATGACACAGCAATCTTGGTCTCTGGCTGCTGTTGGCTCATTTCCTCCTAAAGCTAAGGATTCAGAGTATACAGGAGTCCCTGCATGAGCACAGCCCTACTGCCAGTCCCTGGCAAGGACACTTGCCCTGCTCTTGAAATACTTCTGAGTCCATGCCACCTTTCTATGTATGAGGACTATGAGATAGCCTGGGAAATCTGCACTTCATGAGAGACCTTTTAACTCAAAAGAACAAATGGAACTTATGTGCAGAGCATTCAAAAAACAAATGTCTGACAGATGTTACCATTCCAAATTTCAGAGTGGATTCATGACGCGTGCAACAAAAATGGCAAAGAAAGAGCTCTGACAGTCACCAATTTATGCAAAATTCAGGGAAAAAACACTTTAGTGCAGATAAGGACTAGAAAGCAATCTCTGGTAGTCTTAACACAGGGCATTTTAAAATCTCTTTTCTTTGCAATGCAAAGGATATTGTTCTCTTCCTAACAAATACCATTTACTACACTGGCCTTTTTTTTTTGGTCTTCAAAATTGGAAAATAAATTGACTGTAGCAAAAAAGTAGAACTGCAATAAAAACAGGACAGTGGAATGAAATTAACTTCCTTTTCCTTACAAACTACAATTCACCCAAGAAAAAAATGCAAAACTTCAGTGAGCTAGGCATAAACAAAAAAGTATGTTTTTAAAGCTCATCTGTGAGCACTGTAACAGAATCAGACCACATCAGAGACAAAATGCAGACCACCAACCACAGACTTGATTTTTTTATTCGTCAGTAAATCTACAGAAACCACTTTCTATAAAGAACAAAGTGTTAGCACATTTTTTACATGTCTCTTAGATTTCTTCTCTTTACTACTCTTGTTTGACTTTCTTGCATGAAAAGCACAGTTCTGCACTGTGCGGTTTCAGTAATTGAATGTCACTGACCATTACATTCAACAGAGCTGCATATTGGGGACAACAATCTCCTTAACAGTATGGTACCGAATAGCTAGTTCTTCATCTTCTATCAAGTTGGTTAAAGAATGGACTTAAAGATCATTACTTAAAGCGAACATTTAAAATCAAGAAATCATCATTCAGTAACCAACACTACCAAATTAAATAACAACATGAGTAAAGCCATTTCTAACGTTTTTACTTTCTGAGTGTCCCCTTAGTTTTTCCTCTCCTTCTATTTATCCATGCACATATGTCATAGAAGCAGAATCAGTAGAATTGGAAACAGCATCAAAAACTTTAATAAAATCTGGCTGGTTTGCTTTTACTGAGAAAAATATTAGTACAGATTTCTGAAAGAACAATTTTTTCTGATGGATTAGAGGACATTCATATGAGCTTCTTAGGTTATCATGGAAGAGTATACAAAGAACTCTACACTTTGGTTTTTTTCTTCAGTTTCTTTATGAATCTTATTAATCTTGAGTGCCGGTATATGTAGTTACTATTTCAATTACTCTGCTTATCATTGTCCTGCAAGCTCCTCACACAATGTATGAAAAATTCTGTTATATATTCACACCAGGTCATGGCTCTTCTGGATCATAGTACTAGAAGAATATGCAAGTGTGAGGTTGCAAACTTCTCAGATCTCAGACCTTTGACATGAAAACAGTTTTGAGATTCTGCAGGTGGATCTCTTCACAGAAAGAAAGAAAAATTTCATTTCCAGCAAATTAAGTAAAATCCTAAGCATTCTGGTAATCTACATCCTTGGAGCTACTTTAGAACAAGTGTCTTCCTTTTTGCCTTTTTAAACTCACATATTTCTTTTGTTTAAGCAATGTTTCCTGTTAAGAACTCCTCTAAAAGCTCTTGAGTTAAACCACGATGGGTCATGACAGTACTCTATTACTTTCTGGGAAATCACAGCAAACGTACATGCTATCTTTGACTGCAACATCTAGTGATGTAATAACTAGTGATGCTTCTTTGGGGAGATAATGCTACATTCACTTGACGACAACAACAACAGGAAAAAAACTGGCATGAGCCTTACTGGGGATCTCAGAGTCCAACAACAAGAAGGGCTGGCAACCCACTGTGCCAGAGGGTAACCTTGAGGCAGTCCCTTGCACTGCACCCAGCAGAGGTCACTAGAGGATGCATCATGTTTTAATTGCAAGACAAAGCATTCCTACAGCAAGGGGAGAGATGCACCTTCCTGAAAAGCACAGCAACTCTCTAGGATTTACTGCCGGAGAGACTTTCGTAAAAGAGAGGAATATGTGCCGCTCCAGGAAAGAACAGATAGGTTTAACTGGCTACATCTGAACACAAGCAGCATTCAGCCAGTTAAACAATATAGATACTGATCAGTGAGATATCTCTAACTTATTAAAAGTATATCTACTACCTGCGCATTTCCAGAAGCAGGGATCTCTTTCTTTCTTCCACAGCTTAACACAGTCCACAAAGTGTGCCAGAGATACGAAGCCAAAAGGCAGAAACTGCCTGCAATCCAGGCAGCATTTCTTTGCAGGGGTAGATCCATCCCTTTATTTTTAATCAACTGATTAACTTGGTTCTGCAGCTCTAGCACATGCAATTTGGCAGGCACCCTCAAAAACCTCCCCAGCTCTGTAAGCACCACCTAGCGAGATAAGGCTTGGACACGCAGCAGGATCCCATCTCACACTTCAACACATTCCCTGAACCTATAAGGAAAAGAAGCGATGGCCCACTGACAAGCGTGGAACAGGTGCAGGGATCTACACATGAGATCTGCATTGCATGGACTTGAAAGGTAATTACTCTGACATCCCAGAACTTCTCAAATGAAAGCAAAACGCTAGCGCAATCCCTTTGCAGTTAACGATTCAGGCCACTGGTCATCTTTTTTCCTTTTTAATAGGCAAGAAATGGAAAAAAAGTACCCAAAGAACAAAATTCAAGACAGTCACTTAAAATGTGTCATGGTGCACATGCACAGGAAGGCCAGTTTGAAATGCCATGGCTGTATTGTCTGCAGTCCCATCTGTTCCTGTGCTTGCAGTCTATCTATGTTGCTCCCATATCCAAAACACCACCATGCAGTAAGTGAGTCCTAGCTGTCTCCCCGTCTCACATCCAGCATCTGCTCACCCACCAACCATCAAGTCCTTGATCCAAAGGATGGAGGTGCCCAATCATTTCAACCACATGGATGTGAGACTTTCAATATCACCAAGGTAACTTCTTTCCCCTAAAATTTCCAGAAACGGGTAAGACTGTTGCTGCTGAATTTTCCCAAGCAATTAAATGTGATGCAAATTCTGCATGGAAAATTTTTGCTTGAGCAGCCAAAACCTGGGAAATTTTTAAACAACGTAAACCAGGATCTTAAAATTGGAAATGGTAAGCAACTTCAATAAAAAATCCTGCTACCAGTTCCACTGTAAGCCCAGGGAAGCAGTTTTACTTCTAGAGACAGAAAACTAAAAATCTGAGGAACAAAGCGTGTCATGATTTATTGTCTTTATATAAGGTCTTAGGTCTATATATAAGGAAGGAATCCTCATATATAAGGATTATACATCTTCCATGCAACAGGTGCCCAAAATTGCAGAGCACCCACAGTCATTGCAGAAGACGAAGCAGGAAGAAGAAACAGTGCCATTTCTTCTCTGCTTGTGTATTTATCTGATCAGAGGTGAATAAGCAAAGAACTTAAAACACTCCCTCTGGCTGTGGAGAAATATGAGTACCAGCAATCTCAAGTACTAAAAATTCACAAATCAACTACAAAAATCATGACATCATTTGAAAAAAGCCGTAAGATTAACAAAATGTAATGACTGTTGTCCCTTCCTTAGTCAATTTCTGGCTTCTGAGACTTCAGAGCACTCTTGGGTCACATTTTGAGTTGTTATGTAGTTGTTATGTTGGGAAGGGCGTGTTTAGTTGTGGGTTTGGTTTTTTTTCAACCAGGAAACCCTGATACTCCTCTCTTTCTGAGAAAGACAGATATACATTCTCACAAGCATGGGAACTTGGAGCACTAAGTTAAACAAAGCTGCCTGAAATAACAGAATCACACACATTGCCACATGACAACAGAGTGCCATGAACTTGGGACCTGAGGAGTGCACCGCAGGAAGGATATTCTGTAAAGCTGCACCAGGCTGAGGTTGGCAACGCGATGCCTGATGACAGCATTTCAAGCAAGCTGAAAAGCAGGTCGGTAAAAAAAAACTGGGCCCAAACTTGGCTGAAGTCCACTTACACTTTCTGACCATACCGAGCCAAGCTTTGGACAGGGTGCTTTGATTTCAAGGCTGAAGAAAGCCTTGAGGGTTTTGATCTCTTCATTAGTCAAGAAGTCTCACTGCAAATGTACGGAATCCCTTGCAGCACTTTGTTAAGGAGTCATTTGTGATTAAAATTGTAAAACAAGAAATAGTTTTGTCGGAATATTTGTATCAATATCTTGAACAATGTTTGGGAGCAGAGGAAAGTTATTTTGCATTAAATTATGCAACAGTGATCTTTTTGTTCCCTGTTCGAAACACTGCCATGACTCTGGCCTCCCCTAGAAAATGCAGCTTGCAAAGGTATCATTACCACCACGGTCATTACCAACACAAAGGCTGCAGAGAAAGTAAGTGCTAGAGAAATTGTGGTGGTTGTCAAGAGGAAGAAAGTAGGCTCAAAGAAGACAAGGCTGATCACATTCTGACTGGAGACAAGGAATTACAGGACAACTAGCCATGCCCAGGCCTAGCTTAACTGAACACCAAGTACTGAGTATATCCAACAGTTCCAGCTGGGCAGAACATTTAAAAGTTAGTCCTTAAACTGCTTTCAGAGTATCATCCAAGGGGTACTTCTACATGGAAAATTGTATTGCCAACTCAAGAAAAAAATATGAATGAGAAGTATTTTTTCCACCTTTGTAAAAAAAAAAAACCAACCAAACAAAAAAGAAACCCCAAACAAAACAAGAAAACAAACAACTGTCCTGAACTGAAAGGACTACAAATGTCTCAAGAACTTCAAAATGAACTGGCATAGCAACTACCTATTCAAATAAAACTAGCTAGTGGGAGGTTTAATCCTTATTAAATTACTGTTTCCTTAAAAGAACCAGACTAAGAAGCCCTGAAATACGTCAATATAGAAAGAGCAGCTTGCTTCTTGCCTCTTTTGTTCTTTCAAGGAGGACAGCAATGGCAGTAGAGGTTATTGCTTATACAACAGTAAGCTGCAAATGACAAAGACATTTTTTAGCAAATGTTAGGATTCACATTTATGTTTACTAATAATGGGAGAAATTATTTTCTGGTACATATATGACTGTGGTTTAACTAATTTAATACATCTCAGCTTATGAACTGAACTACAGTAAATGACTAGAGTACAACTCTGCAAATGACAAGAGGAAATGGCCTCAAGTTGCACCAGGGGAGATTTAGATTGGAAAAATTAGAGATTTAGATCAGGAAAAATTTCTTCAGCAAAAGGATTGTCAAGCATTGGAATGGGTTGCCCAGGGAAGTGGTTGAGTCCCCAGCCTAAATACCTCCAGGGTATTTAAAAGATATCTAGATGTGATGCTTAGGGACATGGTCTAACGGTGGACTTGGCAGTGATAGGTTAATGGTTGGACTTGATGATCTTAAAGGTCTTTTCCAACCTAAACGATTCTATGACTGGCACCACGTAGCAAATAAGTAAAAGAGATGGGTGGTAAGTCAAGGTAATGGCCAAGCCTTGTAGATGCAAATTGGCAAGATCCAGAAACCCTACAGTGACACTGCCGACCAGTAATAGCTTGAACCACAGGACTTGCAGTCATAGCTGTAGCTCTCTAGGTTGCAAGA
>NW_009259043.1:341931-349081 GCF_000687185.1 Egretta garzetta | reverse complement strand
CCTGTAGTTCAGAAAACTTTGAAGCTTCGCTTAGGACTAGATTTAGCTTTTGTTGAATGTTCATTTAATATTGCTCTCCTGAAAAAGTGGTCATGTAATTATCATCCAACGTGGGTGGTTACTTTTGTTACTAACTTGGGAAATACAAGCCTAGGAGCTTCTCTAGTTCTGAATGTTACTAATAGAAAAGAATCAAGCTGCACGCATCTGAATCATGGAGCCAGGGTTTAAAAACAAGTCACGGCCCCTGAAAATGATAATTTTACAGTATTTAAAACTCAACGGTCATTGGGTAGAGGGAGTTAGTGCCCTAATTTCAGATAGGGATTCAAAATTGAACAATCTGAATTGAATTCTCACACCCATAATTTACCAGGTAAGATCCAGAAGGAAGAGACCGCAGGTTTATTGAATAGCATGGAGCTTTGGCTGGGCCATCAGAAGCAGTCCCCCTGCCCTAGGTGGGGAATGTGGAGCTCACTGGGAGCTCATACAGTTAGGTACATTGCGTGGTAGTTTCACAATCAATTCACCTTTGCATAAGCTGGTGCTGCTGTCAAAAGAGGTGACTTTACCTTCTCACAGCTGCTCGTTCCTACCCTGTGCCACTCCTTCCCTTGGATCAGCACAACCCCTTGATGTGGATCAGTGCAATGTGTCAAGGACAGATCTGGATTTTTATTCTTTTTTTTTTAATCTGGTTCTCACACATGCAAACCTTTCCTATAAACCAAAATGTCTTTCACTTAATAATATATCCCCTGAAGCAAAACTTTGTGTTCATTCTTGAAGACAAAACTTAGCCAAGACACAAAACCATGTGTTGCCAAATGTACAAATGTGGGGCAAGAGGACATTCTGAACAACACACATGTAAAACAGGTAAACAGCAGTTTTGCCATGAGTTATTTTGGGTCATTCTCTCCAAGAGCAAATGGTGGAGAGCTGGTGTGGCAAAGAGTGCCATCTAGAGGATTGCAACACCCCAGCTTGTTCACAGTGCCAAAATGTACATTACACTGTAAAGTCATTATTCATAACTGATGGTCAATAATTCCTGGGTTTGCTTTCCATAGTTGTATTTTAATGGATCCGGAAAGTCTTTTTTTTTCTTTTTCTTTTTTATATTAGGGTTGGGCTTTTTTCAAGAATATACTATACTGAAAGATGAAAATTGTGTTTGCTTATTTTATAAAAAACATACCCAGAAAAATAGTTGGCTTGAGGAAGGGTGTCATTTGCTTCTGTAATTATAATCAGCTAGTCTCAGAATAGTTATTTCTTCCAGCAAGTACACAGTTTGACCACTCTCTTCTAGACGGTCTCTTGAGTTTGTAACCCGCTCCCATTGAAGCTAATAGATGTTTTGTCACTGCTTTCAAAGTGAGCAGGACTTCATCCACAGAAATTACATGCATATGCCCACAAGCATACACCTGTAAATGCATACATCTGAGCAAAGTCTACTGTATTTCCTGCCAGCACAACCTTCTTTCCTTCCTTTCCTGAACGGTATAATAAAACCATTCATCAGGCAAGCAGACCAAGCTAAGACCTTTCAAAGGAAGGTCTCGGTTTTCCTTTCACCAATATTAACAACACGGCTAGGGCCCAATTCTCTATCATATTGAAAAATTCCCCCCAAAATTGTGTGAAAGTTAAGTTTTGCAATTAACTTCTAAGCTTGTAAAAGCTTAGCAGAAATGTAAATAATGTTTATGTATCTGGAAACCTCACTCCAGTGAGGTATATTACCAGACTTCAGCTGGACTGCCTCTCACCTTTGAAGTCTTGCCCCTAGGAGAGTGATGAGCCAAAATGGGAATACAGAGTTATTTCTCCAGCTTGCAACTAGCCATCAGCTGTTCATCTTCTAAACCTACTCCTTTCTCCCCTACTGCACCTCCAAACTCTCCCTGCCTTTTCTTATAGCATTCCTAACAAAGAGCCAGTTCCAACCATTAGACAGAAGGAGCAAACATCAAGAATTTTCACAGCAAGAAGTAGTGGAAAATCCCCCTCCCTCAGCTACTTTCTGCTATTCAGCATCAAGCTAAGATACATTAACGTAGCCACAGCAGCTCGCATAGCCTTTTTCTTGACCCTAAAGGGACGAAACTCAAAGGAAGAGCTACATGGCAGCAACAGCAGTTTTACTTTCTCACCTGTGCAAGTTGTGATTTTCATGCTGGAAGAAACCTTTCATAAAAGAGCTAAAAACATCCTCCAAACCCCAATTTTTTTAATTCTCAATTTCACTGCAACACTAAATGAAACTCTCTAAAATAAACGTATTTACTTATGTGAGACATACTTTGTTTGTTTTAATATATGGATCATTTTCTTTCTCTACGAAGTAAAAATTATAGTGGCTTACTGAAGACTGGAATAATTTTGTACAAAAGTGACCCAGCAGATTAAGAAATACCAAAAATTCAACTTCATGAGTTGTGAATACAAATGAAAACATCACATGAAATTTACTTTACACTAATGTTCCAGGGTATCATCTGAATGAAAAAATATTAAGAATGCTTGAAAAACTGCTCTACCATATAAGCACAATCAGCACACAAACAGCCACAGCATACATTTTTCAAGTCTTTTCACAAGCTGGTGTGTAAAATTAATTTCTCACTGCACTATTGCAAGCACATTTTCTTACTTCTTGTCTAAATGACATGTCAATAAAAATACCAGTTCCTCTAGACTCTCCTATTGAAAAAGCATAATACAAGGAAACGTGATGCTATTTCTAAACACTTTTGGACTGATCACAGAGTCATTTTCCTGCCGGAGACCCAATACTATGATGCCCAGCACCATTCTTACTGCAGAGGTGCAGCACAGAGCTACACCGGACAACACTCAGCCCTGCAAGCATGGCACACAGCTTGTAACCATGCCCTGGCCCCCAGTGTTAACGGGGAGCAAAGGACAAAACTGCCTTAGTTCCTCTGGGAAATCTGCTCTTCCCATGGGATTCATTCAAGCCCCACAGAGCTGTTAGATAGGACAAATGCTTTCAAAACATAAATCCAAGAAAACCCTTGTTTACCTTCTGATTTTGAAGAGCTGCAGAATCACACAACTTCTTTACAACTTCTAAATATAAGTCCAGCTGTAAATAAACCCCAGAATAAAAACACACGGGCTTGCTTCTATGAATCCAAAAGACTAAAAGATGTTGACCAGCCTCTCGCAGCTGCAACACATTTTCACAGATGATAATAAAAAAAAATCACCTCTACTGGGAAACACACACAGTGAAAGTCTTTAACTAGCTGAAAGAAGAAAGGGAGAGTGCTTTGGGAAGACAAAATGAATTATGCAGTTAGTTAGTTAGTTACCTTTTCATCTTCTGTTCCAGGATCTGATTCACTGAATTTTTCTTCCTGAAAGCTTCTAGTCTTCTCCATTTTTTCCATGCTCTGAAAAAAGGCTGTTTTTTCCAGTCTGTTGCTGTTGCATCGTGTATTGATCTCTTCCAGCCTGTTAATCTTAAGTAGCTTCATACTATGCCCAGTTAATTTACTGTCTGTTTTCCTCTCTACCTTAGATTCGTAAACCAGTGAACACTCGTAACTTCTGATTTCTCCTCCTTCTTGGCTGTACAAAAGAAAGACAAATAAGAAGCATCAGTGTTATTCAAGCATTCTAGCTTAGAAAACTGCCATTGTTGCAATATTTTATATTTCAACTCTCTCTACTTATGCTTTCTGAACCAATACACAAATACAGTTAACAGCACTAGCTGTTCACAGATGCCGTTCTACCTACTCACCTACATTCAACACCAGGTAAGTCAAGCAGGCTACAAGACCAATGTCATTTAATTTGCTCATAGAAACTATTTAGCTCTATCAAATCAATACATATTGCTGTTTCTTGCAGACCTTGCTTACAGGTTACTCCCCACTTTTTAACCAGTTCTGTGGTTCCCTGTTGCTCGATGTGTTCTCCTCCTCTCTGCTGCAGTTCCAGCATATTGACATGCAAGGACCCTGTTATTAAGTCCATTAAGATTTTAGATACTGAACAAAGTGATTTAGGCCTGAACACAGTCCTTCCCTCTCTTCTCACTATTCTATACCAGAGAAATAGGTAATTGCCAAAATGGTGGTGATTTCAGGCCCTCTGTTGAAGGTCTGCAGAAGAGCACAGTGCTCAGCTGGGTTCCTTCCCACTGTAGGCCCTCACTATGTGCCTAGTCCTTATATGATGTAGGATCATCGAGGCTTGTCTAATGGTAAGATTGGCTGGAAAGTTATTGCAAGTCAACCTGTTAGTTTTGATTAATTCTCTGTAGAAGGGCTTTTATTCCACAGCAAGGTGTTGGATCCTGTCCCCCTGCCGAGTAATCACTTGGTTACATTTGGAAAATTTGTCCTTTTGCACAAGTAATTTTAAAAGAGTAAGAGAAACTACTCAAAGATTTCACTTAGCAGCTCTGTGTAGACCCAGGAAACAGAGGACAAAAATGTTTTCATTGCTATTATCGCAACCCCTTCCTTCACCACACTGGAAACCCAGCTACAAAAGCACGGTGCTAATGCCTTAGCTCTAGAAAGCTGAATCTGGTCAATCTCATTACACAGCTTATGGTTTTCATTTTAACTTGCATAAATACCATAAACTATATGGCATAATTAAAAATGTATATACAACCTTACAGTCATTAGCAGCACCAGAGAAACGGCTTTCAGTGTACAACCAGAGACCCAATTAAATCAGTTATTTTTACCCAAACACCTTCCAACAGAAAATGCTCCTGTGTTTTGACCCTGCGTCTCTGCACATTCAATAGATTAGATGTATACCTACACCAGCTAACTGCACTGCCCATAGTTAGCCCCCAAACTCTTCCCAGATGCCAAAGATGTCAAGGAGGTGGCTTGCTAATGGTGACTTTTATAGATGATGGACAGCAAAGGACAGTGCAAGCTTGCAGCTCACCAATCAGCCTTCCAGAGAGATTCCTGCTACCATGTTATTGCAGCCCTAGAGCTTGCTGTTAATACGTGAGGTGCAGGGACACCAGCATGGGACTGTAAGACATTCATCATCTGAAGAAGTCATGCACCCAGTATGTAAAAATGCCAGGTCTGTGGCATCTGTCACCAGCTCTCATGGCTCTGACATCCCTTTTCCTTCCCCTTCAGGTGAAAGGACACTTTACGAGATTTTCTTCCCCTGTTTCTCAAGAGCAGAGTTCTTGAGTTTTCCTAAGTGCACTGACAATTGCAGGTGACATACCACAAGGGTATGTCTAACCTTCAAACCATTATTCTACAGACCCATTGACCTACTCCACACCAAGGGGTGATGCAATGTACTCCAAAGCTGTCAGAAAGAACAGGTGATGTTTCCAGATGTCCTCCCGCTACCTCCATGTCTCCAGCTACTCAAATCCCACAGTGTGTTAGAGCAATCTGGTTGTGAAGACTACTTCTGGCCTGACATGACTGCAACCAAGGAAAGATGATTCAGCCTCTCCATCGCTCTTCAAAGAGCACATCATCCTCTAGGTTATGACCAAATGTGGCCATCCATCTAATGACAATGATATGTCCTACTGAAAGGACATGTTGTTCCTTCAAGCTGACCAATGGGTCAGTTATCTGGGAAAATATTAATGGGATGGTATTACTGGGCTCTGTTACCAAGCAGAGAATAGGATTGAGTCCAAACGTGATTGCTCTCTCCCCCATTATTACCTTAATACATCCCTGTAAACAGTAAGCTAAACAACAGAAAGTTTACGAGGTGCACACAGTGGAATTTGTTTGCAAGTCCCTCCTCCACAGACCCAGAGAAGCAATCCCACCCTGGTCATGTGCCACTGAGCAATGGGAGGCTATGGCCTTCCACCTTATTAAAAGAAAAAAATAATTAAAAAAAAATAATATTCAAATGGGTGTTGAGCTCCATTTCCCCCAAAGAAGGGTGAAAACCTTTCCCCCATTATTTACATTCCCCAATTTTGGCCTGGAAGATGCTTTCTTCTGGGTCATCTTCAGCCAGCCTATCGCTCACTTTAAGCAAAACAGCTTGCTGCATGAACCACATCTTCACTTACATGCTCAGAAAACCACACACACATCATAAAAACACATAAACTTGCCTAGCTGTGTGCACAGGGGGTATATACCTATAGTCCTACCGCTTTTTCTGCCCAACAGCAGAAAATAAATAAATTTGCACAATAAAAACCTGAACAATAAAGTAACAAAATTTGCACAATAAAAATATAAACAATACAGTAAATGTTTATAAAACAGGTTGGAAATAGAAATGGGCAGGCAAATAAGTATCAGCCAAAAAGAAGAACCCACAAACAACCCCTTTTTCTCCCACCATCTGTTGATCGTAACCCCTCCAGCCAGAACTAGGTTTACATGACTGGCCGTAAAGCACTTTGCTCGAAACTCAGTCCTTTGGCCTCCATCTTCAGTTCCAATAAAAACTTTATTTCTGGCCTGTTGGCCATTTGTAAACCAGCCGTTTTCTGAATTTAAGCCTGGGGACAGGTACCGTTAGCCAGCAGCCAGACTTGTTTACCACCCAGTACATCTTGACATTCGACTGACCTGAATTTTACAAGCTGGGAACGGTTATGTAACGGTATATAATTAAACCTAAATATATAATTTAAGAAAGAAAACAAGATGTAATGTGGAAAGAATTACCAGTGGGTCAAGTTCAGGTGGTAAATTAGGATGCAAATGGTACCACTTACTATGTTTTTCTTTCAAACACAACCTGCCCTGAATTCTGCATAATGTAAGAGCTGTATTTTCTCTATTGAAGGAAAAAAAAAAAAAAAAGGTAGCTCTTCAGATGAGAATGAAGTTTTCACAGGTTTCAACAACCAATTGGGCGGACCCCCAAATACACAGACCTTGACAGTATTGATCAGCATGACCCCAACGCAGCTCCACAGTGCTTCAGGCCATTTAAAGGGGATTGGGGTGGCCTTGCTCTCCTCCCACCCCTTCCCCAGGCTGGGCTGCACAGTGTCCTGGCTGGAAACCTGCAGGCCACAGAGCCGGCTGGGGCAATCCCACCACCATCCTGGAACCGCAGCCTGAGAAACCAGAGAGACACTGCGCATCCCAAACGGGTTACAGGCACCGCTAAGGGCGGATGG
>NW_009259043.1:334730-340931 GCF_000687185.1 Egretta garzetta | reverse complement strand
TTGGCTGTTTCTGTGATGCCTTTATGTTGGCTGATGCCCACAAGTTTTCACTTGGGTTACAAAAACACAACTTGCTTCTTGAATAAAATAGAAGTGGCTCCCCCCCACCAGCCCCCCTTCCTGCAGCTTGCACTTCAGTTATGCACACCCTTTTGAGTTTCACGTAATTTAGATTTGGTAAACTCCGAAGCCATTAAATAAAATACAGAAGCTGAGAAGCTTAAAAACGGCAACTAAACAGGATCTGTAAAAACGTCTAGAAAACGGGGTAAAATACTGGCAGACTTAGTGTAGGGTTTGCTTTAGCTCACAAATTTTGGCCCCTCACAGAGGGCAGCTCAGGTGTGGAAGGGAGCTAACATTGTGGTCAGCCTATAAATGACCCCTCTGGAACTGATGGGTCTTTGCAGGACCTGACTGCTGCACGCTCCCTTTCTGCCTCTTCTAAGATACCAGGGACTGACTGTGGTGAATCCCAAAAGCACAGTAGGGAAGGGATCCGCAGCTGTAGTGAGGGAAGGACCAACTGAATGCCTCAGGTGTGGTCGGGAGGGAGCACTCAAAGATCTCACCTTCATTTTGTGCTTTTTCTCTGTATTCCCGATTTGCTGGGGGGGGGGTAAAGCTACACAGGCAAAATATATGGTTATCTGTGTCAGCCTAATGTGTGCACAGCACTAAGTTTTGTATATTATTTATATAGACAGATGTCTTGGTTGTGCATGACAGTATGTGTGGGAAATCTGGGATAGGGAAGATAACGACTAATGAATTAATGCTAGCAGAGAAGTTAAGGACGGAACAGCAGCTTTCTCGGCATGCTTACTTGAAGATAAAGAGACTTAGTAAGTAAGGTATTTGAATGATAATGCCAGTTAATCACAGCTGTTAAGGAGCAAGTATGAGAATAATTGATGATGAATACTGTTAGCAATAATGCAACAGATTGTTAAGGATAGATAACATACACCTGAAAAGAACCAGATGGTGAACTTTCCACTTTCTTTAAAATAATGAGGTAGTATCAGAAAGAGAGAAATATGAGGAGATGAGGTAAAGAAGGCTGTTTCTAAGAACTCATTAAAGGGAGGTGGATTGACTGAAGGAAGATGGCTAGAGAGAGAAGTGGAATTATTTAATAAATAGGAATCCATGAGTAATGTGTTCAGGGGCCTGCTTCTGTATTTATTCGTACTCTTTTGCCTTTGGTTTCTTGTTATCTGTGTCAACAGTGTCTGCTTGCTCTGTCTTTAAGCCCTTTTTCCTTAGAAAAAAATGCTGTTACAAATGCAAAGGTAACAAAGCAAAGGGCACATACAGTCTCTGGAAATTAGAACTGAATTCAGTAGCCTTTGGGTTGTGATCTGAGGAACCCACTTTTTTTTTTGGCTATGGAAATATATTGTTATGCACTTGTGACAGCTTATGCTTGTGTTTCGTGTCTTTAGGAACCTTCTGTGGTACTAAGACTGTCCTTAAATGCCTGTAATAATGTATCTTTCATTCTCCTTTCTCATGGCCCTTCTTCCTCACCCATATGCAGAGTTGCAGTTAGTAAGTTGCTTCTCACAGAGTTTAAATTCTGCTGCCCATCAGTCATTTGGCCTGCCTCAAGACTGTGCTTTGTGCCCTATAAAGAAACAGTTCCACAATTTGTCTGTTGCATTTTCTCTTTCCAAGTACTTGAGCTGTTGGGTAGCTAGTCTCCTTTCTAGGTTACTCCTCAACAGTTTTGAGGCTACATGTTTTCAGCTAGCTCTTGATAGACAATCTATTCCTGTATGAACCAGAAATTCCTACTGCAAAAAGTTGAACTCTTTCCTTCACCCATGCTTATCAGTATTTCTGGGACAGTGCTAGAGTATAGTTTCATCTCAGGCCTTCTTCCCCATAAACCGTATTGTCTGTCTCCGGTAAATGGTTGAAAGTTCTATCCTTTTTTTTTTTATATTAAATTCCTGTCCTTACAGATTTAACATGCAAGGTGAAATAGTCCCCCTAAAGATGGTAGAAGTAGTCTGTGGTTGCCTGCCTGTCTCATTCATTTATTCTTTGGGTTGTACTTATATAACATCTCTAAGAAAACATTTCTTGAGGGAGTAACCTGAAAGAGGTGGAGGATGGACAGATGAAAAGGAAGCCTATTTCACTTTTTATTTGAAGAATCACATAACTTAGTGCTTGAAACTTGAAAGATCTTGTGACGGAGAAATAAGCATTCTCACTGCCTCACGACCTGATTGGACTGATCATCAGCAACTTGCTCTGTTAAGTGCAGTCTTTTTCAGTGGGAAAAATGTTAAGAAATAATTGCGTGTTATGTAGCTTCAAGTGTAACAAGCCCACATGCTAAGCTCTGCCCATCAAAGAAAGTAGCCTTACATTAGAGGGTAGATGTTAAAATAGGAGTATAGTTAGATATGTTGGTCTAAATTCAGAATTGCTCTGTAAGATGGTCATTGAGTCCTTAAACCTCTTCACACTTGTGCTACCCATGGAATCTGGTTATTGCACCCCATCTATGCTTTCTTCCATTTCTACAGCTAAATGCCATGCTAACTGATACTTCTTTTGGAAAGAGTAGAGCAGGACTAAGTAAAAACATAAAATAACTGGAGATGGAATTAATCTTTGGGGCCAAATTTCGAAGTAATTTATGTATTCTTCATCAGTGTGGACCTTCATAAGAAGTAGTAGTTCAACGGACTTTTTCTAAGCAAGAAGAGAATAGTCTTGGCTATTAAACTGCTGTAAATACAGTATTTCATATTGAAGGTCAAGAGTACTTTTGGCAAATTTTTATCATGCAAGTAATAAAGCTAGGTACCTGAATAAAAATATATGTGCTTTGTACTGCTCTGCCCAAGTTGATTCCAGCCTCAGCTGCACTAGAATATTCAAGGAAGCACAACCAAAAATGAAAAGGCAAAATCAGGGTACTTGTGTTGTGGGTTTATTTTCTTTTGAGTTTCCATCTGTATTGAGTCTTTTAAGGGAGTGTGATCTTTGTACTTTTAATTTGTCATCCTGATTTCTTAGGAAGCTGAAGTACTCTAGGTGAAAAGGTTTTGACTCTTTTTGGTTTTACTTTTGTCACTATTGAGCGTTGAACACAAGAACATATTTTCTGCTTTTAAGAAGCTGACCAGACACAGGCCAGAAGAAGAAACACTGCCTCAAAGAGATGCCGTGGTTATTAACTTAGGAACAGTTAGCTTGTTCATCCTGACTATGCAAATTTTTAAAAGCCTGTATGAATCCTAGTGTAATCTGAGTAAGCCGAACTGTGATTAATGACATCTTAATACAGGGATTTAGATTTTTGCTTGTCTGCCACGAGGCACCAATTTTAGTAAAGAGTTAGCGGGGGAACACAGCGTAACTTGAGCACTGAATAATTTTGCTGCCACAGATAGGGTTTAAGCCTTGTAAACCTGAACATTCTGTATTTAAATACGGTAAACATTCACTCTTACGTTTGCTATTTAACAAGAAAAAATGTAGGCAGCAAGTGTCTGGAATCCACTCCCCACAAAAGATAAGACGAAGAACTTTCACACATGATTTTCTGGGGTCCCTATCTGCCATCTAGTACTAAGGTAAAATATGCCATGTTGATATGAGTGCAAAGCATTAATACCCCCAGTAAGTGGTCTTTGAAGTTTCTATCAAATCTCCACTGAGTTTATATTTTATTTTTAGGACTCCCTTGTATTTCTTTTTTTTTTATTCAAGCCTTTGCTGTATGACACTTTGAAACACAGACAGCAAGTCCATTTTGCTCCTGCATATTTATCATCCCTTCCCTCCAGCGTTTTCTATTTTGTTAATTCAAGTGATTACCTAAATGGCTGTTTGATTACTTGATTGTATTTAATCTTCTCGTATTCATACTGCTTAGGGCCTGATTTGAACCATTTAAGTAATGAGTTCTTTTGGTCGATTACCATGAGATTTTTAACTGAAAATGCATGATGTCTTTTACAGTAGCATAGAGTGAAAGTCCAGAACAACTGAAAAATGAGCTTGTCTTTGCAGTTGCCTGGGAGAAGTCTTGGAATACAGTGTGCTTGATTTTGCTTAAAATGCCAATCTAAATCAGAAATAATCTAGGGTAGCTCTCTAGGAAGAGGAAACTGGAAGAGAAAATGGAATTGTATTTGTAAAGCAGATGGAATATAAGGAGACAAATCTAGATGCAGCAAATGGAGGCACAGCTCCATTTCAGTAAACATTATGCAATGACCTTGCCTGTGTTTATGCTTGGTCAGGCTTGGATTCTGGAAGTGCTGTAAACCACATGCTGTGGCTGTTGTTTAGTGACACCTTACTCCTCCAGTGGGACTTCACAGTGGGCTATTTGGGGTGTGAGGAACCAAACAAGATGGGTAAGAATAGCATCTGCCCTTACATAAATGCCAACTGCTGCCACTTTTGATTGCGTTTATCTCTACAGACAGTGTCCCTGGGCCATGTTCATCTGCTATCCTGCCAGTTTCCTTTATCCCAGCTCATCTCCTCTGATGCAGTGTGGTAGCTTGGGGTCTGGTCAGCAGCGTTGGGTGGGACAGACCCCAGCTTTTTGAGCTGCATCCCAGGGAACTGCTCCCCTGGCTGGCATCCAAGGATGCTGGCATTGTTGGTGTCTCACTCAGGCTGGTGAAACTGAGAGTGGCCTTTCCTGACTGCTTGTCAACCACAGTATGACCCTGCTGCCCTCATAGGGAGGGTTGAGGGTGAGGAGAGGCTGTGGATGGTGACACCATGTAAGTAAAGATACGGAAATCCTGGCCACAATAAAGTTAAGAGGCAAAAATACAGGGGAAGTCACGGTCAGAGGGCAGCAGACAAAAACAGGATGCCAGTTCAGAGCTCTGATAACATAGTTTAGACCCTACCAGGTTGTAGTTAGCCTGTTGGGCTTGTGTTTTGCAGTAGGCTGTTAGTCTTTTGTCATCCCTGCCGCAAACATAAATCACACTGTGGTTTGCTCTGGAACAAACCAGCAAAGTCACTTGGTGGGGAAGCCTGGATGCCAACTAGATTATCCCTGCTCAGGAATAATCCATGCTGTGCTGCAGTCTATACGCTAGTGCAGATCTGTGCCAGATCTGCTTTGGTCACCTAAATGTGGCCTAGCAGACCATACAACCTTCCAGACTTGTTGGGAGAAGCACATATGTTGGAAGGGCCCATCCAGGTACAAGGAGAGCTCTTGCACCAGTGTGGTCCCGTGAAGCGTAGTGTGAATGTCAACTCCTCGTGAAAAGGCTGAGAGAGGTAAAAAGGGCTGTGAGGCTGGAAGAGAACAACTGTGAGCTGTTCTGCACACCTTGCAGGAGCTCTCTGACATGACTGCTAAACACAGTATAGCTGTAACCTGAGAGACCATGTGTTTTCTGTGACTGACATCTACAACAGCTGTTTTGCTAAATTTATGCAATTTAAGAATGAATAAGGAAAGTCTGCATGAACAGGCAACCATAGGCAGATTCCTAAACAAGGTCTACCTGATCTTGCACAAGAGTGAGATGAGAATGACCTTAGGTTTCACAGTCAACTTCTTGACTGGGGTCTTCTAGACTGTGATTTGACCATATATGCTAATGTTTTCCCAATTTTTTCAATTCCACTTTCTGAAGAGAGCTAGACAGTACCATTCTTTATTCCTGCAAGGGGCCTTGGTGAGCGCATGCAGTAAGCATAGTTTAATCGCCTGGTAAAGAGGTCCAAAAATGAAAAGACCTAAGCAGGTAATGTTAATCATTGAACATTAGCATCAATAAGACAGGCTTAATTTATACTTGCTTTTTACTATTTTCTTCCAGCCACGGGTGTGAGGTTGCATTGACTAGGGGCAGTGCAGAGAATAGGGAAATACGTTACACTCAAAGACAGTTGCCCAGCCGGGGAAACTTGTGGATGTACAAAAAATTCTTGTCTCATAGTACAAACATCCAACTAACCAAAACAGCAAATCCAATTGACTTATCTGCTCTGACAGTGAGAGGTGCATGGAGCTAAGCACACTTTGTGGGTTACTTTTATTTCATCCAAAACTCATATCAAAGCCTGGAAGGACTGGTAGTGTAGTTGCTGAGAGTGGGCTTGTTTGGCTGGTTTTTGTTTGGTTGGTGGGGGTTTGGAAATTTTGGATGGTTGCAGCCTTTGAGAAAGGATATTCTCATTTGGGCTGACATG
>NW_009259043.1:295725-334571 GCF_000687185.1 Egretta garzetta | reverse complement strand
AGAGCGTTCCGTCAGTTAAGTGTTTGTTCTGTGTGTAATGGATCTTGAAATAAGTGGCCACAGGCTCAAATTGAAAGTGTTACTGATTGGTGAGTAATGGTTCATGAATTTCTTGGTCGGTATGTTTCCATGTTTCAGAACGGCTCCTTATGATGGCACTTCTTTAGCCTGTCTAAACAGATAAGTCAGTAAGGTCTTGCAATTTTCAGCATAAAACTTGAGATGATAGGTGTGAGTTTGGACCGTTTGGTGGGATAACGGAGGAGAATGGAGAATGATTTCTGGAAGGGGCACGGATATTACACTGTGAGCTTTGCAAGGTGTAATTTTTAGTGAAGTTAGCAAAAGTTAGTTTGCAGGATCACTCCTATTCTCATTGATATAAATACCACTTAATTTATGGGAAACAATACTTCTGCTCCTTCCCTAAGGAAAAAACATGATCTAAATAAGAAATACCTGTATAATAAAAGGAGCAGAATATCAACTTGTTTAGATTTCCTCTTCCTGCTTGTTGTGCTGGTTCTGATACAGATGTGTTAATTTGTATTAAATTGCAACACCAGTGTCATTATTTTAAACAACTTTTTTTCTAATATATAAAAAAATCAAACCTACTTCAAAATTTATTTCAGATAATGAAGGATATTCAGTGTGTTTTCTTCTGGCTTATTCCATATCGGATTTTTAATTTTCCCGCTAACCCTCAAAAACATTGCCCCTGAATTTGAAACTAGGGGTTTAGTGTACTAGTTACAGTTTTCCTGTGTTAGTGCCTTCATACTTAGGCTACCCTGCTTAAGTTAAGTCTCCACTGGGTTGTTATGTTCTATAGGTTGTAACCTGATAGTAACAAAGAGGGAGAAAACAGTGGAGCATGTTACTGGCTTTTGCTTGAGATGGTAGGAGAAAAAGCAACATAAAAAAAATTGAGCTCATGGGAAATAATAGGCTTTCAGAGGAATGGAGAAAGTTCAACCTGTATGTGATGGGCAGTTTGACTTGACTTGCTAAATGATTGATTGTGCAGAACAGAAGGAAGAGAGCATGAACATGCCTGTCCGTGTCGAGCACTGCTTTTGAAAGGCAATGTATGTTATTCTTACTGCAACCTTTGCTGACCCAGAAGTTGGCAGAGCAGGAGAAGTGCGTGCTGGCTAAGAGCTGTGCAGCAGTTTTCAAGTCGATTCTTGGTCTAATAGTAGCTTTCGAACAAATCTCTTCGTATTTTTTTTCCGTACATTAGGGGTAGAAATATGGACTCCCATGCATGTGTTTAAAGACAATTCCTTGCTGCTCTTTTTTAAACAACAAAACTATTTGTGACCAGGTGAATGAGGGTCAGGATGCAGTATGAGCTACCAGTTCAAGTGGAGCTACAAGAAGAATAGCCACTTGATCCCCCCCCACCGCCACTTTTAGAGAAGAGGTACATTTTTTTCTTTTTCATCCTCAAATTTCATGTATTTGGGGTTTCTGTGCTTTCAGTGATTTTTTTAAGGCATGGGTACATCCTCTGAAGGTACATTCTGAATCAAGGCCCTTTTGTAAGGAAACACCAACTTTGGTTTTATTTTGTTACCTTAGTTTCAAAGATAATTTCACTTTTGTTTTTTGGTTTCCCAGATCTCCTGATTTTCTGTAGGCTTTGCTGCGAGCACTTTCCAGCTTGTCTTTCCAGTCTTGTCTTCTGCAACAATATGAGGAGGGGAGGGGCTGGTGCTTTTAACTCCAGGAGATGAGAGAGGATCTGACACGGGATGCAAGTCTTATATCAGGACGCGAAATGACACCTCTTCTGAAGACAATCAGGAAGCCCTTACTAAAACTAAAGCAAGAATAAATAGTGCTACATCCTCCCGCTTAGCCTCCTCTTTCCCATCTTGGGCTGGCTGCCATTTCAGGGACGAGGAGATCCATTAAAGAGACAGGGCAGTGAATGAGGTCCTGCCAACACTGCTGGTAGCCATATGGTAGGTGGTTGCTTCTGCAGCCTCCCTGCAAGAGGATCGGGTTGGCAGCACCTGCTGCTTTAAACTCAGTACTTGGAATATCTCCTGAAGCGGTTTTGTCGGCACCTGTCCCACTCCTCATCTGCTGAGACTCTCCTGTCTTCAGTCTCCTTGGGCTCCTTCTTTAACAGAAGAGTGAGCTCGGTGGAAGAATCATCTGGTTTTCTCTAGCAGTACTTTCAAACAGACATACAGTCTGCTTGGGACATGCAGATACACCTGCCTTTACCAAGGGTTGTGAAGGAAGGTCTGAAAATTATGCCAGTGATGTGTTCAGGTGTAGTAATTCTGCCTGGGAGGTAGTACCAGAGGTTGCTTCTGTGCTATGGTAGGCTCAGAGAAATTGCCTATAAATAAATTCTGATTTGAAGGAGTTGACTATAAGGAAAGAAAAACAACATAGCTGCTCACTAAAACCAGCCAACAGTTTGTTCAGTCAGCCGTCTTTTACTTCCCTGGGCCAGCATTTGATTACTGTTGACTATTTAGATTTAAAGAGTTACATTTTCTTAAGTATACATACAATTTTTCAGTACTAACATTCTCATGCTTTTGTAGGGAACCTGCTTTCTGATTAATTTCATTTTTATGTGCAGTGGAAATAGAAAAGGCTTTAGTTAACAACATTGTAGCTTTTTATTTCTTGAATGTGGTTGCACTGTAAACTCTCCTGCAGGTGTCTCGGGGCAGTCCAGCTCTTTATCCGCTAACATGCTCTACAAAATAACTGCACAGTGAATTGCAGTCAGCCTGTCTTCTGTGACAGAAATGTGGTGAAGAGTTGTTCTTCCGTGGTAAAGGAGACAGCTGTCATTGCTGGCCTTTTCAGTATTGCGACTGAATAGGTCTGGTATGTAAAAGTGCAGGCATTAGAAATGCAGCGATGGAATTGGCAGCTACGTCTAACAGGAAGTTTTTTAAGTCTTCTGTGTGCTAGACTAGCATAAACTAAAATACCTTACTCTATAAACTGTCAACACTGTCCCTATGTCCAGAACGTATAGTTTTGTTCTTTACATATTTCTTTCAAGTGAGTACTTTCTGTGTCCAAAATTATTTTTACACATCTTTCTCCTATTGCTGTTTCAGACTACGCTGGCACACATCATAGCCAACAGCAGCAAAAAGAACGGCACGAGGTTTGTGACACTGTCGGCCACAAGTGCCAAGACAAATGATGTTCGAGATGTCATCAGCCAAGCCCAGAATGAAAAAAGACTCTTCAAGAGAAAAACCATCCTCTTTATTGACGAGATCCATCGTTTCAATAAATCTCAACAGGTACTGTACTACGCCACTTTTTGGAAACAGCCTTTGTCAGCACTTCTGTGAAATTTTCGACTTTGCCTTAATATGATAGCTGACTTCGGGCTTTTGATTTTAATGTTAATGGTTTTGACAGGTGAATTAGGGAGAAAATAAAAATTAAATTCCATAACTAACTTCCAATCAACGTTTAATTGTTGTGATTCAAAGATGTAAATAGAAGTCTGAGCTATACTTATAGTTGACTTATGTGACAGGCTTTATATGACATTTTTTTTAAATTTTATTTCTGCAAAGTCATGTTAGTAATGTTTGCCGTACATATCTTCATTTCAGCCTCCTCCCTGGGGGCAGCATTCTGCATTACCTTTGAAAAGGTCTGGAATGTGGATGTGCCTAGGGTGTTTGTTCAGCTTAATGTTGTCCCTTCTTCTCTGTGAGAAGAGAGACCGTAGTCATACCATGGAAAGCTTGAATTCTGTACTACAGATTGCAGTTTCTGTATCAAACCATACTCCAATCTTCCTGTAGTTTTCTGAGCCATTCTACAGAATCATCTGGGGAACTGTAGCCCTAAAGACTGGTTCAAAGAGTATTTAGAAGTAGCATCGCTGTTTGTTATATTTGATTAGACAGTTTCACAGTATCTTATATTTGCCAAGCAATAAACCAAAGTCACATAAATAAACTAAAAATTTGCAGATTTTTGACGCTTTTTCTTTTCAGCTGGTAGGGTCATTCTCAGTGCAAGCACAAGTTATTAAGGTGAACAGCCCGTAACGTGCTGTGTGTGTGAAATTAAATCATTTAGATAGCTGAGCAGATGAGCTGCCTTGTCAGTGAGGTTATTTTTCATATCAACAGGGAACCCAAAGACTCACAAGACACAAAAAATGTAGCCTACTCACATGCGATGTTTTAGGTTGTCATTGATCGAGATCAGCTTTTTCTGCTTCCCTCCCATCCTCAGGACACTTTCCTTCCTCACGTTGAGTGTGGGACGGTGACCCTGATAGGAGCAACCACGGAAAACCCTTCCTTCCAAGTCAACGCTGCTCTTCTGAGCCGATGCCGGGTGATTGTCCTGGAGAAGCTCTCGGTTGAAGCAATGGAGGCGATTCTGATGAGGGCTGTCAGGTCTTTAGGGGTCCAGGTTTTGGGCCAGGGCGACCAGCACGGCAGCTCTGCAACTGGCAGCAGCAGCGAGAGCTCAGAGTGAGTACTTTATGGGCTGCAGGGTGTTAACGCACACAGCCCGAGGAATTGACTGCCTGCCAGGGAGAGAATGAAGCAGTTGGTGGGTGGGAAGAGAAACCCTAGCCACTTCTGATAGTAAAGAAAAGAAGTGGCAGCATATGGCAAGGGCGGGGGGGTGACAGGAGAGAGAGAATTCGAAGCACTGGCTCTCTTCATCCAAAACATAATCTCACCGTCTGGATTAGGAGAGAGAGTTTTATACTTGGATCTGTAGCTCCTGACTCACCCTCCCAGGATGTTTAAATCTGTCCTGCTGCTGAGGATTTGCTGTGGAAGCCTGTAACTGGGTCTTTGTCATGTCCTAATGTGTTTTACTTCTTGCTACTGGTTGTAAAAGCATCATGTTACCATTAAGTGGTGGCTGGGGCATCCCCTCTTAAATTAATTTGGAAGTGCCTGACAGAAGTTTGTTGTTTTCTGAGATTTTTTTGTTTGTAAGATCAGGGAGGGGGATACTACTGTTCTTTAGTTGCAGGATAACTGCTGTGGTATGTTTTATGGTATGCTGTGGGAGAGGGGGCTGTTGCTCTGAGGTGTTAATAGATTGTTTTAAGATAGACTTTGGTTTTCTCTGCCCCTTGTTGTCCAAGCCAGATAGAGGCACGCTAAACATTTGGGAGAGTTTTGGGAAAAACGAGGTCCAGATTTGTCCATAAGGGATGTTATCTGCCTTCTGAAATGGTTAGCTGGCAAAGAAGAATAATGCTTGGTACAGTGCTACTTTCATGCAACTTATTACAGTTCCTTCATGTCGATGCTTGTCTGTACTCCTAGTAATTTACAGTGTATTGACATGGTGGTAATTGGGCAGGCACCCCATATGAAATAAATGAGAGGGAACCGACTTTGTCCTTCAGCTTTATCACAGAATGTAAGCACTAAGATTCACTAACCTGAATGCTGAGGTCAGGGCAGGGAAGGAAGGCTATTCCCTTTTAATTTTTAGGGTACCCTGCCTTCATGGTTTACTCATTTGTAGCTTTTACATATTGTAGTAATGTGAATTTTAGAAGAGAGGGCAGTACTGCATGTCAGCCTTAATGTAATGGCACAGCTGTGATTGTGGCTACACCCTGACTGGGGTTCGGAGGGTTTCCTTTCTGTACAGGATTAAAGTACAAGGCATAGTTTCAGCTGCAGTTGTTTGGGTTTGGGTTTCGCTAGACTCTCCGTATCTGTAACCTTCCGTTAGCTATGGGTGATTTAAACATCACGGTGTGGTGCTTCATCAAACTGAAAGAAGTCTGGCAGGCAGACTGTCAGACTAGCACAGTTTCAGAAATCTATCCATGGAGAGAGAGGGCCCCACTCCAATGGCTGACATGGGAGCCAAGCATTTAAAAATAAAAATAGGATTCAGAATTCAGGAGTGTTTGTTGCAGTTGTGTCTTAAGTTTTTCTCGTCTTTCCTGCCACTATGTGGTTCTGGTTTGTAGTTGATATGTACTGTTGCTGATGAGTTTGGCTTTTTATAAGCCATCCTGCCCCTTACTGTTGTTCCAGTTTTGGTGTCTTTGTTAATTCCTTCTTCTTGCTTCACTGTCCATACCATTTCTGCTCCTTCATTTCCTTTCCACCTACTACTCTGCAGGAGCAGCTCTGTCTTGTCTTTTACCTCTTCATGTCCCTGCCTCTATGAAGCAGGGCTGTCGTTAGATGCAGGCAGGTAACACTGTTTGTGCTGTCCTGAGGAATAACTGAAAGTCACCAATTACAGTTTAATTGGTTGTTCACTGCATTCACCTTTGTTCCAGAGTTGGAAAAGGAGCTGTAAGGCAGCATGTCCCCAAATGTGGGGCATGCCTACTTTGAAAATGCTGCAGAGATCTAGCCAGAAGGCACAAGAGATGTATATATTGAATTTTGGATTTCATTTCTCATGTGAGTCTCCCTTCCCAAATCACAGAAGTGTAGTATGAAGTCCTGCATGTGTTGCTTGGCCTCAGTTTATCAGATGGTCTTGAGATTTTGAAGAGGAGGATGATTCTTTGTGGTCTGTCATATTACCTTGAGGAATAAGGTGATGGTGAATCTTCCTTAGTCTCTACAGGCTTCTTCTGTGCTCAAGGAGACTGCAGCCATCACTGAGCGATTCAATAGGTTTCATGGTCTCTGCATTCCACACATGTGCCGCAGTCATCAAAAGGAAAGTGCATTCTACCCAAATCTGTTTCCTTGAAGTTTTCTTGGTGGCTTTTTTTTATCTTGCTTCCACCATTGCTGCAGGTTTCTGATAAGGTTAGCTCACCTGGCTCCTCTTTCGTCCTGCTGTGGCCTTTTCTTGCTGTAAAGCTGAAATAGAACTAGCAGGAGGTGTTACCTACTTTGGTATCTTTTTCTTTGTTATATCACCACACTCATAAAGCTTCTTTCATATAATCATAGAATCACTTTGGTTGGAAAAGACCTTTGAGATCATCGAGTCCAACCTTCAACCTAACCCTGACATCCCACCACTAAACCATGTCCCTAAGCACCTCATCTATCCTTCTTTCAAATACCTCCAGGGAGGAGGACTCTACCACCTCCCTGGGCAGCCCATTCCAGAGCCTGACAACCCTTTCGGTGAAGTTCTTCCTAATGTCTAGCCTAAACCTGCCCTGGCACAGCTTCAAACCATTCCCCCTTGTCCTATCATCTGTTACCAGGGAGAAGAGGCCGACCCCCACCTCCCTACAGCCTCCTTTCAGGTGGTTGTAGAGGGTGATCAGGTCTCCCCTCAGCCTCCTCTTCTCCAGACTAAATAACCCCAGTTCCCTCAGCCGCTCCTCGTATGACTTGTGCTCCAGACCCCTCACCAGCTTTGTGTCTCTCCTCTGGACATGTTCCAGCAAGGCAACATCTTTCTTGTAGTGAGACACAGTATTCAAGGTGCGGCCTCACCAGCACCGAGTACAGGGGCACTATCACTTCCCTACTCCTACTGGTCACACTATTTCTGATACAGGCCAGGATGCCATTGGCCTTCTTGGCAATCTTTGACAGTTTTTATATTAGTTACTGGATATCCTTAGGATAAGATGTGCTTTGTGTTATATTTTCATCAACTTTACTGTCATCAAATTGTGCCTCTTAAAGCCTGGAGTAAGTTAAGCTGAAAGATGGGGGAATATAAAAGGAAGAAACATATTCATGAAGAAGAAAATAAGGAGAAGTCAATGTTAAAGATGCTTTATATTGCTGAAACTTTGCTTGTGCTTTCTGCAGTTCACGCTGTCTCAGTAGTAGCACAAACAGTTCCAGGCGTACACTGGTACGCTACACTTGTACTCTGTCAGTGATGGAGGAAATAAAATTCTTATTTTCCTGGCCATTTATCATTCAAGTGCTGCCTTCAGAGTAGTATCTCTGATTGAAGTCAGACAGTAAACTGGATGGTGGATTAATGTATTTGAAGTTAGATAGCACAGAAGGCACACAGCTGAGGGAAATGAAAGGATCCCCAGTTCCCTGTTGGCAAGCCCAGACATCATGCAGTTCAGCTTATTAGTGGCTGTATTACAAGTATTGACAGGTTTTGAATTCACTGGTTTGTAAGTCGCAGTGTTGAAGATGGGCTTCCTTTGGGCTTTCAGTGTTCAATACCTTTTTGAAATTTATTCCCTTCTTGGAACAGCCATCTGATTTCCTTGCAGGAAATAGAGTTGCTGGGATGAGAGGCAACATTCAAAGACAATGCTGAAGGGCAGTGAGCAATGCATATCATACTGCAGTATTTCAGATTAAGAACTGTATTTGCCTATAAAAGTCTGTCAAGGAGTGAGTGTAGTGAGAATAATTGCACTGAGAAAGTAAGAAAGTACTGATTTACATGTGAAAGAAGCAACGGTACTTTATCTCATGTTCTGCTCAATTATTTTAAAATCTTTAATCATACAAGTTCTCCTTGCTTGGACTTCCTTATATTTACTCCAACATTGCTTACACCGTCCTGTCATTGGATCAAATGCTGCGGTGTTGTACAGGTTTTATGGGTAGCTCATCACATGTTTCACGTTGGTTCTTGGCACAAGCTGTCTTGAGGGTATGGAGATAAGGAGGAATTGGAAGAAGGATTTATTATCCTATAATGGTAGTTTTCCATTACTTAAGCTAGTATATCACCTTCAGCTCAGTGAGTGATGGATCCCGGAGCATCCCTTTTGGCTTATTTATGTTTTTGTCTCCAAGTATCATCGGTTACAAGGTACCAACATTGAGTGTTGGCATCCAGTGGGTGTTCAGTGATAATTTTGGAGAGTGAAAAAAATACGAGATTGCCCATCTGCAGGAGGATCAGGAGCTTGAGAGGAGGTCAGAAAGTGTGGGAGTTATTCTGCCTGGTAGTTCTAGGGTGTGCAGAAGTCAGGTAAAGTGGAAGGCTGTAGGGCACTTGAGCTTCTTAAGACAGGAAGGGCTTAAAGACATAAAATACAGTGAGTGTCTTTTGGAAGCCAAGGTATTGAAATAATTGTCATGCTGATTTTGGTACTAGGCTCCTGCCTAGTGAAGTTAAATCATTAAAAAAAAAAAAAAAAAAAAAAAAAAATTTTAATTTCTCAGAAAAAAAAATAACTGAAATCAGTTATTCTGAGTATGAAATGTTATTATTTTGAAGTACTGAATGTGAATGGAAATGTTACTATTTTTAAACACTGAGTGTGAATGGAGCTGAGATTATGGAACAGGGAAGCATTGTTTCCAATCGGTGATTGTCAAGCTGTTTGCACAGCATGTTGATGTATGTGGAAATTTTCTCTGTTTATTCTTGTTCTTTATCATGGCCTGTATGTCATGCTATTGTTCTAGACATGGACTGGATCAGCTTAATACATAATACATTATTTGGAGCAGAATTTCCATTACCAATATGTTCTAACTTGGATTTCACCGTGGAAGTGGACAAGCCCTTTGCTTGTAACCAGATTTTCTGTACTTCCTTGTGCATATTTGTTTTAATTCCTGTAATACTAATTGCTTGTGTTGAGTAAACAGGGCACTTGGAGTCCTGTAGTGAAACTGAAGAGACAGGAATACAACTCAGCTTTCTTGCCCAGCTTCTAATTAGCAAATAAAGGGCAAAAGTGCTCTGAGGCCTCAACTTTGCTTGGGGCAGACTGTTCGTAGCTTCTTGTAAGCATAGTACCTACCTGCCTTTTAGTGCTCTCAACACTTCCCGTCCACTTGCAGTTGTTGAGCACAGTTGTGGGTGTCGGTGTGAGGAGGCCTCAAGCGTGTGGTGGTGTTCTCTGCAAACAGCAGGCAAAGAGCTTAGTCCTTGCAGGTGACACCTTTTCTTCAGTCTGCCCTTCTTGGTGTATCCAAAGTGTTTGCTCGGTGTGCAGCATATTTGGGTTTGTTCCCTGTTGATGGAGGTATTAGCAGCAGGACATCTGCTGGGTTTTTAAAAATAGCTTTTGCTTTATTTGCCGGCTTCTTTCATTGCATATATCTGGTGCCCATCTGTAGTGCTGAGGGGTGAACATTGCTCCCCGATTTTCAAGGAATTTCATGCATGAGATACTTGACTGAATAAGCCCCTGTTGTTACATTCTTCTGCTTCCCTGTTCAAACACGAAGGTGTTTGAAATAACTTGGAGAAAGTGAGGTTATTTTGGAGTTCTACTCTGTGTTAATTTTTTTTTTTTCTAGCTTTATCAAATACATGAGAAATAAGGAGATGGAAAAAATACGACAAAGATGCATATGTGTATATAGAGAGATGTATTTTTCCCACAGGATGTGATTTCTGCTGCCTACTCTGCAGCATGGGTTATGCCCCTAGAAGACATTTCTTGGCCTTCCCTTGCAGTGCTGTGGATTAAGATTGCAGCTCTACAAGCTTTTTCCTCTCACGTGTGGGCATGAGAGGGCTCAAATGCTGACTGTTGAAGATTTTCTAGCACCTACTTTCTTTTTCTTTTGTGTGACAAGTGCAAGGTGGTTTGCAAGGAGGAAGAGGAACCCTGGCATTGCCTTTTTGTACACCATTGGTAGTAACAGTAATAAATCTTTCTGGTGAATGAAGTGCAGGGCTGTTGTGAATCCTTAATTATTTGTCACACAAGGGCTTCGTAAGAAATTGTCTCACGCCAAGCTCCGTGCATTAATCCTTACTGATACACATCACTCTTGATTTTCAGTCCAGTTACTAGAAATTACTAAGTTGGGACCATTACTTATGCCATCCTTTAACTCCACTGGCTGCTGTTTCCAAATCAAATCAGCTGTACCCCCTGCCTGGTGAACACCTTAGCTGTTACTTTGTCTACATAGCTGAAGTTTGAGGGTCAAATCCTCAACAGTATCCATACGAAATGTGCAGAGGCAAGTTGATTTGCATGTGCCCCAGCAGCGAGGACTGCAGCCCAGCAGATGAGAACCTGAAGAAAGAGCTGGAGGACTGTTACTTTCCCAGATTTTTCATAGGCCCGCTATGAGATCTCATCAGATATGTTGCTGCATTTCTCAAATTTTCCCGTCTTGTTAATTTAGATTGTGTGTTCACTGGAGTTTGGCCTTTTCCATGTGTTTGTATAGTCCCAGCACGCTTGGAGTAGTGGATGGCAAGAACGGCAACTTGCATGCACTGGGATGCCTTTTCTTTCTAGTAAGGTATTTTTTGTACCCCAGTGACTAAGTTGTAATACCTGTTACAATTAAAAAAAAAAAAAAAAAAAAAAAAAAGTAGGATGTATATATGCTTTACAATGTAAACAATCCTTCAATTTCTTGCTTATAAAAGAACATCTGATAGTAGCTCTTACTGTTGGTAGTTAGTTTAAAACCTCATGCTAATTACTTTATACCTCTCTATATTCTCTTGTGCACGTTTGGATAGCTTCCTACCTTTTCATTGACCTTCCAACAAGGAATTTGAAGTGCTAGCTAGGAAATGCTGATGGAGTAAAACCTTGTAGAGTTCAGCTGGCTGTGCCAGAATTGTACGCTGGCATAACCCTAACCCTAGTTTCCATTGAACTTAATGAGATGAGGAGAAATAAGGGGGTTAAGATGAGAGCTCATGCCTTTTACCTTTTTCATGTGCAATTGTATTTAACATGCATTGGGGCAGGAGGAGGGGGAGTTGGGTCCTGCAGTGTTCTCCCAAGGCTCTGCAATGCTTAATCGTGACAGAATGAGTTAAGAGCAATACTTAAACCCAGCTGCCTCTCAAACTTTGTAAACAGATGCCATCTCTAGAATAATACACAAGGAGAGGAGCATGAGGGGTTGCTAACAGTGTATGATTATTCTGTTGCAGATTCCCGGTGTACATAGAGAAGAAAGCTCTAAATACCCTAGCCTACCTTTGCGATGGTGATGCAAGGACTGGACTGAATGGGCTCCAGTTAGCAGTTCAGGCCAGATTAGCAGTGGGGAAGACCACTCCTTTGAATATTACCAAAGGTGGTTCTGCAGATGGCATTCTGATAACAGAAGAGGATGTAAAGGAAGGGCTGCAGCGATCTCACATCCTGTATGACCGAGCAGGTGAGTACCTGATAGGTTTTCTGAAATGCTGCATTCTCAAGAGCTGATAGCCTCTACAATTTCTGTTTCTTCTCCCCCTTTCATACCAGTTGCTCTGGTGAAACAGTGGTTGTACTGAAATTTGGCCTAAAAATTACTTTTCCTTTGCAGCGTAGCAGGCTCACCCAGAAATTCCTTTTAAACAGGATTTCCTCTTAGCACTTAGGAAGTGTAGGTTAGCTGAGACACTATTTGTTGCTTGGTAAAATTATTTGTTCTTTAAGATTTTTAGAATATTATCTTCTAAGAGGGTTGCAATGTAAAGAGGGAGGGGTATTCTGATGAAGAGATTTGTTCTTTGAAGGTTGGAAATCTTCCATTGCACTTTTATTCCTTTGAAAGTCTTGGAAATGCTCACGTTCACAACAGTATGTTATGTGAAAATGTGAGCAGTTTGCTTTATTTTTAGAGTTGCTTTTTAAGGTAATGATGTGACTTGGCCATGTTGGGCATCACACTAATTGGCCACTGCACCATTTTATGTGAGAGGGTTAAAAATCAGAGAGTGAATGTTAAGAGATTAGGTAAATCCCCTTGAACGTGTATGCTAGTTCTTCAGCAATACTGGAATCACCATGCAGTATGGTATCAAATGATTATGCCGAGCAGTATTTGGAGAACGGATTGATTTTTGGTTTGCTACTGCATCTGATACGCTCAATTAACTTTCACTACTCAAAACCTGTGATGAGAGACTTCTCAAGGTTGGTTGTGAAGTATATGCCTGCTTGCAGCCTTCTTGCTACAAAGAGGAAATGATGTCTCATTGTCAGGAAAAAGCCAGCTGGGCAGATACTGATATGATGGCAGCTGAGAAGTCAAGGGTAGGCAGGGGGAGGGAGGGAGAAGAAAAATTTTTATGGGGTCTGTAGCAGGAAGAAGTTGCAATTATGAGGAAGTGGAAAATCTGACCAGTTTCCTGATGTGAGTCTCTTGTGCCATGTAGGTCTCTCGTGTATTTGCTGTCGCCTTGTGGCCACTGTCATGCAGAACTCTTGGCTGTGTCCATTGCTCCCAGCCCTCCCACACCTATTCGCTCTGTTAGAGATGGCACAGGGTGCCTCTTCCTGAGGCTTGCGTCAAGTCTAGGTAGCATGTGTTGGCCCCTTCTCCATGACAGAAGTCCTTCAAGCTCTGTTTTTTCTTTTTTGTCAGAGATTTTCAGAGAGGGGTGAGAACAGTGAAAATTCTGTTTTTCTTGATTATACAAATGCCAAAGAACCTGCCACAGATATTGTCACAGTAGCAGGTTGCCCAAGTACATGCCTTTACAAAATTTCTGTCTTCTGTGGAGTAGTCTGTGTGTTTCAGTTGACCACTTTTGTCCCTAGTAGAGACAGCTGTTTGTCCTTTTATGTACAAAGGGCTTCTGGATAGAGGCTAGTGTATAAATAAAGATACTTTTGTAGCATGTTTTAGCTAATACTTCTTTGAATCACAGTTGTTGTGGTGGAATCTTACAATACTCTAATATAAAGTGCTTCAGCCTCAATAAAGTGGAGGGACATGATGCTGTCTAATCAGGATAGCAACAGTGTACATTTGAGTGTAGTGTGTTCATGTAGAAGCACTGAGTGATTAGTGTTCAGAATTGTATAAATATGGAATTTTGATTTTACATAATTATTTATTTCTGGTCACCTTCTGCAAAATTTGCCAAATATATGCAGTTGGGCATTCCTTTATGTACTTTCGCCAAGTACTCTAGGAACGAAATTATTCATAATCCAATCATTAGGCTGTTGTTCTGATCTGTGTGCAGACGTGTATAGACAAGATCTGTGTGCAGATAATCTACACATTTTAGCTGGAAGGACAAAGAAACAGCTCTGGTCAAATTTCACTGCCAGCAGCTGCCTGCAGCCCTTTCAGTGTTGGAGGAAATAAACTAGTCATATTTTAGCTTTTAATTGCAGTTTTTAAAATGTTGATTTTTGGAGAAAATGGTGCAGCAACCAAATTAATTAAAGTTTAACTGCAGATGGACAGCAAATAGATTTGATTTTTTTTTTTTTTTTTTTTTAAGATGGAGTTGTATTGTCTCTTCTTCCTCTTATGTATTGTGTCTCTCTGTTAACACTGATTTAATAGCAAATACCGCAGTTTGTGTGGTAACAGAACTTCAGTTATGGTAAAGACTGGGAATGGGTTAAGATGAAGTTAATTTATTCTGTAATCTGGAACATGATTGTTCCTTCCTTTTCCATGGAGGAGGAAACAAAGAGGTGCCTCATGCCACAGTGTTTTTTGCCAGCTTTATTGTGTTCTGCTGGACCGGAATGAGAAGTCTTTTTATGCATGCTGTTGCTCTAGTCTTTCTTCCAAGGCTTTCTTCCGTTCTTTATCAATGAGCAGTTGATGTTTACCTTTGGCTAAGGCAGAAAATAACGTGAGATGGGATCTGTGATTTTTACTTTTGCCCATTACCTTATAAATAGGGATTGCTTAAGAAGTCCAGATACTGATTATGGTCAGTGAATGAGGCCTTCTACTAATAAGACTTTAGATAAATCAACACCTTAAATTAGCTGGAAAACTCTTCATGAACACATAAAGCAATGTATTTTTATACACTAGACACTAGAAAATCCTGTCATCCACAAAGCCTCTTGTGTAGTTACCTTGTTTCTCTTTGGAAAGGTATTTACCTTTGTGGGAACTGCATAGAGCAAATGTATTTTGATTCCAAAGACTCTTTTAAGAGTTTTGGTTTCAAGAGATATCTGGGATGCAGAACAGCAGTGATAGGTAAGTTTGCATGTGTCTGTGTCTCAACTGAATTGGTAAGACCAAAATCTGTATGTTGGCTAACCAGCCTGAGAGAGCTAATAAATAAAGGTCTGTAAAAAGTTCTAATTTTTTTAGACTGCTTCTGATATCTCACACAGAATATATATAAACTGTATTTTTAAAAAGAAACATAAAACCTCTTTGTCCAATGCATGTAACTGTATTTTGCCTTTAACTGAAATGGCGTTTAAAGTACAACTACACATTTTTTCTGAAGAAGCCAGAGTCTAGTGTATAAGTATTGTCATTATGTTGATGAGTCAGTCGCCAACATTTAACTTTGTTAAGAAGGAGGTAAAGGGGGAAAACTGTCCCCTTTCTCAGCCTGCATACTCTCAAGTCCCCTGCAGGTATGTATTCCTAGTTCCAACCTATTCCTTCTGCCTCTCCAGCTGGTATCCCCAAGTGTGATGCTTTACAGTAGCCCAAACAGTGTATAAAAGCACTCCAGCAAAGAAATCTGGTCAAGTGCAGCCTCTGGAGATATTTAAAGGCCGTCTTCCTTACTTTTAAGAGACCAAGAGATGCCTTTTCCAAGAGGATGATGCGCATTCAGCTGCCTGGGTTTATTACTACTAACTGAAGTGTTATGACGGAGCACAGACACGCTGTTTGTGTTGGCACGAGTAATGACTGCATACCATAGGGTTCTTTGTGTGGAGTCCTAGCAAAAATAGCTGTCTGCCAGCCTGCATACGCTGGCAGCGTGCGTGTTAAAATACCCCACGGAACCACACTGCAGCATGAGCAGCGATGTGGGAAGATGGACCCAGTTTCTGACCTGGGAGGTGGAGGTCTTGCTGGCTACGAAAAGAGCAATTGCAGCAGTATGGGGGCTTTGGTTTTCACACTCATGCTTGCAGCCTTTTATTTTGCAGGGCCTACAAGTGACGGTGATGTGTTCTGATACAGCCCTCAGGCTGTAAATCCTTTTAGGCATAGGAAGAAGAGAAGTACTAACAGATGGCTGTGCATGCAGCCAGTTGCCTTTATAATACACATTTAGCTGTGAGCCAAGGAATGCCAGGCACTTTAAAAAATAAAAAGGCAGATTATGTGCAAAGTTTAACACAATATTGCAGAAAAATACTCTTACAAGTTGGATTAAAAGAAATGCGTAAGAATTAAAACCAGCTGCACAGAGAAAAATTGCAAGGAGGAAGGGTCTTGTTCAGTGTTTGCAATGTTAACCCTCTGTTTTTAACTGTATCCCTAAAAGATCTGTGGAATGGCTTTGTTTCTCCTTGGAGTCCATATCTAATCTTATATTAAACTTTAATGTTAAAAAAATTTCCTTGTAATTCGTTCAGTCTTCCCACTCCCAGTCTGGCATTTCAGGTTTTGTTTGTGGGTTTTGTTGTTTCAGCTGCTTACAGTTTTCAAGACCCTTCCAGTACTGCAGGTGTCCACAGCTGAACTCAACATTTCTTAGGGGTTTGCTAGGGTTGTGTGCCGTGATCCTGTTTCCTCCAAATCATGTAATGTGTCATCATTGTATATCCACAGCAATGTTTCTTTTTTTTTTCCTATATAATACAGCAAACTTGTGTTTGACTTACTGCACATTTTATTTTCAAGTTTTAGTTGATGAGAAATTTCTTTTTCTAAAATATTGCTAGTGTATAGAACTGGATTTCTGTGATCCCTCTGTCTCCTCAGAGCTGTGTGCATGTCCAAAAGCAATGGTTAGTGGTTTGTATGTGCTCATACTTTAGTCCTTGTCTATTAGGAGATATTATATAGAGTCTTCTTCCTAACTGCTTAGAATATCTGTATTTTTTTTCTTTTGAAGGAAAGTTCGTTAGGGTACCAAAACCAAATTGTTGCCTTGCAATGTTTAAAAAAACACCCTCCTTTTCATCTGCAGTTGCTGTTATGCTTATGTAGTTAGTAGAATGATCCATGTGGCAAAGCACAAAGATGTTAAAAACCTTAATGAACACCGTAATCACATATACATAAAAAGAACTTGAAAAAGCATGTTATGTTTACCTGCTGTGATCTAGTAAAATATATTCTGTTCCCTTAAAAGCATTGCATTTAATTTCCTCCTAACAGCTTTGTGTATCTCTTCTCCCCCATTCTAAATAGGAGAAGAACATTACAATTGCATCTCTGCCCTGCATAAATCTATGAGAGGCTCAGATGAAAATGCTTCCCTTTACTGGCTTGCTCGAATGCTTGAAGGTGGTGAGGATCCACTGTATGTGGCAAGGAGGCTGGTGAGGTTTGCGAGTGAAGATATAGGTCGGTATTTCATGTTGGAATATTATGTTGAATGAAGATCTGCCAGGCTTCTGTTTTCCAACAATTGGTGTTTGAGAAAAAAAAACAACCCCAAAACTGCTATATGCAAAATCAGTACAAAATACTGAAGTGCTTAAAACAACAAAAACTTTTGTGTATGCGAAGGCCTGCATGTGGTGTCATTGTGATGATTGCCTATTGCAGGAGAAACAAATATCTTTGAGGTCAGGTTTTGGTAGTGTATTAATATGGATTCTTTTAAACTCTGGTGAGTGTAGGTCACCAGTAAACTTGTGTCACAGAGAATGTGTATTTCAGGGATGTCTGGTTTTTTAATGACTGTGGAAGGTGAATGCCTACTTCGGCTTGCAAACCTTAGATTTGATAGCTGGCTCCCTACTTTTAAGGCATCTTGATTGACTTTTCCAAAGTAACAGATGCAGCAGCATTTTTATCTGTGGGATCTGGGGGAGGTTATGTCTATATGGCAATATTTCCCTATTTCTTTCTCAATTCCAAAAAGGAAGTGAATTGTACACAGGCAGCTACGGCTCAGGCTGCCACCGTGTGGCAACAGTCTGAAAATCATACCTGTGATTTAGACCTTTCTTTTTTTTGGGGGGTGGGGGTGTGTCAGAAGAAGGAAGGCTGTGTATGGAGGGAATATATCTTACATACTGCAAAGTATTGTACCCGAAGTTCCAACATCCAAGAAAGCAACTTTGAAATGTGTATGGATAACCTTCCATCTTACAGGAAGGGAAAGAAAAAGAGAGGGGGGAAAAAAAAAAAAAGATACAGTAACTCAAGTAAACTGACTTTAACCTGCTTTCATCTGATCCCTTTTCGTAGGACTGGCAGATCCTCTGGCTTTAACACAAGCAGTTGCTGCTTATCAAGGCTGTCACTTTATTGGAATGCCAGAATGCGAGGTAAAGGATTCATTAATTCACTGATTTAAAAGTACTACAACTGTAAAACCTGTCTGTAATTATACAGAGAAACAGAGATTGCAAGGACAAGGCAAATTTAGTTACATGTTCATTGAGCGTGCCCCTTCTTTGACAAGTAAGAGAACATTGTAGCTCTTAAAATAAATGTCATAGTTTGAAATAAAATTCAGTGCATATTTATTGTTAAAATGTGGCATGTGAACTAATGTCATTTTGCTCTGTCCCTTTTTTCTCTCTGTTATAAATAAAATAATCTGGTGTTCTAAAGTGCAAATCTGGTATTTCTAGTAGTGGAAATAGTGAAGAGCTGTGTTGTCGTTAAATAACAATACTCATACTGTAGTAGCAGGCAGAGGTCAGTTTAAAAACATAATCCCTGTCATGCTACACGAACAACCTGAATAACAGACCTTTTCCCAAAGAGCTTAAAAGAAGCAATTAAACATTTTCCCTTTTCTTGTCTCCAGGTCATCCTAGCACAATGTGTAGTGTACTTTGCCAGAGCACCAAAGTCTATAGAGGTATACAGGGCGTATGGCAATGTCAAAGAATGTCTGAGAATGCACACGGGACCTCTGCCGCCTGTGCCGCTGCACCTGAGAAATGCCCCAACAAGGCTCATGAAGAACTTGGGCTATGGTAAAGGCTATAAATATAACCCCATGTACAAGGAACCTGTAGAGCAGGACTATCTACCAGAAGAGCTGAAAGGAACAGACTTCTTCAAGGAACAAAAAACGTGACTGCCTTGCTCAGAGTGGGTTTTGATTTTTATGACGCACACGTGTACTGGTATGGAATCCCCTCACAGTTTCAGCCCTCTGTTACAGTGGTTGAAAGTATTAAGCCACTCAGCCTTTCAGATACTTTCTTATCCTTCAGGTTTTACTGCTGTTATTCTGAAGATGTTTTGTAAAGAATTGCAGTTCGGCAGTGTAGAAATGAAGAAGTAAGCTTTATCAGTATAGTGCCATCACCTCCGGGTACAAGTGAAATGGAGAAAAAATGAGATACTTGGATTTCTGACTCTTGCTGTGAGACAAGGAATATGATTATGCCACTTTTTAAAATCAATATCTACTTCAGATTTTGAGAATGTTTATTTTCCAGAAAAATAATATTTTACCCCCTCTGCTAAAATACAGTAAACAAAATATAATTACAGTGTAATTATTGCTCTTATGATGTTCCAGAGACTAATTTTGTACAACAACACTTGTTAAACTAATAAAGTTGTTAAAAATAGTGTCTATGCAGTAGTTTAAATATTCTTATGACAGCGGCATGGTTTTGAAAGCTTGAGGTTCCTTTAACTTTATCATCCCTACTTTCCAGAGCCAGTTTAAATCATTTCGGAAGGAGAATAGTCATGAAAATAGCTGAATCATGTTAGGTTTTGAAGTTGTCTCACTTAAAATTATTATCGTGTGATGACATTTTGGGAAGTGGCTTTGGAAGGGAGATTGCTGGTAGCAAAACATGCTCTCATATTTCTAGTTGTGCTTCAGGAATTCCAGTAGCTTTGAATTGAAAAGCAGAGAGATACAAATTGCCTTCCTGCTTTTATAATAGAGAGTTTGGCTTCCCCTTCCTACTGAAAACATATCCCCATCCAAGATTGCTGTTGACTGAACATTTCAGTAAGGGGAATGTACGGTCATGGCAGTGTCCCTGATGTTGACAACATTCCCTCACTTAAGTGCCGATTATTTTTCTTCTCCTCAATCGTTCTTAAGTGTGCAGTGGTCCAGTGTGCTGAAAAGCCAGCAACTGTGCTAACTAGCAGTTGGGTAGCAGGAGAGGACTGCGTTTGGCTAGAATTACAGCAGGTAATTAGCAAAGAAGATTTTCATTACTGAAATGCTGAGGAGCCACTGGGGCAACTGTCCACACTTGTCAAAGTGCCGTGGAGTAATCTGGCCGCCAGTGATGAGGATGTGTGCCTTGGCTGAAAATTGCCACCTACACAGTAGCACAGCACGGTTACAGCTGGATTTGCTCAGTAGCTACTCAGGGTTTGCTTGCTGCATACCCCATATACCTTTGTTACCGGGCCTATACTGGTTACCTGATGGACTTTAGGGATTCCTGTCCCGATCCTGCTTAGTTTATGAAATGTGATGAGGTCAAAACTTAGTGCTTCATGTAGAGCTTCTGATCTTCTTGCTGTTCAGCTAAGAATGCCACAGTCCTGCCAGAAGGAGGTGGCTCTGCTGGCTGCTTCAAGAGGTGTCAGAAGGTTAGTAACTCTCCTCCAAAAGGACTGCTTACCACAGATTTTTTTTTTTTTTTTTCTTAATACAGAATCACTTGGTTTTTTTCTGATGTGTTGTGTATTGGCTGAACACTGGTGCTCCATTTCACACTTACGGTATTGCATTTAACAGTTTTTAAAAACTTGTTTTCGGCTACCTAATTACATTTGTAAATAAATGTTTCATTTGGGGGCAAACTGGTTTGCACTGAAGCCCTACCAAGCTCTTTGCAGCTCTCTCAAGCTGTACGTGTGATACAACCCAGCTACCTGTTGTGCACAGGCTGCAGGCAGGTATTTATCCACGGCAGAGGTATTTGGTACTGTAGGGAGCTTAGGTCAGAGGGGATGCCACAACTGCGCATCCGGAGTTCGTTCAGAGCTGCTTCCGCAGACCAGGAGGTCTGTGGTCTCAGGGTGCCGTTCCAAGTCAGGAAGCCAACTTTTAACTTTCCTGCAGCAGGAAATTCAGCTGATTATGCTTCATGTTTCAAGATAGACTGCTAGACCTTGGCCTCAATTGGAGGTTTTCAATATACAACCTGCAAAACCTTATGCTAATGGTCCACAAAGAAACTTTCTGATTACTGCCTTGATCAAAGGGTATTTGTATTGGAGACAAATTTTGCTATGAGGCTTCCAGCTTGGTAGTCTTCGTATTAAGTTCTTCTGCATGACAGAAATGTAGGACTTAAGCCAAGAGTTGTGGTGTAACTGAAACTTTTCAGAAATTAAACTGACTGCAAGACTGTGTACTGTTAGAGGGTTTGAGCCAGGTTCTTTAAATGTTTCTATGTGCTCTCCTTCCTCAAATAAGTACCCATATTCTTCACAGCAGGATGGTTTAGCAAGGTAGGAGCTACTCTGAGTTTGTGTCTGCCCTTTCAAGATATATAGGAAGATGGGAACAGAGGTGAAAATGTGGATTATATTAATCCATAATACTCCTGGCAAAATTACTTGTGCTGTCAACCAACGTTCATTTTAAATCTTAAGACACAGAGAGTTGATACAAATATTTCTTTAAATGGCCCATGATTTGCAAGCTGACCCCAGCTTGTAAAACAAATCAAATCAGTGGATTGATATATTTAAAGACTTTTTTTTGTCTTACAGGTGTACGAGAGGTTGGTGTGCTTCCATTTGACGCAACTGGCAGTTAAAAAGTGTTGGGCTAATGCAGTCTGTGGTATTTTTCCATTCTTATTTTCTTCCATTAGCAAAAAGAATGGGATAACCTCACCAGACTTAATTTTCCTAGTAACTACTAATGCTCAAATATAATTCACTGTAACGTTTTACCCCAGGGAAACCCCAGCCTGTAGTTTCTTGCCTGCGGTTGACAGAAGTCTTTACTCAAAGCCTTAACGTTCTATTTACAGCTCTTCTTTTAGTTATTTGAGACTTGATCAAACTTCCCTTGTTACAACAAATTGTGTCCCAGATGTTACAGCAGAAGTTGCACAGAAGTTTTGCAAAACAATAGTCATGTGTTTGGCCCCATATGCTTCTCTTGTACCCCCTGTTCTGGAGCCAGCATGGTATCTTCAAGGCAGACCTGATGAAAATCCTTTGTGGTGATCTGCATTCAGGAAAGACATGGTGGAGTTTAGCTGACAGAATCTCTATCAGCCAAGAAGTCTGTGGCTGTAGAGGCTACCACCAGTCCAGCTGTGCAGAGATTATTATTTTCTCTGCAGCATCTCCTCAGAGTTGCTTGCAGGCCACTGCAAAACTGCAAACAGAGGCAGTCTCTCCTGTGCTCTTAGTACGCCCGTGATGGTCCTGCCTCTGTCCTGCAGTGAAAGTGCAGAGGAAGAAAAGTGGTATTGCTGAGCTTGTGGCTGAAATGAGGAAAATTAACATGTGCTGCTGCATGGAGAGAGTGGAAGCGAGGCACTAAGAAAGCCTGCAGGTAAGACAAAGTTATTTAAAAAGCAGTTCCTGACTGTAGCTGTTTGTCCCCTTAAATGTGGCCTAAAAGTTTCTGCATCAATAGAAGCAAGATCTGGAGGTGACAGGAAATTGCAATGGTGCTGTGTAAGTCTGTGCAACAAATGTCTTGGGTTTCCAGTGGAAGGCGGTCTAGGGGTGATACACATTCTCTGTGATTGTTATGAGTTGTGGTTCAATCAAATACAGGTTTTTCTGCCCTGGTCTGAGTAGACTGTGGTTCTCCCTTCAGAAATACTTAGTCCGTGATCCTTCCACCATCAGCCTCTGAGCACTCGTGCATTATCCATACAGTGCCATACTGCAAGTCTTCTCTGATGTGGCAGTCCTCCTGTTATTTGGAAGGAGGCAGAGACCCATAGCCCTATGTGGAACCTGGGTCTTTTCCTCATCCACCACTTCATACCTCCATCTGCAACGTGTGACATGATACATAAATACTATTTCATAGTGTGTTGTGATGTTAAAGAAAACAGATAAGGGATCTATTCTCCACAGTCCCCCTACTGATGGTGAGGCTATGCCTGTTCATGGACCGAATTGCAAATTCTCTAAAAACTACAGGAAAAAAAATGTTTAGGTCAGATGTATCATGAAGGTAATAAATGAAGTATTCTGTACTAATAGATAAGGTATGACTTAAATGGGTATGTGGGGATGGAGATGTAGGCATTGTTGTTCCTGTAATTTTACAGACAAGTTATGCAACAATAGTAGTTGCAGATCTGTTATATTAAGTACCTACAAAGGATCATTCCTTATTCCTCCTATTACAGAGAAAATACCATAACTGTAAACCATAAACTGTTAGGTCTCTCAGCTGTCTAGCAGGGGCATTGTGTTTTATCTGGTAAAAAACAACTGAGATGGGTGAAATCATATGACTAATTTTTTTTTTTAAATAATAATTATGATGTCTTTCCCATAATAAAGATTGACTGACTTTTGAAAAAAAGCAGATGAGGACCTTCAGGGTAGTACTACAATCATAAAATATATGACACAAAAAACTGTACTTGAAGGAGAAGAATTTCGCACACTTCCTAAAACTTTTCCGCAACCTTTCATGATACGGTGTATGATAGCCAGATGATGATTTCTCATGGAGCTCGAAGACAAATGCAAAGTGACTGATGAGGGTCATACACGTACTAATGCAAGAAGTAAGGCTTTTCATACCTGTGAGGGCTTAGGTATAACCATTTACATTCTGGGGCATGCATATGAGAAGTCATTGCCTAGAACAGAGGCTATATTGCTTCGTTATAACCCATTAGTGGGCTGTAATTATTTTTTCAAGATCAGTTTAACTCAAGATTTACTTACTAACAAACACTGAAGGCGGTAACAAGAACATGGGTTTATTTTGCTTTGCTGGCTAGTATTCGGAGGGCATAAAGTGTTGCTATTTGGGTCAGATGCTAGAGGACATTCCTGATGCATGCTTATGGAGTACAGTAGGCAGGGGACTTAGTGATGAAGAACACCAGCAAAGTGTGAAGACAGGTTTAGAATTACTAGTGAGACATTTCAAACTCTTATTCTTAGCTTTTATATATTGCAAGAAATTGAAACTACCAAGACCAGTCAGCTGTAAAACGTGTCATAACTATTCTCTTCTGGGGTTGGACGCACATTGCCAAAGGTTTTGGTCAACAGCTGCCCTGTCCTGTCTAAACAGGGGGTTATAAAACTGGCAGTAGGCTTGGTATCTCTCCATGGCATCTGATGAGGCCCAGACGCTGATAATACTGATAGTTTTTGAATGCTTTGAGCAAAGTGTCTTTCTGAAGAAAGCAAGCATTTTGACAAGCTTCAGTTATGTAAATTTGCATGTTTTTCTTTTTAACCCGTAAATCACTTGCTTTTTGTTGTTTGGTTGGAACTTTGTTGTTGCTTGAATTAATGCAGTGATTAATTAGATCAGTGTTTTTCTCCTGCTAGTCCTCTGAAAGGCATATGGAGAAATAAGGCAAGATGTGGTTATGATAGGGTCACCCTGAAAAGTGAAAGGACTTCAATTCTATACAAGTCCAAGTTAGGGAAAGTTGTCATAACCTGTAGATTGAGCCAGGGATCTTGTCTGGTGCTCACTTGGGAGCTTTTGAGCACTGTGTAGAGGAACGTGTGGGTTGAGGTGGAAGTAGGTGTAGAGGAGTCCTGATTGCACAAATGTACCTGAATCTACTCAGAGGAGTGATGAAGCGAGGAGGCACGCCTGAAACACTGGTTCCGAGTAACCAGGCAGCCAGGACTGCTGAAATCACAGAATTGGGCTGGGAGCTTTGGGACAGGTCCCCACAAAGCAGCTGTTTCAAGGCTGGAGTAGAAGAGCAGTGGTGAGTCCTCCCTCCCTGATCCCCATGCCTACAGCCTGCCAGAAGGGAGCTGAGTGGTGTAGCATGGGGTGAGACAGAGTCCTGGGCTTCCATAAACCACGTGGAAGAGGGGAAGGAGGTTTGATCGAGCTGCTCTGGCATTGGTCACAGTTGCTTTTTCCATGTATGTGGTGTTTCCCATGGTTCTTTGTACTGTTTCCCGTTTTTCCTCACCAAAAGAAAATAAAAAAAATAGTGAGTAGAACCTGCTGACCTTACTATGGGGACTTCATTAATAGTTTCCCAGTGGCAAAAATAATCTGGCTAAGAACCTAGGTCAGTTTTATTCATTGAGCAGATGAACTCCCCAGTGGATCCCAGTCCTTGGTCTCTCTCATTGCCAGAAGTTCACAGAGGATGGCTGAGGCTTTCCAAATTTTCTGCCGCATGATGGGACAAGAGCTGAAGTGCTAAAGGGATTTCACTCAGTGCTTGTGGCACGGCTAATACACAGGAAAAACGAGCTTGCGAGCATCCAAGGCAAGGGGATATTGCCAACAGTTAAGGCGATGGCTCCTATTGTATGAGGGGAGTGCATGCTAATATTTTCCCCTATGGCCAAGTTTACTGCATGCGCTCGGTAGGATGCCTTGTACTCACTTCCTTCCCCTACTCCTCCCTTTCCTTGGACACTATCAGTTGTTTCCTCCCATGCCCCAGTTTCAGAGCAGGGTTAGTCAGGCTATCTTTGCCAGTGCTGGAGTAAATCCAAGCAGCGTGTGCTCACCTTCAGAGGGCAGCACAGCTTGGCCAAATGTTCAGAGGTGCTTTTTCATCCTGCAGCCCCCGGTTGGCTTTTCCTGCATGATAAGAGATTGTGCCCCTCAGGAAGAGCTCCATCAGACAGCGCAGTCTAACAGGCTACTAAAATGTTTGCAACAACAAGTTAAAGTTCCAAAGCCATTCTGCCTCGTGGCCTCTTTCCAAGCAAAGTATTACTTACTTTTTCCCTTCCTCCTGATGGTAATTAGCAAGATGCTATGCTGGAAACGGAGTGGCTGCTCCCTGCTCTCTCCCTCCTGCTGATGTGCGTCTCTTTTAGATTCTCTCTGAAGAGGGTCATCTCCACTGTTTGGAGAACTCCATGCTCCATTATAAAGTCCTTCAGGACCAGATGCACTCACAAATTGACGTTTCACCCAGCATCATTTCCTGCCCCTCTGAAACAGACCCAAGGCGAAAATGTCTATTTCCTCTCGGGATGATGTGTAAAGTCTCCACATAGGACTGGCAATGCTGCTTTCAACAAGCCCAATCTGCTGGTGAAATTGCTTCAAATGCACAAGATGAAAGAAATTAAAAATTAGTGGAGTATATTTCTTTGCTTTCCTACTTTTGAGTCCCTGGGGCTTAGCTTTTGATGCTCACTTAAAGGCAAGAATGGTCTCTTCTTAAGAAGAACCACATGCTGATATACCAGTGTATTTATTTATCTTCAGAGTGTAGAGCTTCAAGGAAATACTAAATACTGCAGTGTCACCAAAAAATCAGTGATGAAATTTGGATCCCATCAGGTGACAGTTTCTTCTACCGTCAAAATCCACTATGCCATGATCTCTTTTTCTCTTCTATAAGTTGTTCCACTAAGAAGTAATGCAGACCATGAGAAAGGCCATGCCATAGCCCATGTCAGGGAATTCAATACCTGTGAGAAAAAACTTGTACTGATATAAGTTGTTTCTCCCAACAGTAATGTACCAATGTCAAAGATATGGAGAGCAAGACCAGAAACATCACTCAAATAATGCCCCAAATGAATTTCATGGAACTTTTTTAGAAAATTACCTAATTAATATTGTTTCCATTATTTAGCTAGTTTGACTCTTGCAGTTAAAAAACTGGCAATACAGCTGGTAAGGAGTTGTCCAGGCTTTTTACTAAGTATTTATGTGAAATCATTACTTCTATTTTAGGATTCTTTTGTACTGTTTTCCCTGCACAAAGGATTTGAATCTTCAGTTAACCTCTGAGCTGCATTTTTTTCCCTTTTCCATGAGTGTTTTCTCTCGTGTTGAGAGAGAAGTTCTTGGCCAAAATGACTGTCTAGTATTTTCCATGATATGACTTAAAATTAAAAGTGATTACACAAGCTGGTTGGTTGAAGTTCTGTTTAACCTGAAGATGCAACATTTTCTGGCTGATGTGATGAATTCATCATCTGAATTGAAGCACATGGGTGCCCGAAGGAGGCTGTGACCCCATAGGAAGCCCATGCTGGAGGAGGCTTCTGGCAGGACCTGCAGACCCATGGAGAGAGGAGCCCACACTGGAGCAGTCTGTGCATGAGGGACTGCACCCTGTGGTACGGATGGACCCATGCTGGAGCAGTCTGCTGTGGGAGGAACCCCAGGCTGGGGCAGGGGCAGAGTGTGCAGAGTCCTCTCCCTGAGGAGGAAGGAGCAGTGGAGACAACATGTGATGAACTGACCACAGCCCCCATTCCCCATCCCCCTGTGCCACTCTGGCGGGGAGGAGGTAGAGAATTCAGGAATGAAGTTAAGCCCGGGAAGAAGGGAGGGGTGAGGAGAAAGTGTTTTAAGATTCAGGTTTTTTTATTCTCTCCTACTCTGATTTGATTGGTAGTAAATTAAACTAATTTCACCAAGTTGAGTCCATTTTGCCCATGCCAGTAACTGGCAAAATGATCTCTCCCTGCCCTTACCTTGACCCACGAGCCTGTCGATACATTTTTCTCTCCCCTGTCCTGTTGAAGAGGGGAGCGAGAGTGGCTTTGGTGAGCACCTGGCATCCAGCCAGGGTCAACCCACCACACTCATCTATGTAAATGTATCTCTAGGATAAGATGACTTAAAACACAGAGATAACTGTCCTCCTTATCTGCACTATAGTATTTACTTTCTAGGAAGAGCAACTTAAACTGTATAAATCCGATGATAGGAAGCAGCCAAGTGCTGGTGGTGGGTGGTGTTTTTTCTTTTTAAATTACTGAAATCAAAGGGCTATTGTAAAGAGTCTATGTAAGCAGTAGTACAAAGTCTGGCTTACTCATCGCATCACAGTGCACAAATACTGCTCTGAGTTTGGGATCGTTGTAAAGCCTGGTCTGCTTAGGAGAGGCCAAAATGGAGAGTGGACTCCATCTGCTGTAATCCTCTCTTCTACTGGAAGAAACTCACGTGGTGTTGTCTTCTCAAACCAGCAGCTGGTTGCAAATTGGTTTTGAATGGGGAAGTTCATGCTCAAGTACTTATAGGTCCCCTCCTAGGAAATTTAACTGCAGTCAGTCTGACTTTTTAATCTTGCAGTCTCCTAGATTGGTATAAACAAAAGCTTTTATATATGGAAAGTATTTTTTGTGTATTGGGGGGGAGAAGGGGGAATTTACAACCGCTATTTAGCTAAGACTAAGCTCCTGATTTTATATCGAGACTTCTGATGTGACATTCTCCCATCTTGTATGTTGTATCTTTAACTCATTCAAGTTACATTTTCTTCCTTGGTCTTCAGTTAAAGCATCTTATACTGAAAAATTACCGAGCTTTGAATGCAGTGAGACCTGTGTTCATTCAGTAGTTCTAAAATTAAAGTCCTTTGCATGAGCTAGTTGAAGCAGCATTGTATTGTTTTAGAAATGTGAGTATAGTTGGCATTCCGCTTTTCCCTGATGGAGTCTGCCCTCGTCGGTCACTTGTTCTGACAGGAGCACAGGAAAAAAAAAAAAGCATTAAGAAGAAACACCCACCACAGTCTTACTGTGGGACATGAATTATGGGAGGGGAATATTTGCCAGTAGGTTTGCTGGTTTTTTTTTAAATGGTTGAATGTGAAGCAAATAATGCTGACTTTATTGAGATTCTTGCTGCTGAGATTTTATTTTGTGCATCCCATCTGTAGCAAACCAAATGTGTCTCCATGTAAATTATTCAGACACTGAACCCTGAGACCAAAGTAATAAAGAAATACATGAGTCTCCTCATAAAGCTACCCTGATTTGTACTGTTACACAAGGTTTTATCTTTCTACTGATCTGGTAATTACAGCCCTAAAAGCCTTCAGACATCATGTATCTTGCGTACATTGACTGAGTTTAAGCATATAAAGGTAAGGATGTAATTACAATGGACTTTTTGAGCCTTAGTCAAAACCCACCTATGGCAGCAGCAGCTTTATTTGCTAAAAGGCTGAAGACAAAGGCCTAGGAACCCAGAACTAATGCAATGTCAAACCATTCCAAAGGTTTACATTTTTTGTGCTAGTATTTTTCTCACTTACTTGCGGAGCACCCGTTTTTCAAAGCATTCAGTATAGAAAGGGTTATGTTCACATCTGCACAGTGCAATATGTGCTCTCCTTTACAAATTTACCGGAGCCTTTGCAACTGAGGTATTGCTAACACACGGAAACTTGTTTACTAATGTGCAGACCAACGGGGACATTACACTCCCAGGGGAAGTTCATGCAATCATCTCTTCTACTGAGTAACTTGTTTTTCAGTATTTTCACCTGCTCTGAACAGGCCAAGGACTTCACACGACTGATCACGCCTGCTGCACACCAGGGGTTTTCTTTGGAGCTAGCCTGCAGGTAGAGACTTATTTCTGTACTCCGAAATACTCAACTGTGTGCAGAAATCCCCCTTTTGAATACAAGTTTAAGAAAAAGATTTTTATTTGTTGCTTGAAGACAGAATTATATACAGTTTGCAACTATTGTGCCCCGCCTAGAACTGAAGTTGTACAAGTAAACGTGGCAGCATCCAAGATATACATGACACAAGCAAATAACCTCCAGAAATAAACACAGGACACCAACAGTATGTGATGACGGTGGCTCCCAGGCACAAGGCTCTCATACAGTATGAAAGGTTTGTGTATAAAGAGGTAGTGGCAGACAGCTCAGTAAATGTTGAATCCTTGTACATAAAGAGACAGATCAGATATTTACTGCAGATTATACACAGTCATCGTCTGGGAAGCTGAAGTATTTTTGAAGGATCACATAGGTTCTGGCCAGAATCTCATGTCCTGTTGAAAGCTTCTGAACTTGCAGAAAGGCACCCATTAGCTTCAAGCACCTTAACCCTCTAAGCCCTGACACATTTTCACATTTTCAATAACTAAATTGGCACCAGACTGTAAATTTTAAAAATCCTCTTTAAACACGTCACCTAAAGTTGTTACTCATTGCTTTTCCTCCTCCTCCTGCTCATGCAAAAGCCATATTCCAAGTTTTCTGGCTAATGACTGGAAAGGGTTACTTTTGTTTAAATAGCTTAATCCTTTCTCTATGAATAGATGTCTCTAAACAAATGTTATCATCTGACCTTCTATTTCACAACAGAACTGAGTAAACTCAGCTGTTCAGGAACATGCCTTTTGGTGCCTTGAAGTATTTTACTAAGATATCTTTGAAAAGCAAGACTTTAGTGGAGGAATAGCTTTGCAAGAACATCTTAGTATACATGCATAAGGAATGACTAACTTATTGTAAGTTATCACAACAGGGGGCTGTCAACACAGAGAAACCCATGCGAAGATGCATATAGGGTGATCCTGTGCTTTAAAGGACACAGGTTTCTTCCAAGAGTATTTCTAGTTCTAGTCCAATTCCAAAAGATTTCTTCTGCTTGCAGATAAGGTTTTCCTAGTTATTCAAGATTATATTGATCTCAAGAAAGAAAATTAAATTACTCCTCAGTTTTTCTGTGATTGTTTTAATGGGAAAGGCAGAACCTCAGTCAAAGCTACTAGGAACTCAAGCCAGGAGCGTTAGCTTTCTACATCAAAATCCAACTCATTCGGGAGCAAAGCTTTCATTGACTACAGCAAGAACTGCTCTGCAAATGCTAAGTTCTCCGTTATGGAGAAGCATATCTGCCAAAGAAAAGTATGCTTTGTGTTGGGTTGTGGCGAATAAAGAAAAGGAAAGGATGGTCAGCATTGAAATCCTCTTCCATAACCATGCAGAGCATAGCAATGCCAGCAGTGGCAGCTGCAGCTTCTGTGCCTTCCTCATTCACTTCTACAAAAGCCTTGTGGACAATTTTAGAGAGAAAGAGGTCGCATGCCCCTGACATTCCTGACAAGTCAGCCTTGCCGCTGTCAAATACATCCAACAAACCCATGGCAGCTAAATCTGATTTAAGGTCATAGCTTTCTTCTAGCTTAAACTTCGGCAAATGCACATGAACGTCAGTGGAATATAGATGCCCTGGACGTGTCCATTCCTGGAGCTTCTCTAAGGTGAGCTGCTTTTCCAGCTAGAATTAAAAAGACAGAGATCATTACATGTCGCCAGTGTAGAACTATTTCATTTTCAGTAACATTTACAAGGCTTTATAGAGCACTGCACAACTATAAAGCAACTATACAAAAATGACTATATTTTTGGTAGCTCCTTATAGATCAAACAAATGCTATTAAAACTAAGTGGAGTCAGTGCAGGTTTTACTTACAAAGTAATGCAGACATTTGCTTCTTGCTGCAATGTACAGAATCAAATGCACTGATAGCAACTAAACGCAGACGTTCTTACGGTTTAATATAACTAAATGGAATTACGTAATTAAACAAGTAACAAAAATAATCATCAGAGAGCTCAAAGAAGCTGATGTGTTCCTGATGATTTAATGGAAAACAGTCTCACTACCTTCAGGCTAAGAAAATAAAGACTTTCAAAGGTAATGAAAGAAAAGTTCTGTCATTAAAAAAAAATAAGCGAGGCAGGTTAATTCTCATAGTTAAGTTGGTTTCCACACTCTCCCTCATGGCTCAGTTCAGCAAGCCAAAAGACACATGAACACAAGCTACTAAACCAGAACACAACTCCTTTTCCTGATGCAGCACGTGTGCGTATTCTTTACTGCAGTGCTAGGAGAGCATTGTCTAAAAAGATGCTTGACAGGTATGGGGCTCTGAGAACACGGGTTTATTAAGGCTTTCATTTTGAATGGCTGAACTTATCCACTAAATAACTGTGTTAGCTTAGATGGGTCACCTTCTGCAGTCCAGTGGAGTCATCTTCAATGTCATCGGGTAAAAGTATGATCATACTAAGTTCTCTTCCATCGTAAGGCAGCTCTAGAACACGGCTCTTCACTTCAGAGACATACCCAAAATTAAATTTGTTTTTCTGATACATCATTTTCACTGTCTTTCTTTCATTCTGCATGGATAAAAGGTACCAAAAGTAACAGTTAAAAAAATACTAATTTAAAGAGCTGATAGGAAACAAGTAAGTTAAAAACCACGTTCTTGCAAAAACTCTTCCTCTGTTGTATCAGGTGATTATAAAACTGCCTTCGTCAGACTTCTGACTGCCTGTTTAACAGTTTCTTCTGAAGACATAATGAGTTTGTATTATATTTGGTTTTTCTTTGGGTTCTATAGCACAGTCCTCGCAGAAACTGAAAGAATTTTTTCAAGTTGCTGTACCTTTATATTGTTCTAGCCCCCCAAATGACATTAAAAGTCAACAACGATCAACTCCGTTCAGCATAAAGCAGACAACTGCATGGAGTATCTTGTAAAGCTGTTAACATAAGCAGAATATAGAAGAAGAAAATGGGGCTCAGCCAAAACACGCAATCATTTTAGTACTGTTTGCCCAGCATCACAAACAGGCACAGTTCATAGCAGCTGAAACTGCTAGGGAACAGAAACTCTGCTATGCACAGGCAGGGTCCTAGTCTATACATGAGAATTGTCTCTGATACTGTTCCAGTAAGGGAGAGAACAAGTAGCTTGCTGAATACAGAAAAACAGGAAAATCAATTAAAAAAACCTTTGGGTGAATTGAAAACATTCATGCAAGACCTTATTTTATTATTATTATTTTATCTGTAAGCAAAGCTTCACTTTAGCACCTACATTATTTGACCTTTTCGTTAGATATATACTACCAAGATGTTGTATCTCTATTACCTTGTTTAACCGAAATGGCATGTCGGTGGTGTTGGCTTCTTCAAATTTCTCTGCCCAGTTCCCTTTGAAATAAATAGCATCCACCAGCACGAGCCTGGTCATGTTATCAACACAGCCTTCAGACAGCAGATTAGGGATTTTACCTTTAGAGGGGGCAGGAAAAAAAAAAAAAAAGTCACAACAAATCCCCTAATAAGTTGATGGCATATAAAAGATATATGAAGAATCTGATGTCACAGAAACACTACAAATATAAAACTCTAGTCTGTTCCTGTAATGAAGTGAGTTTCGGTACCTGTCTCTCTACTTCACCATGCTTCTTAATAGTACACACTACTATAACTTTTGATATACAGTAATTTGATGAAACTGTGGTATTTTTAGCTTATACTGTCATGTATGAGTCATCATACAAGAACAGAAAACACCTACATTTAGGATTACTGCGTTGAGAGACATATATACACAATATGGACCGGGACTGTCTCAAACAAATTCTCCCACTCCTGAGCACGAATCTATGTTGAAGCACCTCTCCTGCACTGATAGGCCTGTACACAAAACACGGAAAACTCTCAGGACTTATGGAATCTTTTAAATGTCTTGCTTAGGTATTCTCTGGTTCTGCCAACACATCAAGTGAATATCCCAGGGCAAAATTAAACTGTTCTAAAGGCAGCAGAAAATAAAGCCTATTCCAGCTCCCAAAGTAGACAACTGCATGGAGTATCTTGTAAAGCTGTTAACATAAGCAGAATATAGAAGAAGAAAATGGGGCTCAGCCAAAACACGCAATCATTTTAGTACTGTTTGCCCAGCATCACAAACAGGCACAGTTCATAGCAGCTGAAACTGCTAGGGAACAGAAACTCTGCTATGCACAGGCAGGGTCCTAGTCTATACATGAGAATTGTCTCTGATACTGTTCCAGTAAGGGAGAGAACAAGTAGCTTGCTGAATACAGAAAAACAGGAAAATCAATTAAAAAAACCTTTGGGTGAATTGAAAACATTCATGCAAGACCTTATTTTATTATTATTATTTTATCTGTAAGCAAAGCTTCACTTTAGCACCTACATTATTTGACCTTTTCGTTAGATATATACTACCAAGATGTTGTATCTCTATTACCTTGTTTAACCGAAATGGCATGTCGGTGGTGTTGGCTTCTTCAAATTTCTCTGCCCAGTTCCCTTTGAAATAAATAGCATCCACCAGCACGAGCCTGGTCATGTTATCAACACAGCCTTCAGACAGCAGATTAGGGATTTTACCTTTAGAGGGGGCAGGAAAAAAAAAAAAAAAGTCACAACAAATCCCCTAATAAGTTGATGGCATATAAAAGATATATGAAGAATCTGATGTCACAGAAACACTACAAATATAAAACTCTAGTCTGTTCCTGTAATGAAGTGAGTTTCGGTACCTGTCTCTCTACTTCACCATGCTTCTTAATAGTACACACTACTATAACTTTTGATATACAGTAATTTGATGAAACTGTGGTATTTTTAGCTTATACTGTCATGTATGAGTCATCATACAAGAACAGAAAACACCTACATTTAGGATTACTGCGTTGAGAGACATATATACACAATATGGACCGGGACTGTCTCAAACAAATTCTCCCACTCCTGAGCACGAATCTATGTTGAAGCACCTCTCCTGCACTGATAGGCCTGTACACAAAACACGGAAAACTCTCAGGACTTATGGAATCTTTTAAATGTCTTGCTTAGGTATTCTCTGGTTCTGCCAACACATCAAGTGAATATCCCAGGGCAAAATTAAACTGTTCTAAAGGCAGCAGAAAATAAAGCCTATTCCAGCTCCCAAAGTTACCAGCTACGTAATTAACCAATGGAGTTTACCTTCAGTTTTCTCCTCTACCCACTGGTTAATTTCTTTCCTGGCTTGATCACAAGCCTGAAGAAAATCAACTGCAGCCAAATCAGCTCCATAAAGTTTCTGAGTATTAGTCAGGAAATCCTAGATTTTTGGAAAGATAAGAACAGCTTTCATTGCGTGCAGATAAGAAAACATCTCTTTACAATGCAGATAAGGTGCATGTCAAACAGATTATCACCCGCTCTGAGGTGGGGCTGTAACAGTGAGCTGCCTGGGGGCAGGTTCTGGGGTTGGGGTGGTTCCTCCCCCCCTCCTCAGAGTAAGCCTCGTAGTACACCTGCCACGTACACAGCCGATGGGGTGCTTGCTGCGGGTGTTGCAATAGTTACCTGTCATTCTCCTGAAACAGGCTCAAGCACAGCTAGGATAAAAGAGAACTCTCCAAAAGAGCTGAAGAGGGATAAAAATAGCAACCTAGGTACACGCAAAGGTATCATTCATTGGTGAAGAGGCACATTGTTCAGACATGTTTGGGCATCCCCTCCCAAACAAATACAGTGCTTTCGAAAATATTTAAGTAATGTGGCACTAGACCAATGAAAATCCTAAAAAAACAATTGCAACAGACACAGAGCTGGTTGCATCCTAAAAAGCTGGTTGCAACAGAGCGGGATGTTATGATAGTTACTGTAAACTAAGAACCTAGGCAAGTGATTTTCCTCTTGAGCCCAAGAGCAGCAGAACCGAACAAGCAATGAAAAGGATTTGCTATGTAACATCCTTGAGGCGAGATGCACAGATGCCTACAGCTATGGAAAGGCATATGCAGGTATGCAACACTTCCGTCGGCTTCTACTTCATAAATACTCCAATAGCTGCATTTTCCCACCAGGCCCCACCACACCATCAGGATCTGCACCAGCGTACCGGCAAAAAGCTGTAGGACTTCTCTCCAAAAAGCCGATTGGCAAGCCGTAAGAGATAGGGAGCATTGCTTCTGTTTATATCCATAGTCAGAGTCTGAAATCTTGAATGAATATCTTCAACTTCATCAAAGTGAAGCGTCTGAAATAACAGAAGAGAACTAGCTGCTGCTAATACTTAAAAGAACATAATGTACCTGCTGGGGGGGTCTGATCCAGCAGGTAGGTAGGCTGAAGAAAGAGAAAAGAGGAGGCTGAAAGCTGCTTAGAAACTTTTGTAAACCTCAGTGAATGAATGATACTGTTTGTTGGTGCTACGCTACCTGTGTCAGCCACTTGTATTAAGCTCCTCGTTTTGCAGGTAGTCACACCTGAAGCTGTTGATCATAACCCCATTTTCAATTCCCCAGGTGGGGAGAGATGATGCACAGAGACACTTTAGCTTTCTTGTTTCTCCCTTTGGCCCAAGGGAACTTGGGGTGTTGCTTTTCAGAATGTACAATCAAAACTAGCACAGGTGAGGTCTTAAGAAAATTTAGAACTATTATCTTTTATGGTTTTATGAGAATATAACTGCTTATATATATATATTAAAAAAAACCCCCTGCGTCATCCTAAAAATCAAATGCATCACTGCTTCTCTTTACCCCCGCACCTGCTTTCCCAGCAGCAAGGCGGCTAGCCAAGGCTTGCAGTTAGGACAGCAGGAGCTGCCAGACTTCATCGACAGGGAAGACTAGACCAAAGCAAGGACATTCACATTCAGACTTAAGTCACGTACTTCTCAGTAGTGAACACTGCTGTGAAACAGCCGCTGAATTCAAAAAAAAGGCCTCATTTTATCGCACTGGGTTTTTGGTCAGGCCTTGCTGCCCACATTAATGCAAGCTGGGTTGTACATATGAATAGCTGAGCAAAAACCTCATGGAGGCAACTTACAATAAGATGATGATCACAGCCACAAATTTCTGCAGGCTTGCAAATAGCCCTTGACAGTTATCAACCACTGCCTCCCTAATTAACTACGTTTTCATAAGTAAAGCATCACGGTATGGGAACATGTGTTGCTGAAGATGACTGTGCTGAAACACATTTTTCCCCCCCCCAGTTTCTTTTGCATGATATCCGCTCCCAGTAGGTTTCTTCTAGGCGGGGCTGTCAGTTTAACTACATGGCACGTATGTTCAAAGTCTGTCTGTACAAGTAGTGAGAAAATAATTTCCTCATCCTATTCAGTAAGCACAGCGCCACTCAACTGTATAAAACAGTTCCTCCTAAAGTCCAGAATACAAAGGTGAAATTATTCATGGGCAAGTAGGTGATGATGACTGACTCATAGAATCATAGATTGACTGACTCATACGCCCTTTTGCACTAGCACTAGCCTAACAAAGGGGAAAAATGACAGTGACCGAGTCCCTTCCCTGCAAGAGGCTGTTTTTTGCAATTTATGACTTTTTTTAAACTATCCTACCTAACCTAAGGCTACGGTAAGAATAAGCACGTGGGCTCAGCTCCTCTGAGGTATGCAAGTGCCTAGCTGTTACTAAGATACCGATACATCATCATGTATTATCACAGTTGTTACTCTCTGAATATAAAACTGTATATCGTGTTTCCTACAAAATCCACAGTATTAGTAAGTGTACCGTTCATAACCCTGTATTACAAAGCAATAGTTCTCTGTCGAAACGTCTCAATGAAAACTAATAAGGCCTTGCTGCTGGAAACTCCGGTCAATATAAATGGAGAGTGATTAATTAATGGAATTAGTTTCCTGCTTCAAGAATTAACTTAATAAGTGAAACTAAGTGAGAAACAAGGGCCACAGCAAATACGGACAGAGGGCTCTGGAGCAGGGCAGGCAGAAGGTAACTACAGAAAGGAGCCTCGAGCATGCTCAGGGAGCATGACAGAAATCTCGTCCTGAGCACATAAAAATAATACCCTCCTTTCATTTCTCCCTCCTCTAACACACAACAATTTTTAATGTAAATAAAACATAAAGCCAAAGAGAATATATATACGTATATATATATTTTTTACTAACCTTCAGCAGCTGGGCCTCTGTATTACCTTTGGCCCCTAGAAGGACCATGGCCAGAGCAGCAGAGACACTGACAGGAGAGAAGAAAACATTCCCTGTTGGGTTGGTCTCACTGAACCTCCTGAGCAGATCCAGTGCAAATCTGCTGTTGGCATTATGCAGGTTCTCCATGGTTATAGCTGAAAAATAAAACAGGCAGTGTGGACTCCAGAAAACACACTTCAAAAACCCTAACCTAATCTTGTGTGACTCACAGAGTAAAGACTGGATTAATCAGGTTGCAGGTGGGGACAGAAACAGTGCATCTTCTTCTTCAAAAAAAAAATCTGTCACATTGAAAAAGCATGGGGTTTTTTTTTCCCCCTATCTAAACTGTGTATCCCAACCTTCCCTATCACACTAACTTGAAAGACATTATTTAAAAAAATTCCCAGTCTTCTACCTTGAAACGAGAAGTATGTGTGCTGGCAAGATCCCAAGTCTTTCAGTCTCACAGACCCAGCACACCCCAGAGAGCTCACGCATGCAGCTTTCCCCCATGTCTTCTACCCGAATCCTGGCCAGGAAGCGCTCACCACCGCAGAAAGGCGACAATCCCGCCGCAGGCTGAAGCATACGCTTACCTTCAGCAGCGTAAGGCACCGCTGCTTTCACCAGCCCGCTCTGCCGAGAACAAGCGAGGGACCTGCAGGCTGCATCCAGGTACAAACGCACCCCAGCCCCGCCAGGGCCGGCCGGCCCCACGTGTGCGGGCAGGGAGCCCGGGGCTTTGCTGGCTGGGGGTGAGGAACCGGCTGGCCAGGGCAAGAAGTGAAGCGCAGGACAGACAAAGCTCCAGGGCTGATGCTGCACAGCCGGAGCTGTGATTCCTCTCTGTGAGATGATCCCTAGGAGGCTCTCGGAGCAGGCTGGGGTGAAAGGTGTGAGGGCTGGGTCAGGTGCCAAAACCTACGCTAAAGGCTGGTGGCAACACCGCCTTGACACTGTGAAACCTTCCTGCCCGCCTGGCACTGATTCCTGCTCCTCTTTCCTTGCTTGCAGGGGGACATTCGGATTTGGCTGTTGCTAGCTCGTTTCCTCAAGGAGTTGCATTTTAGACACAGGCATCTGCCCCCAGCACCCAGGGCGGCAGCCCAGCAATACTGCTGCAAGTACTGCCCAGACCCAACTACATGGAGAAGTTTGCACTTGAATTCGGGTATTTCCAGCGGAGTCTTTCTGTGGGAACTGCAAAATAACGCTATCTATCTGCTTCCACCGCCAGACGGATAAACGCCCTGCATCTTTACAATGTTCTTTTACCTAGCTCTACGCAAAACAAACAAACAAGCAAACAAAAATCCAAACCCCAAAGCGTGCTTTTACTTTCACTTACTTACACCACCGCACTGTGCACGCGTTTTACTGAAACCACCCGGTTTACAGCCCCCACCCCAAAACTGCCCACGCAGACCCCGCCGCCGCGGAGGTGGGGGGGGGCGGGGAACGACGACGGACAGGGAGACGACGACCGGCGGGCG
>NW_009259043.1:269558-295674 GCF_000687185.1 Egretta garzetta | reverse complement strand
GGGCGCCCGCGGCAGCACCGGGGGGGGCCTGGACACCCCGGCGGCGGGGCTGGGGGCGTAATTAAAAAAGCCCTGACGATACAGGATCGCGGTTTTTTTTCCCCGTGGGGCACGCTGGCGGGGACACGGACAGACTCTCTGCCTTCCCATCGCGCTGCTCTGTTTATGCTCGTTTAGGTCACAGCCATATTTATTTTGTTGGTTTTTTTTAATGTAAAAATGGTTTTGGTTTAACCCCGGTTTTCTCTCCCCCAGGTGACTCAGCTGTGGGGTGGGATCCCCCCGCCTTCATTATTTACTTTTAGTTTCTTCACCCGAGGCAGCTGCGTTGCGGTGTGCCCAATTAAGCACAGGGCAAGGCAGCACCGCTTGGGCGATGACTACCAAGCCCAAAACCAGAGGCAGCCCTGGAGTCCTGCCTAGAAACAAACCAACCCCTGTCCTGTAAAGGCTCTTCGCAGCAGATCCTTGCAAGGCCGACCCCGAACCTCACGACAACCTGAGCAAGCACCTCAGAAAAGCCCAGGTTTAACAATGAATCCCAAATAAGCAACAGAGAAGCTGGTTGCGCTCTAACAAGAAATAATTGTTTTCTTCATATTACAGATCAAAAATAAATGCATATTTAGTTGAAGAAATGAAACAGAGACCTACAGCACTGAGAGTTCTTTTATTATTTCAGGAAGAGAAACAGCAAAACAGATGTATTACGAAAGCTATTTCAGCTACATCTTTGGTATCATACAGTTAAACCGTTCCAGAGACTATGAATAAGAAAAATATCTAACGAGCAAAAAAAATTAAAGATTTGCCCTTTAAATAGTGCATAGGCTGCATCTGCTTTTTCATTACATTCCTTACCACCACAGGACACCTGAGCTGATTACTCCTTTAACACTGATCCTCAGCCCCAGAGTGCAAAGTCAGACTCTTATTCCCATTCTTGCCATAGCACTTGTCCAGTTATTATCCAAAAAACCCCTGTCTAGTCAGGATGCTTAGCAACCCTTGGAACAGGCTGTCAAAAGACTCCGCTCAGCTCTAGGGAACGTGTCAACTCCCTCTCAGCTCTAGGGAACCCATCCATTAAATGGATGAGTCTGGAAGAAGGAGGAAAAAAAAGCAAAAACAAAAAAAACCCCACACCACCAAAAGTGGGATGGGAGGAAAAAGGGGGATGGGAGGTGAAGATGTGCTCCAGCCTCATCAGGAACAAAGTTAACTTCTTCCTTTCCTACGAGGTGTCAGTACCAGACCTGCTGCCTGGTGGCCACAAGAAGTGAAGCGCGGCAGGGCTGCAAGGACAGATGAAGCATTCATTGAGCAAGTGTGGCATTTCTTGTGCCAGCAAGAAGTTGGAGGCCTCGGCCCTCAGGTGCAGGGGGCAAGAGAGCCGCTGTAAGTGGCAGTTACTGCATGTACATCCAAGTGGCTCTGTAATTCTATTCAAGCCTGAGAGGAAGGCCACAGAAATGAATTCAAGGCACAGCTGAAAGTGGCAATTAGTGCAAAAAGGGTAAGAAGAAGTTACTGTGTAATGGTGGCTTTTCTGCTGCAACATCTCCTTTTTAAGGAGAGCAAAATCTGCCACAGAACAAAATGCTGGAAGTTTTGTTGTGGCGGATGAAGAAGAGGAAGGGATGATCAGCAGTGAATTCTGGAACGATCATTGCACAGCGCAGAACCATCACTGCTGCCGTGGCAGCTGCAGCTTCAGTGCCTTCTTCATTGACTTCCACAAAGGCCTTGTGAACTACTTCAGAGAGCACCAGCTCGTTGCCAGCCGAGATTCCCGAGAAGTCTGCCTTGCTCAAGTCAAACGCGTCAGGCATTCCCATGCTGCTCAGAAGGGGTTTCAGGTCATAATCTTCTTCCAGTTTAAATCTGGGTAAAGACACCTTCACCTCTGTAGAGTCCATCATCTCAGGATTGATCCAATCTATCAGCTTCTCATACGTAAGTTCTCTTTCCAGCTAAAGAAAAACCCCAGTTACACAATCAAAATGATCAGAATGTCAGTTTTACCCAGCCAAAAGTGGCTATTCCTGTGTTTGTTTATGCAGTACATCATATGCGTCTTAGCAGGTCTCAAGCCAAAAGTGCAAGTTATGCTTCTCCCCAGAGACTACAGCCCCAGCTGAGATCAAACCCATATACTTTTTGGTAGGTATAATAAGAAACAGTCCCTTCCATGTAAAGTTTACTTTTATGAAACATGTCAGATTAGGTTTGGGTGTGGGTTTTTTTTTTTTTGATGGTTTTACATATGGGAAGCAAAGGCACAGAAGAACCGATGACAAGGCCCCAAAAGGAACTGAACTCAGTTCTTCTGCCTCTTAACCACAGGATCCTCCTTCAGGTTGACAGGCTGATAAAACTCTGCTTGCAATGCCCTTTGCAGTCAGCATCAGAAAGCCTTATTAATAAATTCCTTATCCAGAACATGAAATAGCCAAAACTCATCTCATATCTCGACAACTGAAGAGATCCCCCACTTCCCTGTGAGGCTGTGTCTCTGGCCCACCACCTGGAAAATCTGCCACCTGTTCAGAACGGAAGATCTACAGGACAAGCTATAGGACTTCCCAAGAGCTCCCCCCCCAGTCCCCTCTCACCACATATGATGCTCACCATACTACACCTTCACCATAGCCACAACTAAACTCTGCTCCCAAGGAGGGTCAGGCCTTCTTCCAGAGCCTCTGGCTAAGGGGGCAGCACACAGCTTGACCAGCAGAGATAAAAGGCACGCCCATCACTTTGGGGGCATGGAGGTGTGGGACATTTCAGCTGGTGGTGAGCAGCAGTGATGCAACAGCTTTGGAATTGAACTGAGATCTATATGCAACATCAAACTCTCTTCCCCAGAAGGATACAGACTGTCTTTGCATTTAGCTCAACAACTTACCCTTTCCAAGCCAGTGGATCCATCCTGGATTGCATCAGGAAGCAGGATGATCATGCTGAGTTCGTTACCGACATAAGGGAGCTCAAGGATTTTGGTCTGGAAGTCTCCAATATAGGTCATGTTAAATGTATCCTTCTTGATCATCATCTGCACAGGTTTGGTCTCTTTCTAAAAATAAAGAGATGTCAACAATCAGTACTGAGCTAGTATGCTGGTCTCAAAATATGAAGCAGGCATCCAGTTACTCAGGGCTTTTGAGAATTTGAGTAAAGAGAACTAAACACACCACAGAGTACAGCCCCACCGTCTTTTGTAAAGCAAGAGATAAGAAGTAAGGAAGCCCGAGATTTAATTTTTAAGTACTAATGTGGAAATGTCTGTGAAGTCTCCTATAAGGCAAAGAGACAAGGACACACAAATTTGCTCACTTAAGAACTAGTGACAAGCACTAAACAGAGCTGGTAAGAAGCAGGGCCTGTCCCCCTTGCTTTAAAGAATACAGAATCATTTCAATGCAGGTTTTTTCATTTTTAGTCCATGTGGTTCCAAGTGTGTTATAACAAAGAGGAATTAAAATATTTTAAAGTTTTACTTTCTTGGAATTTTTAGTATAAGTGTTATTTTGAATTCCTAAAGGTCACGTGGATAGTAAGGAGGGAAAAAAATTTTTTTTTTTTTCTTCTCAATTTCATTCTCTGCTACCTTCTTCCATCTTCACATGGAGCACCAGCTACCATTGTTTTCCTCCCTTACAGCTAAGAGTCTCATTGCTTTGTCCCTTACCTTCATGAGATAACCAGGCAAGTAGGTTTTGGGTTATTTTTTTAATAAAGCCCATTGAAAGAATGCCCACAGGAAATATGGCAGAAATTATTTTGCAGCAGCAATGACATGTGAAAAGGATGGATAAGCAAAGAAAAGGCCACAGAGCATGTGAAAATCATCCAGCGAGTCATAAGAAGTGCAAGGGTCACAGAAATAACATCACAGGATGCAGGCTCCTGGGATGTTAAGCTAAATCTTTTGCTACTGGACAGATTGTAAAATAACTAGCTTAAAACTTCAGGTTACACCTGTAATTTCCAAGTGCTCATTTGAGCCCTCTCAGGCTTCTGCAGCTCAGCAGTAGCTAGTCATTAGTAGGATGAAAATACAAAACTTGAGCCATTTAGTTTTACAAGGAAAGAGATGTGCAATTGTTTACATATCTAAAACAGAGTTCCTTAGGTGAGACAAGGCAGCATTCCTCAACCTTACATCTTACAACTTCCTTCAATAGTTACCTGGATCCCAAAGACTCTGATCTTAAAATAATAATAACAACTGAAGACAACTTACATTCAGAAGTTTCTGCACATGTTGAAGTGCTCTTTTCTGCCTACAAGCTAAAGGAACATTTTTCTTATCCACATCAGTTTTATGCTAAAACAATCAAGTTCACTGACTCCTGTAAAATTGTTCGTGACTCTCAAATAGCCGGACAGCCTCACTCAACTGTTTTCTTCTAGTAATTATGTGAAACCGAACAGAAACTAAGCAAAGAGAGCATTCACATTAAAGGGAGGGTGTACAAGGAATTTCATACAGCTTACCGAAGGTAAACCTGCTTGAATGATTTTCTTTTTTTTCTCCCTTCAGAGTTAAATGACAACAGTGTGTTGTCAGCATCTGAGCACATCATACCTTGTTAATGTGAAATGGCATTTCTGCTGTTCTCTCTTTGTTGAACTGCTTTTCCCAGTTGCCTTTGAAATAGATGGCATTCACCAACACGAGTTTGGTCGTTGAATCGAGAATCCCCTCCACCAACAGGTTCTGAATTTTAGCTTTATGACACATAGAAAAAAAAACCTCCAATTTTTAAACAGTTTGACATGTATGTAAGTATTATCTAATATAGTATCTACTCTGTAATTAATACACAATAAATAAAATAATTATGTACCAAACAGAGCAAGAGCTCAATGTTTGAGGTTTTTTAACTTGCAGTATTCCATCTTGAAATAGCTGTTTACCCAAGCCCTGGCTGCTATTAAACACAACAGGGCATTCTGCAAAACACTCACCTTCAGTCCTTTCCTCTACCCAGGCATTTATTTGTTTTCGGGAATCCTCCCAAGCATGCATGAAGTCAGTCTGTTCTAGTCCAGCATGGTAGAATTTCTGACTCGACTCTATAAATGACTAACATGGACATTCAGAACAGCTTTTCAGCAATATATTTTACTCTAATTCAGCCACAAATGATTCTTAAATACACCGAGAAAATCTGCCCGCTCTCCTCCCCCAACTTCATATAGAGCAGTTGAAGTTTTGTCTGGCATGTTCCTATTAGGTTTTATACCACCCATTTGAACTAGGAATTGTCCACTGTATATTATGAAGTCAAATGGCTTGCTTACTACGCTAGAAAGTTCTACATAACTGAGAAACGATGTGACTAATTTGAGGGGTTTTCTGCTTCAGCAAGAGAACATCCAATCTTGTAAGCTCCTCTCTACATAAATTCCATTGTCAAACCTCCCAGACTAACAGAAAACTTTTATTTCAGAGGGAAACCTGATTTTTCTTAGAGAGGAAAACACATACCTTTTCTCTGATTTAATCTAGTTAGATCTTTATTACACAGATGCAAAGTTTTAGAGTACAACCCATGTAATTTTTGTCTACTAGACAAATACAACACTCACATTCTTCATGAATTTTCATCTTCTGGCTTCTAGGGAAGCATCTAAAGGAACATGTTTAACACACTACCTATTATCCTTATTTAGATCTTCTGCTAAGGAAAATCTCAAAAGTCATGTACTCCTCTCAGTATATTCTCTGAATGACTTGCATAACAGGAAAACTACAAAATACTGCCCATGCTGAAGAGCAATAACAATTCTTTTTTTAATCACATTTACACACCATCAAGGGAAAAGAGATACATCAACCATTTGTCCCACAGCCAAAAATACAAATGGATCATGGAAGATTTAGAGTCTGATGGATTTTATAGTGCTTTGCACCATTTGTGCCTTCAGATCACAGGCTACCTAAAAGGAGCTTCTTCACGAAGTTCAGATACCAGGCTTTGGCACAACCTATCACATGGTAGGTCTCAGCCTAGAAAATGGGAAGTAAAACCCAAAGCCTGCCTTTGATCTCCAAAGGAAATAGGCAGCAAGTATATTATACTAAAAACCACTACAAATGTAATTGTTACTTACTGAAAGAAACTCAAATGTCTTTTCTCCATAAAGTCGATTAGCAGTTCTCAGTATATATTGGGCACTTGGATCGTTAATTTCAGAGAGAAGTGATTGATACCCGTTGTGAGCATCATCAGCTTTGTTCAGAGAAAGCACCTGTAGAGAGACACACATCCTCATCAGAGTCCATGCCTTCTCTAAACACACTTGCTTCAGCACAAGTTTTTGGTTTTCTTGAATGACTTTTGGGTTTAAAAATCTGTGACTTGAAGCCAAAAGATTTTTCATCACACCTCCCATGTGGAGCTTATCATGCCAGTCACATAGGATGCACCCAGCCAGATGCTGTACAAGTAATAAATCAGGGTGCAGATGAGTCAGCAGTTATTTAGTTTCCTTTACTCAAGCATTAGAGGATCACACAATGGTTGAGCTTGCAAGCGACCTCTGGAAGTCATCTGGTTCAACCCCACTGCCCAAGCAGGGCCATCTCCAGCTGGTAGCCCAGGACCACGTGCAGGTGGATTTTGAATATCTCCAAGTATGGCATAATATAATGTAAGTTTGGAGAAACTTTTATAGATGTAAATGAAAACAAGATATTTATTTATACTCCTCTTCCACTTTAAAAGAAGAGGCAAACATAAATGTATAATCAGTCATTTCTGTTATTAATACTGTAAACTGCATACCTAAAAATATGCCAAATGATATTTACCACCTGAGCAAGTTTAAAAAAAAAAATTAAACCAAGGTACAGCTACCATTTTGATATCCATACAGGATGGATTTTTAATTTTTTTATGTGCCTGGCCACATATTCAAAACATGTATAGTCTGATATTAAGCCCAAAGAAGATAGAAGAAAATATTTTATGTACCTAGAAATTCATTAAACCTACAAACAAAATCCTAGGTACCTCTTAACGATATACTGAAGGAAGAGCTCCGTCTCAAAAAACCAAAACCACAAGAAAACCCACCCAACAAAAACCAGGAACCTTTTAATTTCATACCAATGGAAACTCCCCCTATAAAAACAGGTAGTGCTTCCCTACATACCAAAGAAAGACCTCTGCTCTCTGAGACCAGAATGACAATAGTAGTTTAACATACGTGTAGGTCACAGACTGATTTGTTATTCACATGGTCCCAAATTCAATACATGAAGTTTATTTAGACATACCTTTGCTATTTGGGCTTCTGTGTTACCTTTCGAACCCAGCAAAACCATAGACAAAGCAGAAGAAATACTAAAAGGAGAAAAGAATAGATTCTGGCTGCTTTTGTTCTCACACAGCTTTCTTAAGAGGTCGAGTGCAAAAGTGGTATTTGCTGCACAGAGGCTATCCATTGTTCACAGACTAGGAGATAAAACACAAAACAAGAATGGCTCAGATATATTTGAATGCAAACTAAAAAGTGATTTCTGTCTTTCACATTTCCCAGTATGAACTATGCAGCAAGCATCATAATTAGGCTGGAAAATTATCAATTCACTGAAAAACTGATCTGGTGGAACAAGCATCTTAAATCACATACTAGGCGATTGAGTCATTTTAGGGATTTATTGTTTGCTTTTCTATTTCAATCCCATACCTGTAACAGAGACAGCAATTCCCACTGGTGTCATTAAACTCTTCACTGGATAAATAATATTACATCTTTTGAGTTTATTACATACAACAGTATTTTGTTTAGGGTTTATTAAAACAAGTCTCTTGACTTCACAAAGACAATTATTTGCCTCTACAGGAAAACCAGAGCAAAAAGGCATCAGAACGGCAGAATTATAAACTCTTACCTTCTCTAAATTTATGTATCTTCAGTATTACCTTCAGCTTACTTGTATGTGTGTGCACAGCCTGTCTGGTAGCAGAATGGCTTGACTTACAAGACTAAAAGAGAAAAGAAAGAGTTATTTGGTCAACGTAACAGATTACTGTAGTTTCCTGCTGTAGTACAAAAGTTACACTTCAACATGTGTAACTTGATGCCTGTCATACTCTACATACATCACCTGTGTAGGTAGTTAACAAGCCTAAGATTAAACCACACCCCTATAAAAGGAGCAATAAATACTAGAATGGTGAGTAATTACAGATAAGTATCACCAGACATTGTAAGATATCAGCTGGTAGTAAAAGTTTCTGTGGGTTTTTTTTTTTCTCTTAAGGCAGCGCCCAGTGTTGATATGTTGCTACAAAATACAAAACCAACACCCAATTTACGTTACTAATTAATTATCTCAAAAAATAGGTGGAAAGAATGAGTTTCTGTACCCATCATTTTCCACCTAAGAAAATTTCTTGCTAGTAGCTTTGCAATAAACAGTAGTAACTTCTCTCCTGTTTCTCTTCTCCCATAACTGAAAGGGGAGGGGGAGAATGGGCAAACTTAGATGAAAACAATCCTCCAGTTCTGTCTGAAGTGGGTAATTTAACTACATGTACTTTACCGTATAAGTAGGAGGCACTTTGTATTGGTTGCAACAAAGACCAGAATTTTCCTACTGTCCCAATACCTGTCAGATTGCTAGCAAGGTTTTTTGACCTGGGGGTCAAAATGCACAGGAATAGTGACAGCAGCAAGCACCCTTATGTAGAAAGTTTTTGTAGGGCTTCCATGACAGACAACAATTTACAGACAAAAGGACACAACTCACACTATTTGCCTACCTGAAAATCAGTGCATTTAACCAAATTGTAAGTAATATTTCAACAGCTGGGACACAAGTCTAGGAGTTGTACCTCTACAGTTATTGATGCTTTCTCCACAGTTCATGAATAGCAATGTAACTACTGGTACCAAATTTTGTAAAATTGAAAAGGAACATATGGTCCCCCTCTAATTGGAGCAACTCAGTCAAGCTTGCAAGCTTGAAATAATTTTTGACAGGATAGCCTTAGAAGTTGCTATATGTAATTAGACAGAAGTGTATCCTTGAATAGAATAGATAGAAGAGTGCTAAGACATTGTATCCTTGAGTAGGACAGACAGAGGAGTTGTGCTAGAAGAAATTAGTTTTGTATCAGTAATAAATATGTAAATAGGCCAGTGATGGACTGAGCATGCCCCAAGACTGAGTTCAACAAGTGGACACAGTGAGGAAGACTATCAATGACCACCAGAGGACCTTGGAAGACAACCAGTGGACATAAATGCAGATGCTTCGAGGACATTTGCATATATTAATGAGTTCCAGGAATAGTATGAGTATGATAATTATCTCCTAGAAGTTTAATGAGTATGTAAATTTTGATTGCACATAACCCTCTGTAGTTGAATAATTCAGGGTACACACTAGGTGGAGCAATCCCCTGTGTGCCTGGCACCATAATAAAGAATGCCTGCTTTCTAAAAGTCTAAACTGAGTCTTAGAGAGTTTTCTCAACCGGCTTTTAGAGTATCAATACCCTTCTCATCAGAGCTGTTTTGGAGACAATACAGAATGACTGCACTTGAAGGAACAAAACCGGTATCATACAAGCACGTATTTGTCAGCTGACTGTAAACCATTTCCCGCAAAACCCTTAGTGATCAGAGGGTTTGCCCACAGTAACTCATTCCTCACCCTAGTCTCCCCGTGGGCTCTGCAGGTCAGTGGTGAGGCACTCATGCAGAGGTTTCTGGATGCCCTGGACCCCGTGTCTTCCTACCACTGTGAGTGTGAAGCTTATATTCTCAGTGGTAAACATTTTAGGACTTTAGGACAGCCTTCAGGGACAGAATGGCCAGATCTAGATTAAACAGCAGATACACTCTGCAGCGTCTCTCCCAACTACCGGTTTTGCCATGGAAGAACCTGGCCAGAGCAGGGTGCAGCTGTCCTCCAGCCTGTGGCCCACGAGATACATCCCACCAGGTCTACGACATGGATTAGCACCTGGCATATTTGGATGCCTCCCCTCCTCACCTCAAGGGAGTCACAAGCCGACTGTTTCAGACGCAGCCGGAGGGGGAACTCAGGGTGATGAATATCAGGCAGTGTCCGCCTCCACAGAGGAAGCTGCATCTCCAGCACAGACATCCCTTTTCCCATCCCCTGAACCAAGGCATGCTTTCTTGAGGGCATCATTTAGGATTTGGAGAGTTGGGAGTGATGTTAAAACGCTCGCAGCTTAAGATCCCCCGCAGCTCCGGGTCAAGGCTCCCCGCCTCGCACCTCTCCGGGGGCAGGGGGGACGACGGAGCTCTGCGACCGCCCACCGCCACCGGCCCTCGGCCCCATGTGCCCCAGAAGGAGCGGGGAGGGGCGGGGAGGAGCCCCCAAGCCCTGGCGCTGCCCCAGGAGGCTCAGACACCAGAAGCCGAGGGTTCGGCACTTGCGAGGGCATGGGCTGGGGGACAGGAAAGGAGCGAAAAGACCCGCCCCCACGCTGGACTTCCCGCCGCGAAACACGTCCCAGCTCGACATTTCCGCGGTGCCCCCGCCACTCCTACACGTGAAAAGCATTTCCTACGCACCGCTGCGACCCCAGCTGACAAGAAGCAGAAACCACGTCACGAAAGAAAAAAAAAAAAAAACAAAACCCAACAATAATAAAAGCACCACCACACAGCCTCTGCTGCTTAAAAAACAAAACAAACAAACAAAAAAACCCCAACACAACAAAACAACACACAAGCGCAGGCTTCCCGTAGAAAACGACATCCGAAGGACGGAGGAGCCGCCACCGCACTCACCCTACCGGCCGCCCCCTCCCCTTCCGCGCTGTGCCTGGTCTTGAATAGGCACTAGTGTCCGCCCTGCCTCGCCTGCCGAGGCTGCACATTCCTGGCACCCTCGCCCCGCTCCTTGCTGAGCTGGGCTTTGGGGCTGGTTCCCCCAAGTCACGGTGTTGTCGTCGTCGTCCCCGTCCCCCCCCCCTCCTCCTCCGCGGGCCTCGTCTCGCTACAGCTGGTGATTTTCTAGCTCAGCCTCCCTCTCGTGGCAGGGCTGACAGAAAACACCATCAGTTCATAAGGGGCTATTATTTTTATTAATTATTTTTGTAGCAGGGGTTGTTCTTAACGACAGTGAGGTGTTGCTGTAGCTGGAGACTGTACGGGCTTGGCCCCTCCTTGCATACCTGAGGGTCTGAGTGAGGCAAATAGCCCTCCCAGAGGTATATTTTCCGATTTATTTTTTTTTTTAAGGTATCAGTTGAGAGACACATGAAGGTAACTGAGGTGAAATTGGGAGCTGATGAAGACTTACAGCTGGGATGTGGAAGGAAGGCAAAGGAATGGCCACAGGCCTTGCATAGGGAAGGTCTGCCTCCATTTGTAATGCAAGGACCTAATCAAGGGTGAAACAGAAGCAGGGTCTAACTGCTGCGGGTGGGAGTAAGGGCTAAGACCGCATCTGAATCAGGGGCTCTAGTCACGAGGGTGAGGAGGTGACCCGTGTTAGTATACACTTGTACACACCGATGTGCGGGTGAAGGGGTAGAAATGCCATAGCTAATAGTGGTTAGGGGACAGAGCTACCCTTGGTGGCCTGGTCTGAATGGCAACCAGGATTGCTCTGGATGCAAGGCATCAAGTGCTCCCTGCTGCCATGGTTGTCCCTTTGGGGTAGGAGAGAAGCAGAGGAGGAGCTGTGCCTCAGGGTCCTGGGGTGTGTGGTGTGGTGGAGAAAGGGTTCAGGTCTTACTCCCCCCCAGCTGCAGCAGGAGTTTCAGGTTTTGGTATTTGCATCTGAGCTGGCAGGCGAGCGTCTCCTACTCTGCAGGGCAAGGAGGAGCTCTGACTAGGGTGAGGAGAGTCTGCCAAAGAAGAGGATGGTTTGTGATTTGTTGTGTCTGATGAAGAAGAGAAAAGGGTGGTCAGCTTTGAAAGTAATTGGTCGTGGTTTTGATCTCAGCAGCAGGACAGCTGTGGCAGCTGCTGCCTCAGTACCTTCTTCATTGACTTCCACAAAGGCTTTGTGAATAACTTCTGAGATGAAAAGATCCTTCTTCACTGACATCCCTGTGAAATCAGCCTGAACTGGGTCAAAAGCATTTCGTATCCCCATGCTGCTCAAAGTGGATTTAAGGCTGTAATTCTCTTCTAGCTTCAACTTGGGCAGGAACAGATCCACTTCAGCTCTCATCATATTGGCTGATTCTGTCCATTCAGACAATTTCTCATAGGTCAGCTCTCTTTCCACCTGCAGTGAGTTGAGGAAGAAAATAGTGGGAATGCAAAGGACAGAGACAAGACATGCACACACCGGTGTCTTAACGCTCATCAAGAACATGTAAATCAAAGCCCAGCTACCAGCAGTGGATACAGCTGGAATGTGTGCTATATTCACAGAGCATGATCCTGCAAAGTGCTGAGTGACTTACACTCCTATTTATTTTCTTAAAGGTGGCCGAGGTATAGGCCTGAACCCTCAGAGTAGTTGATTTTTATTTTTTTTTCCTGCTGTGAAGAATATTGCTTTTTTGCAATGTGAGAGACCCAGTGATATTGATAGGTGCTTGCTATGTGTGTATATGGATAACTTTTCTCTTAGTAACGGTAAATAAGTGGAACGCATGGGACCTCAGGTACAAATACAAAGATGTTTGCCCTGAGCTGTTTAGAATCTGAAACTGATCCTGGCATGGTCATGAGCGGCTATTGATAGCTTCTGGGTCAGGGTAGTCAGTTTGAGAAACCTCACCACAAAAATATCAGATGCAAATTCAAACTGTGAATGATGTAAAAATTAATTAATACATCCCTCAGGAGAACATAACTGTAGGGCACAGTGATTCAGATTTGGTCCTTGCTTTCCTATTGCTATTCTGTCAATAGAAAAGAGGACACAAAGTAGGCTAAGGCAGTTGTGTGGACATAGTTTTTAGATATATCCCTAAGTAAAATACTATGTTTGCAATGTTACCGGATGCCCTGAACCCTAAGATGAGAAACCATGGTGTTACAGTTTATGAAACAAAGTATGCAGACATCAGAACCTATTCTACCACGATTTTGAAGCTCATTCTTCCCCACTCTTTTCATCTGTTTCTGTTAGTGTCTTGTAGTGTATGTAATGCAACAGTAGGTCAGTGTTACCAGCTCCAGACCAGTAGTGTTATCACTGATGTCATCTGGTAGGAGAACGAACATGCTGAGTTCATTTTCCACATATGGCAGCTCAATGATTTTGAATTTCATGTTTTTTTCATGCAGTATCAAAAAATTATGTCTCAGATACATCATCTGCACTGGTTTAGTCTTGGTCTGTGAAAAAATTCAGACATAAAAAATAGTGTTACTTCATTCCTTAAAATGGGTGATGAAAATTACATGCTTCATTGAACTGAAGGTAAAAATTTGTAAACAAGTACAAGGCTCAGCAGCATTTGGATACTTGGAGTACCCTTTCCTTTGGACAATATCACACACACCCCCTTTTCAGAGTCTTTGGGATCTTTACAAAAAATCGGCATGGACACATATGGTACCTACCTGCTAACTAAATCACATGTAATGTATTTTTCATTTTCAAAGAAAGGAGTTAGCTTTGGTAAGCAAGTAATTACTATAAGTGTTTCATGTTTTCTCCCCCATACTACATTTTTGGAGTGAGAACCTTGATCAGGGGGAAGAAACGTTGACTTTCTTCCCCTGGAGGTCATCAACTCTTTTGCCTGTTTTATACTTCCAGGCAATACTGATTGTCTCACTTTGCCTCTGAACCATGTTTTTTGTGACCTGTGCTGGTTTTTACTCTTCCCAAAACCATAGAGGACTGTATTACCAAATGAAATTGGATTACACAGTAGCCTTCTGAACTCCTATGCTGTATTATGTTCGTGGAGCTTTTACTAATATATCCACTCTCTCCTTTACATTTGAGTTCCATTTGAGTGCAAAAGTTATCTGTTTGCAGACTTTGTATTGGGTACCCTGTGAATAAACCCTCTCTGTGAACCAATATGTTGGGTTTAACGTGGTGAGGTTTTGGTAGCAGGTTGGCTGCAGGGATGGCTTCTGTGAGGAGACCTCAGAAGCTGCGTCCGTGTCAGACAGAGCCAGTTCCAGCCAGCTCGAAGATGGACCCCACCGCTGGACAAAGCTGAGCCAGTCAGTGATGTTGGTTAGCGCCTCTGTGGTAACATATTGAAGAAAGAGTAAAAAACTGCTGCACAACAGCAGCTGGGAGAGAGGAGTGAGAATATGTGAGAGAAAACAGCCCTGAAGACACCAAGGTCAGAGAAGAAGAGCAGGGAGGAGGTGCTCCAGGCGCTGGAGCAGAGATTCCCCTCCAGCCCGTGGTAAAGACCGTGGTTGTGCAGATATCCACCCTGCAGCCCGTGGAGGATGCCATGCTGGAACACGTGGATGTGCCCTGAAGCTGCAACCCATGGAGAGCCCATGCCAGAGCAGGCTCCTGGCAGGACCTGTTGGACCCATGGAGAGAGGAGCCTGCACTGGACCAGGTTTGCTGGCAGAGCTTATGACCCTGCGGGGGACCCACACTAGAGCAGTCTGCTCCTGAAGGACTGCACCCCATGGGAAGGACCCACACTGGAGCAGTTTGTGAAGAACTGCAGCCTGTGGGAAGGACCCACATTGGACATGAAGGACTGTATCCTGTGGGTGGGACTCCACCATGGAGCAGGGGAAAAATGTGAGGAGGAAGGAGCAGCAGAGACAAAGCATTGTGAACTGACCACAACCTCCATTCCCTGTCCTCCTCTGCTGCTTTGGGCAATAGGTAGAAGAGTTGGGAGTGAAGTTGAGCCTGGGAAGAAGGGAGGTGTGGGGGAAAGGTGTTTTATATTTGGTCTTATTTCTCATTACCCTACTCTGATTAATTGGCAATAAATTAAATTAATTTCCCTAAGTCAAGCCTGTTTTACCCATGACAGGAACTGGCAGCTCCCTGTCCTTATCTTGACCCATGAGCTTTTCATCCTATTTTTCTCCCCCTGTCCTGTTGAGATGGAGTGCTTGGTGGGCACCTGGCGGCCAGCCAAGGTCAGCCCAGGACAACCGTGTACCTTGACAGATCCTAAAACCGCACATGTAGCGTAGTAGGTTTCAGGTACACAGTCACACCATTGACACAATCACTTCACGTTGCCTGGCATACAAAAGGTATTTGCACTAGTAATCTACGTCAAACAACATACGTGCAACCACTGACGAATAATTTTGCTTGACTTTGACACAGTCCAAAAATATGCATGCAGTCAGCTACTGTCAGTGCATGATCGTTTCAATGCTGTTAGCCCCTCAGTGTATACATCATCCTTGCTCACTCAGCTAAAATGACAAACCCCCATGAAAACTCCCTCTGGGGTTTTATGCAGCACCCAGGGTGTGTGAGGAAAGAATAGTTTCCTTGAACTGAGGGCATAGACTGTGTCTCAAAAGCAGAAGAGAGACCTACCTGTGTACACATTGCTCTCAAAAGCAGCTCCGTCCCTTTTGAAAATAGGAGCTTGTACTTAACGGGAATTTCCTCTTGTCTTTAAGCTACTTAACCGTGGTGTTCTCAAGTGTTTTGATATTGAAGAGCTATTAATGAAAGTGAAAATCATATTCTCACGGATATGCGTAAATAAGACACTGCTGACTTGTTTTCGCAATTGCGTTCTCACTGATTTTATACCATGTGCCCAGCTACGAGTAGTGTTGTGGTAGCATACAAAATGCAAGTAAAATATTGAGAGGTTTCATGCTCTTCAGTAATAGACATATTGACATATGACAATAGGCATATAGACAAGGAATTTACCTTGCTCAATCTGAAGGGCATCTCAGAAGTATTTTTCTCCAGAAATTTCTTTTCCCAGTTTCCTTTGAAATAAATTGCATTTACTAAGACCAATACAGTGTGAGAATTGAGAGATCCTGCAGGCAGCAGATCCTGGATTTTCCCTTGAAAACCAGACAAATAGGACTGTTACTCCAGTGTGTAACTTGCCAATTTTAATTGTGCTTTCTTTGTGCCTACCTATCCAGCAAAAATGTTTGCATTTGGGAAATTTTTTTTTAATGTACATTTTTCATGGTATACATATGGTAAAAATGGCTTTTGAAGTATCTCTCTGTGGTTTTTTTAAATGTATTTATTGCAGTTTTGGTAGTGAGTGGTGTCCTGGTTCTGGATGGGACAGAGTTAATTTTCTTCCTAGTAGCTGGCATAGTGCTGTGTTTTGGATTTAGTATGAGAAGAATATTGATAACACCCTGATGTTTTAGTTGTTTTTAAGTAGTGCTTAGACTAGTCAAGGGCTTTTCAGCTTCCCAAGCTATGCCAGGTGCACAAGAAGCTGGGAGGGGGCACAGCTGGGATAGCTGACCCCAACTGGCCAAAGGGCTGTTCCAGACCATATGATGTCATGCTCAGCATCTAAAGCGGGGGGAAGAAGAAGGAAGGAGGGGACGTTTGGAGCGATGGCATTTGTCTTCCCAAGTACCCATTACGTGTGATGGAGCCCTGCTCTCCTGGAGATGGTTGAGCACCTGCCTGCCCATGGGAAGTGGGGAATGATTCCGATTCTCTCCCCCATCCCATTGTGGGGGGAGTGAGCGAGCGGCTGGGTGGTGCTCAGTTGCCAGCCGGGGTTAAACCACGGCAAATGGCATTGGAAAGTGGGTAAAGTGGAGTAGCTTGGATGTCCTGGAAAATGGTTGCAAGCAGATGAAGAATGGAGAAATAAACCCCTCACTAATCAGATTGGAGCCACTCCATTATCTACCCGTGCCTCCCTCTGGGCAGAACTAATTCAGAAGAGGCTATGGCATGAAGAATTAAGGGAAGGACCTTGGAAGGAGCAGCGGTGAGGTTTGGGGAGAGGCATTCTTCAAGCCATTTAACTGCACTTTGCTCATCACCTCCCCTGAGTTTCCATTTATGGATCCTTGTCTGCAAGAGCAATAAATGTGGAAATACAAATGGTTTGAAAGCAAGACATGAAAAAAAACCACATCGGAGTGGTACTTACCCTCAGTTTCATTTGCAACCCATGAATTGATCAGTGTTCTGGCTTGTTCTGCAGCTGTCTTAAAGTTTACAGCTTGTGGCTTTGCATTGTAATATTTTGTAATGAGCTTTAAGAATTTCTGAAAGATAGAATTGGAAAATATATGCTTATTTAGTTAAATTTAAGTTACAAAAATGGTAGAAATAATCACTTCAACAGATTATACAATCTGCTACTACATAATTGAAGGAAATATAATTTGTTTGAAATGGGATAACCCCTAAAATAAGGTCTGATACATTCTATGCTAAACATTAAGTAAGGACTCATCAAACTTCTGTCTCAAGGAAACTGATACTTCAAGTTTTTGTGTTTGACATCCAAAGTGCAAATGTGTAGTTTTGAAATATCCCATGAAACAAACATTCTTCACGTTTTTTTTTTAATTTCTCAAAATGACATATCATTTAAATACTTTTTTCCTGCCTTACGATGTAGAGTTCAGTACAAGAGGGAAGAATTGTCTCATATAAAGTTGAAACAAGGCTTTTAGTTTGCTTCAGAGGCTCGGAACTGGCCAAGAGTTTGTGAGGACAACAGAGGATCAGGTATAAAGGGAATGTTCTGGTAGAATAAAGTCATGGCAGAAAAGCAGAATTAAGATTTGCATTGCTGTCTGCTGTGAAACAGTTCATGGAAATTCCCAGCAGGAAATTCTCTAGATTCTCTGTGAAGCATAGGTACATGAGATTATGGAGGAAATGAGCAATAAGCATTCAGAAGAGCAAATTACTAATTACTCAGGAGATCAAAACAAACTCCAAGATCAAAGAACAGTAATCTCATTTAAAACCACCTTCCAAGAAACTGTAAGATGATTAACATGACGTCAGTTTTTAAAAAGATTTCAAAGATACGGGTAACTACAAACTCATCCGTCTGTATGGGGCGAATGAAAAGAACAGGTCTAGCGGGTGTATGGATAAACCTGACGTACTGGAGGAGTGTCAACAGCGTTTTGTGATAGGAAGTCCCAAATAAAAAATCTGTTGGAGTTTTTTGAAGGTGTCAGGAAGCATGTGAGTAGGAAGGTTGAGCCATTACGGTCTGTTTGGATTACCAAAAGGCATTTCGCAAGACTTCTCACCAAAGGCTGAGCGTCCGTGGGACTATGGAGATTGGTTTTGTTTGTTTAAATGGCTGGAAACCAGGAATAGGAGGAAATGATGTTCACAGTGAAGGGTTATTACTACTGGACTACCACAGGGATATGTCCTGGGATCTGTGCTAAAATATTTATTCTATAAAATACGGGTTTAAATACTTACATTAAAATATATACATGAAAACATTTGTAAATGATCCAGTGAATGCTACAGAGAGGGATTATAACTGTTCAGGAGTGAGGTGTTGAAGCTATAATGGACAGCTGCATGAAAAAAATCTTCCCAATAGCAGCCAAAAAGGCAAATACAATTTTAAGAGTTACAAAGAAAGGAGTAGGGACCAAACGAGAGAATATTAGACTGCCACTGTATATAGCTATGGTGTGCCCGTTGTCTGAGTTCTCATGCAGCTCTGGCCTCCCTAGTCTCAGAAATGCTAGAGCATAAAAGATACAGAGACAGGGGACGAGGATGACCAGAGATATGGAGAAGCATCCTTTAGAGGAAAAAATGAACCAATAATGATGCCAACAGGTAGCAGGCTCAAAAACCACAGGGGCTTCCTACAGTGTATAGTTCAGCTGTGGATCTCCCAGTGCTGAGGGTTGTGGTAGATTCAAAAGGCAAGTCTGCATGTTCATGAAAGAACGTCTCATCAAGGTCTGTTAAGCAGACATGCCCCCTGGTTCAGGAAGTCCCTGAGCTGCAGAGGGCTTGGTGACCAGAGCAGATTCTGGAGAAGCATTGCTACACAGCATGACCTGTTCCCATACACTTCCTAAACTGTTCACCACTGTGGGAGACAAACGGACCTCTTGTCTGTGGAAGGATAGCCCCATATGGCTGTTCTCATGTTCTTGCTGAAACCACAGTGCTATCATTTGGAAAATTTTTATCATCTCTGTTGACAATCCCTCTTAATGTCAAAATATTCTTAAGTAAAAATGTTCAACTCACGGGCAGTAATGGGTAGGTCTTTTCCTCATACAGTTGGTTGGCACTCTTCAGCAAGTAGGTGCTTCTGGGTTTGTTGATGGCAGACAGGAGCTCTTTGAAACCAGAGTGGGTGTCTTTAGCTTGCTTGTGCTCAGGATCCTTGGAAAGAGACACCAATTAATATGGAATATTTTTTTTCTGTCTGAAGTATTGCACCTGCTGTGGCTGTTTAAAATGCCCAGGTTGTTTTAAGTAAAAAGGAATTTCAAGGGATGGAGCTCTTTTTTGCGTGTGTTGTGTGTTTGCAGCACTATGTACAACCAGACAAATTGTCTTCTGTCTGTAGGGTGATGATCTGTTGCTGCAGTGCTGTGTAGGCCTTTAGGGACATCAGCTGATGGTGCACCCAGGAAGTTGAATCTCCTCATTTCAGTCATGGTCAGGCCTAATTTTCACTGTCACAGGGACCCATCAAGGCAGCCTTGCAGCTTTTGAGGAGGTGCTCTGTTCTGACAGATACTAATGTCAGGGCATGGGCTTACCAACTATTCAGATTTTCTTTTTTTCATGCGAATTTTGCTGTTGCTCTTTGGATTTTGGAAAGAGGTTGTCCTGGGTGTCAATGTTGATGGTTTTAGGGAGCATGAGCTTGGTTTTAGGGAGCATGAGCTTGCTTGCCAGCTGTTCCCAGCTGTTGCTTCGCTAATGGAGGAATAAGCTGCTACCCATCAAGCTGCTCCCCTCCAACCTGCTTGGGTGCAGTCTTCTCCTCTGTGGCACATTCCATGCCCTGCACGTGAGCCACTGAGAGTCTGTGCCACTGACTCATGTTGACTTGTCATAAGGTTAGTCAGATGGCATTCCTTGCTCTGGTCTTTTCTCATTCATGCTGAGACATGGGCTGCGAGGAAGGACACCTGGGAAAGCATTTGGTAGCCAGAGGACACAGCATAGGAGAGGTCGGGTTTTGCAAGGGGATGGGAAAAGTCTGAAGAGGTAATGGAGGGAAATGCCTGAAGGACCAGATTAGGCAGACTTGGCTACAACTCAGAAAGTCAGTGAGTTGCTAACATGAACGTGCATGTAATGATTCACCGTGAAGATTCATCTCCTGCCACTGAGGGAGAGAATTGATATAACCTCCTCCACCCTTTTATTTCCAGTTTGTCTAATCTAGTTTCTTTGAGCTTTGTTTTAGTTTCTATGCTAAAGAAACATGGCTTGTTTTGAGTTTACAAGCCTTTCGGTGCTTAGGGAGTTCATCTGATGAAAAAGGTCTGGGCAGTTCCTCCTGGTGGCAGGTCTCTGGGGAGTTGAAGAAAAAGGGTGAATCAGCATGCGTTAGCTTAAAGGGGAATTTTGTTTGCCTGGTGTGTCTATGCATGAAAAAGGTGAAAGGGAGTTTATTGGGCAGGGCTGGAGTCGGGTGTGAATGCAGTAGTTGTTTTTCACTACAGAAAAAAAAGCCCTGAAGCTGATAAGAGACAGTATTGTCCTAAGCAGTTGGTTTCTTGATATTGCGGTAGACCAGCTAAAACCAAGTAACACAGTATTAGGGCCAGTCAAAATGCTGTTAGTGTCTCAGTTCTGCTTTTGAAGGCCTGAATTAGTGAGTTTTATGGTAACATTATCTGCTTATTTGCTTTTTCTATATGTAGTTCTTACTGAAGTGGGACAGCAGCTGTAGACTGACGATAAGTGAATGTTAGAAGGCTAAAGCAGTAGTTGTGATGAACTACCCCTTTCTCAGAGATTTTTTTTCTCTGAGTTTTCTGTTGTAATAAATACCATCTTTCTTTTCTTTGCTCTCCCCGGAGAAGGCTTTTTTGCCTCAGATGAACCTTCTTCTCCTGTAGTCCGGTTAAAATGAAGAACCTGTGATGAAGATAAATTTCATAAAAACATGTTGTTTTTTGAAGATAAATGTGCCCAAGGGTTATGTAATTGCCTTCATTTTCTATGGTAATTCATCAGTCATGCCCAATGGCTGTTAGTCTATTGAAAGTTAGCCAAGGACAGGATCTTACTCTTGATTTAGTCTCTATAACAGTATCACTGTAATATAGATTTTAGTCACATTTACTGCTTAAGAATAGATTAATATTATGGCTCAAATATGAATTTATTTAGATAAATGATCAGTTCATGCTTGGCTACATGGAATTTATTTTCAGATCATGACCAAGCATAGTGCACTTCAGAGTCTTACTAGTGGGGCAAAAATGTAAAGTTATAAATTTAATGTGTTTACATAAATGCATATAACTAAAACACTACAAGACTGAAAAGTTCTGCTCAAGTGGGCATAAGTGAAATCATATTTTCAGTACAGGAACCACCTGTAAGATAATACACTGCTAATTTCAGAGCTTACCTCATCCATCTGGGTTGCAGTGTCACCTTCTGCACCCAGGTAGACCATGGCGAGAGCAGTTGCAATACTCCAAGGAGAAAAGAAAATGTTCTGGCCTTTGGAAGTTTCATTCAGCTTTTTGTAAAGGTCCAGCGTGAAGCTGTTGGTTGACACCGAGAGCAGCTCCATTGATACAGCCTGAGACAAACGAGTGCCAGAGGTGATGACTCTTTCTTCACTTCTTTTAAAAAATACGAAGCTGCTAGTGGGAGATTGCCTCCACCCTCTCAGATACAGTGTAAGGGTGTCCCTGTAATGGTGAAAATACTGCACAGAGACCCAGTACAGTCAGCTAGTAGGTCTCTTTTTAAGGTCTGCATTATGCCTCCCTTCCCCATCACTCCTCAATGTCCTCAGCTTTTTTATTGATTCTTCATCAGATGAGCATGATTTTAGCTAGAAATGTTTTCACAGGCCACACTTGTTTCAAAACCCCATTTGCTTAAGTTTCATAGAGTTATTTGATTCTGAGGGAGTGAAACAGAACCATTTATCACTGTCCTGCTTTGAGCTTTTTTCTATTTCTTTAAACTTCCTCTGCTATTATTTTCTGCTGAAAAAAGCATGGTGAATTCAAGCAATTCAATACATGTATCTTGAAGGCTACTAGAGATCTGTAGATTTTTATATGTTCTTGGTGTAGGTAACCTCACATTTGGAAGCTGTAGCTGGATTTGTTAATTACTGTTTTCAAGTAAACTCTCGTTTCTTACATACAACCCCAAATAGTTCGTGTTTTAAACAACAACAAATTTTCCCTGGTTTTCTGCTGGCTTATCGGAGCCTGCGGATTTTCCATCCTGCTTATTTTTCCAAGTATGTTTTTGCAGGACAAAACCAAAACAAAGAAAAAACCCAACCCCAGGATTAAATGGATTTTCCATACATGGATCCAGAACAAACCTGTGCTTCTATTAGCATATTTTAGATCAATCGAATACTGTTGGCAAATATTAGGATAAATTCAGAATTTTCCATTGTCTTCACCAGTATAGGGACTACTAAAACATGTACTAAAGTCAATGTACGATGGCATCAGGTGAAAGGTTAAGCATTAAATTAACAAAAGCAGCAAGACATTTAAATTGGTCTTCACCCACAATTTACAGGCTTAAATCACAACCAGCCAGCTGCCATGCAGTGTTAAGAGATACCTCTGGGATCCTCGAATTTTGATTTCAAAGCTTTCCAGGGCTCCACAACTGCTTTGAAGCATTTTCAGGAGTGCGTCAGTGGTGAGTGCCCTGCAGCCTAGCTCATTCCTAAGCATTTTTAGGACCTTCAAATCAGTTATCTCTTACTGCTCTATAGGTTTTGCCCAACCTGGGCTTGCGTTCTGACCACTGTGACTGGGCACAGGGTTTTCCTAAGGGCTACACTTTGTATTAGAAAATGAGCACTCCCTTCCCCTGCGTGACTTTTACACCATCATTTAACCACTCAGTTCCAAAGAATTGAACATGAATTTTTAAGACTTCCAAAGTAAAGGTAGTTATTCTGATATGAATATTTACACTACCTGAAATCCTGAGGGAGAAGAGAGTTAAGATCTGTCTTCAGCAAGGATCTGTGGCAGCCTGTGAGGCAATGAATACTTTTAGAAATGTAGATATGTTTGCACCTCCCCTTTCTTATCTACATCCTCTTTTTGTATTAATGTGTTCCCTCATTTATTCCTACTTCTCCTCTCTATAATCTGCTTTTCAGAACTTAGAGCGAGACCTCCACAAGTCAAGGCCGCTGTTAGTGGGTGTATGTCCTGAAACGTGAAGGCCACTATGGCTTTCTCCCACAGGTGTCCTCCATGACCTTAGTGTTCGGCATGCAAAAATGTAGGAACTGCAGAAAAGAATTCAGCCACCCTGTGCTAGCAAGGGATGTGTTGAAATAATTTTACAGCTTCCTTTTCTTTTTACTTTACAAATTGGGGAAACTAATAGAAACTAGTCTCAAAGATAGGGCTAAAAGAGAATATCAAAATAGGCTGTGGTTAAATTTGGGAGGGGAAAGATTTGAGTACTTGTAGCCCTCAGGTCACATAAAGCCCTTATTTTGTGATATTTTACATTTTTGCTTTTCTGTTTCAGAAAGCAGATCACAAAGGAAGCTCAGAAGGTATTTACACCTAAAATAAGTGATGAAATAAGAATGAACACTCATTTGAACTGGATGTTGTTTTTAGAGACTGCTGCTCCTAGCAGAGGAGGTGAAGGTGCTTTTGATACCTGCAGGCCCTGCACTGTACCGAGCTTATTATTCCTCTGTGATGGATTGAGGGAGTTTGGATCATCCACTGAAAGCTGCAAAACTGCTCGGAAGCTCTGCTTGTAATGATTTCTTTTATGGAACTTTTTGTTGTATTGGAGTAGAGAACCAAAACAGCAGAATATGCATCACTGGCTATCAGCAAAGGTGCAGTACAAAACAGGTCTACACAAATGTTTTCCTTTAAATCAGTGTAACTGGCAATTCTGCTGGTTTACTCTGCTTTTATCTGTCTGACTTAGATTAAACTGTATCGCTCAATTTCCTTTGCAATCATTATATGTCTTTTCTGCTACATTTATGGTTAGTTATGAATAGCCTCTGCCCACTAGTATGCAGAGTAAACCAATTACCAGGATGCAGTCAACCAACACAGAAAAAGCATCAGTATAAAGAGTACAAGTCCATATTTTGGACTAGAATTACATTTTTTGTGGTTATATTCACTTCAAATCTGACTGGTACATATGCCATACAAGGTTTCAAGAGAGATATATACGCCTCTCTTTTTTCATGCATTTTGTTTTTAAGTGCATGCAGGTTTTGTGCCCGGAATATCCATTTTATTTTCTTGCTTCAGAAATGTACTAGGCACTATTAAGTTTAGTTATGTGCTTAAGAAATGTTTCTGCTGTGTATATGAAACTGCTGTTGCCTATTTTTTAGCTAAATGAATAGGAGAAGAAAAAAACACAAACAAAATTTAGTGGTACTACAAGCTACAAAGATTGGCCAAAAATACAGGAAAATGACGAAAGGGTACCCAAAACTGTGTAGACACTCTTTGTGGTACACTCCAGCTGCTGCAAGATCCTGTTTAGTAAGAAAGAGTGAGTTTCAAAGGGGAGCAAATTGGCCAAAGAAGAGGTGCTCTTGGTTTTGCTGTGCCAGGTGGAAATAGTGAGACGAAATAGGGAATTGCTGCAACCAGAATGGTAGGAACAAGGTTTCACTGACTTACTGACCTCAAGTAGATTGACCTCTGACAAATGGTCATAAAAAGTCTTTTGATAAAACCAGTCATTTTCCTTTGGCATACTGATGAAGTAATTTTGGCCTTTTCTGGGCTCTTCAGTATAAGTAAGATACAGTTTTCCATACCTTCCCCCTGACCAGGGCCACAAAGATGATTAAGGGAGTGGAGCTTCTTTCATATGAGGACAGGCTGAGAGAGTTGAGACTTACAGCCTAGAGAAAAGAAAGCTCAGGGGGATCTTATCTATGTGCATAAATACCTTATGGGATGTAATGAAGAAGGAACCAGACTGTTCTCAGTAGTGCCCAGTGAGAGCACAAGAGGCAATGGGTACATATTAAAAACATGAAATTCAGTCTGAACACAAGAAAACACCTTTTTACTGTGAGGATGGTCAAACACTGGCACAGGTTGCCTGGAGAGGTTGTGTAGTCTCCATTGGTGGAGACAGATATTCAAAACCCAACGGGACATGGTCCTCTGCAACCTGCACTAGCTGACCCCGCTTGCGCAGGGGGTTGGACCAGATGATCTCAAGTGGTCACTTCTAGCCTGAACGACTCTGTGATTCCGTAAGGGTTAGCCTGACTTGAGAGCCAGACACTGGTTACCATGCAAATAGTATAGGGAGGCACAAAGGAAGCAGCTTCCAGTGTTGCTCACTGTAGCTGAGCTCTAAAGAGTGCTTCCCCCTGGATGGGTTCCTTTCCTTCTCTTTCACCCTTTTCACCTGCATCCCAAGTATGTCTTGTACTGGAAGGTGTGCTCTTTGGCATCACTTCCCAAGGAAAGCTGAGGCTGGCAGTAGCTTGGTACCAAAACCAGCCTGTTTGACCCATTGCATCTCTCACCAGCTGGCAGACACCGCTTCGCAGAGCCCTGCAACGTGGTATGAGTGAGGGGATGCACAAAAATTAGCATGGGAAGACCTCTCATTTGGTTTGGGATGGAACTCTTCCCACCTTTTTGTGCAACTTTTGCTCTTACATGAAGTGGCTCTTCAAAGTGGGTATACACAATTTAGGACTTCCCAGTAGTTACTGATTGTAGAATACACACAGCAGAGAGATAGGATTAACATGCTACAAGGCTAAGAATTAACCACCCTGACAAGTCTGCTGGCCAGGCATCACTCAAACGGAGGAGGGCTGGCCTTTGTTGCTCCCTAGAAGAGGCTCAGCCTCAGTGTTGCTAGGTGTTGTCTTCCAATTCTTCATTTTTTTAAAAATTGAGATTTTATACCTCCTCATGCAAGTGTTTCACCTCCTGAAACCTTGATATGCTGACTATTCTATCCTGACAATAACTTCTCCATTTGTGTTTTCACTTTTCTTATTTTGCATGGCCTTCTCTTGTG
>NW_009259043.1:206391-264621 GCF_000687185.1 Egretta garzetta | reverse complement strand
CCTGTGGCCAGTGCAGGATAGTACAGCTAGGTAGGCGTCCCCACCCACCTTGGAGCACACTGGTAGGCAGAGGTGTTTCTCCTCTCTGTCTGCTCTGCCTGTGGTGCATGGGTGCAGCACCAGGGCAGCACTTGTGCTTAGGGAGCAGCTGATGCTGAGTACAGCAGAGTCGATGGGAGTCTCCCCAAGGAGCTCACTGAGGTCTGGGTCAGGTATTTGAAGCTGCTTAAGTGAGCTGCTCTTTCTCTCTCCTCCCACTGCATCTCTGCTCACTATCCACATTGGAAGGCATGACCTAGCTGCTGCAGTAGCACATGGGGAAGCAAGGGCACCTGCCCAAAGGAAATAGCAGGCTGACTTAATAGGAGAGGAAAGATGTTGGGGTTGAGCTCAGCTTACCCTCAGTTTGTTTTTCAACCCAAGCGTTGACTTCCTTTCTGGATTGTTCCGGTGCTGTCTTAAAGTTAACCTTGTGTGGCTCTGCTTTGTAGTAGTTCTTACTGAGCTGTAGGTATATCTAAAAAAAAAAAAAAGTTCTATACTATACAGGATTTTTCAGTCCCAAAGGGAAGTTGTTAGCTCTTGGACTTTTTGATAGCTTCTTGAGCCTAGAGAACTGCAGGATCTTGCTTCTTACTCTCCGTTGGGCTGTGAGTTAACAGTTAAGAAATAACCAAAGGACAGAAAATTCCCTTCTTTTGTTCCCACTTTTATTTGGAGAAGTGAGGAAGGCTATGCACATCCCATGGATGTGCTTATTTTAATGTCTCATTTACAATTATATATATTGGGGGTTCCAAAAATAAAGCTGTATTGCATGAAAAGGAATCCCTACACTACAGTCAAAGGGCAATGCATCCTTAAATATTGTGAGCAGACCAACTGGTATTTTGCAGTTAAGTTTATCACTGGAATACAGGGCTCTTCATTTGCCATGTTCAGGGTCAGCTCCAAACCTGTTCTATTAATGACAAGTAATTAAAATGAGAAATATTTTTTGCACCTTTTCTTACTCCTCTTTGAGATTCAACTTACGGGCAACAATGGGAAGGTTTTTTCCACGTAAATGCGGTTGGCAGTTCTCAGCGAGTAGGTGCTTTTGGGTTTGTTGATGGCAGTCATGAGCTCTTTGAAGCCAGAATGGATATTTTCAGCTTGCTTGTGCTCAGGATCCTTGGAAAGAGAGACCATACATTCAGCAATTGCATTTTTGCATGAAGTTTTCAAAACATGCTAAGTTATGTATGTGGGAGGGGGATTTGGGTTCCTCTCTCTTCTATTTTTCCAAGTTTGCCATCACTGCAATTTGCAGGGCTCAGGATTAGCTGATTTGCCATATAGCAAACCTTCCAGACTATCCCAGTGACTTTTCCTTCCATGCTTCTCAGAGTCTGAGTGAGTGAAAGGAACTGAACTTGAACCTATGATGAAGTATGTTGGGTTTTATACTTCGAAGAGGGGTGCAGACAAGAAATACTGGACTCCTAAAGCTGTATCTGGACATTTTGATTCTGGAGATTCCTTATCTTGGGATTTCACTTCTATAGATACCATTTTTCTTCTCTTTGGTCTTCCCCGAGAAGGTCTGGCCACAGAAGAAGAGCCTTCAGCTCCTGCTGCTTGAGTGAAATGAAGAACCTGCAAGCAGAGTTTCCAAAGGTAAGAAATAAGCTTAATGGAACTGGGGTGACTTAAAGCCAAATGGGGATCAAATGGTTGTCTTTCTTTGCTCCATATAATAACTCACTGTGCTATGTGCTGCTTAGGTGACTAATGAAAGGGATGCTGAAGCTGTAGTGTACGTAAATCCCGTAGAGTAACAATGAGTAGCACTGTCCCCCTCCTAGAGCATCGAGGCAGTGTTTCTGTCTGCATGCTGCAAGGCTGAACTCCCTTCCACAGCTGTTGCTCTCAGCAATAGCAATGTGTTTGTGCAAACCCAAATGTTCTCCCCACGATAATAGTACAAAGGCATCTGAACAGGAGTGCAGTGACACAAAGGAGAGTGCTGAGCACCACTGCTCCCTTTGAGCCAGCAATGTGCCCATGTGGTGTTAGGAAGGATTGGGTTGGGGGTTGTGGAGATACCGAATCCCTTCCTGTTTTCCTGCTGGATTGTCAGGGAGTTGTTTAGGAAAGCATAAATCAAGATAGAAAGATGCATCCTGGCCAGGAGAGAGAGGGAGGGTGCTGGGATCTGGAAACCTCCAGCCAATTAGGAGCTACTGGCATCAGCTGTTTGCTTCTCAAAGGGAATATCTCACCTGTGACAGAATCATAGAATCACAGGATAAATTAGAAGGTGTAGAATACTTTAGAAGAAGTGATGTTCAGAGAACTACCATGCTCATTATGTGATACTCACAGGACACTTTCCCTTAGAGGAGAAGTGGGGGACCTGCTATGAAATTAATAAAGTTTGTCATTCAGTTGTTACATTCTCTGGACTACCTTAGTTCCTTGTCATTGTGGTGGCAAGTTTTTGTATCTAACGCTACATTTTGCAGCCAGTATGGGAGCCAGGTATTGTATGGGGTTGTATGCTTCATAGAGCCACCTACCTCTGCCATCTCTGTTGCTGTATTGCCTTTTGCACCCAGGTACATTAGAGCCAGAGCAGATGATATGCTCCAAGGAGAAAAGAAAATGTTTTCTCTCGACCCTTTCTCCCCCCAGCCTGTACTGATACCGAGGCTTACCCCGACCCAGGTGCAGGACCTTGCACTTGGCCTTGTTGAACCTCATGGGGGTCACACAGGCCCACCTATCTAGCCTGTCCAGGTCTCTCTGGATGGCATCCCGTCCTTCTGGTGTGTCAACCGCACCACTCAGCTTGGTGTCATCCGCAAACTTGCTGAGGGTGCACTTGATCTCGCTGTCTAAGTCATTGATGAAAACATTAAACAGCACCGGTCCCAGCACGGACCCCTGAGGGACAATATACAGCTGCAGTTTTCTTTGTGTTTCTTTCTGCCTTTGGTTTTCAAAAATGTGCAGATTTGTAAGCTGCGTATTTTTCTTCCTTTTTGTCCTTAACTAATGATTTATCAAAGTCATGTTCCCAGGGGAATTTAAATGCAGTTTTAGTACATAGATTCACAATACACCTGAGTTTCCCATTACTTGCTTTTGGATATGTATAGAATTGAAAGCTGATACCAAGAAAGAATTTAGGCATAATTCTCTTGTGCTTTTCCTGGCCAGCCACCTAATCTGAGTGGTATCATGAATAGCAAAGCTGTTATTTGCTTTTAGATTAATGGAATTTTATTCATTACGTGTACCTACCGCCAATTCTGTATGTTCCAGCAATTTTATTTTCCCCAGAAACAGGCAGATTTCTTGAGGTTAGAGTATTCCAAACTTCAAGGTACAAGAAACGCTGTTGTTGTTGTTGTTGTTGTTGTTGTTATTAAGATTTGTATCTATGGAATGGAGCTACAGAAACTGTGGGGCAATCTCTCAAGTCTACAGGTATTTATCAAGTGTTTGTTTCCAAATGACTACAGTTCTTCTGGCAGTCAGTATGTTGTCAGTACCAAATCTGTACCACAGAGGGATTTCCTTTCCCTGGAGAACACAACAAAGAGAGCATCCAGATGGAATTTTCCGTTTTCTGCTAGTGAATACTCCTCTGAGTCCCTGGCCTGATAATGTTCTGTGCTGTGCCTTTGCAGAATGAAAATGGCCTTTTCTTCACCTGAAGTATGGGACTCCTTTATCAAACTGAAGATTTTAATAAGACAGTTACTGCCCTAAGAAAACTGTCCTTCTTGTGATCAATTTTGCCCCGAATTGTCACTTTTCCTTAGCATCACAGATTTATTTTCTCTAAGGGTTGACATCTAGAAAAACATGAGTGCAAGAATAATGCACTGTAATACTGTTATATTATAATTCACCTATATAGTCATGCAAGCCACAGATCACTTCTTAAAAGCATCAGAAAAGTTACTTAAATTGGTTTAAATATTTACCTCTGATCCCGTGAGGGAGAAGACTTAGATCTTGTCCTCGGTCAGGTTCTGTGTTTCTGTGTTAAGCAATGAATACATTTAGAAATATAGTACTGCTTGCACCTCCCTTTCCTTCTTTCCTACATCCAGGTTGTTTCCGCCTACCCAAAGCTCCATTCTACCAAATGCCCAAAAGACCTTACGTAATTTTGTCCTCCTTGTTGACCTTGTCACTTTTCAGTTTTAGACATTTCAAAAGGACAATGGAATTAAAATCTCAGCTCTATTGTTACACCACAATAGTCTGCTGACAGGGCAGCAGAACAGTTCACCCATTCCAGTGGTATTCTGGTGTTGTGGAGACAACTGGTCTGTTGTTTAAAATAAATGACTAGTAAAAAGGTTGCACAGCTAGAAGGTTTGGGTTTGGTTTCTGGATATAAACAGATATTGTAGGCCTGATTGTCCTCTCCGGCTTTGTGCAGCTGTGACTCCTGGGTTTCAAATACAGTATGTCAGCATGAAATGTCAAGCTTAGTGATTGAATTAGGCACTGGGATTCCAGCTTCAGATTGAAGATCATTAGGAGCATAGGCAGAGGCAAAGCCATGAAGGACCATTCAGGGTAAGGGATGGACACCCCACTGGTTGTGTTGGTGAAGAAATCTCATTGCAACCATGTCTGGGAATGATTTGAGAGAAACACTGCAAAACACTGAGTTAGTGCACAGTACTTGCATGTAGCGAAGGAGGGCAAGAACTGAAATAACCCCACTGGGAGGGCTTGAGCAAGGATAGAGTGAAAAAATAGAACGGGGCAAACACGGCACAGTAGTTGTCACTCTGCAGTCCCAGAAGAGAGCTGGGCTGCTGTTGCATGGTGGAAGAAGGAGAAGGTGGTGGCAGCAACTGTAAGGCCCTGGGTGACAAAGGAAGGGGAATGGAGGAAGGGAAGGAAACTGTACTGTGTGCTAAGCATTTTGCTGCAAGCCTGATTACAGGAACAGAGTGGGTCAAGTCTTCTAAAAAGTGGCAGAAATCAATGTTGTGCAAGGCAATGAAGAAATGCCAGAAATTATACCAGTATTGGTTTTAGTACAATGGGTATGTCCTCAAGAAATCAGGACAGGAGAAAGGTTAGGTGGTGGGAAAGCACAAGCCAGGAGAATCCAATTCCCAAAGAAGTATGCTGAAAGTGAGCAAGCTAGCTCCCTTTGCTAGTCAAGATGCAAGGATGCCAGGCAGGATGAGAAAGGGAGGTGGCAAGGTGGAATGGCTGTTGACAGAGAGAGAAAATCACACGTGATAATTGAAAGGGACATCCAGAGGTCAACCTCCTGCTTGGAGAAGGGCCATCAGTAGATAAGGTCAGCCACAGCCCTTCCGAGGATGGAGATTCACCAATCTTTCTGGGCAGTCTTCTCCTTTGCTGCGCTGCTCACCCTGGGAAAAGGTTGTTCCCTAATGTGCAATTCACCCTTTAAGTGTTGTGGCCATTGCCACTCGGTAATGATCTGGCACTGCCAAGAGGATGTTAAGTCTGTTATCTTTGCATTCATGCTTACAATAGTTGAAGGAGAGAGAATAGGTGGCTCACATTTCCACTGAATTTAAAGGCCTGTGAATGAGTTTGGGTGCATGTTGTTATGGTTTTGTTCCCCCTTGGCCTCCCAGGCATGGCTTTCCTGTCTTCATTCTTGAGGCACATCAGGAAGTGCTTAAGGGACTTGGCCATGGGGATGGGAAGCCCTTGCATTAGGCAAAGCAGGGCATGGCAAAATTGCACCTGAGTGCACAGCTGAGTCAACAGCAGTGTCGTTGAGGTTATACAGGGATACAGTAAAGCACCTGCTTCACAAGACTTTTCCTATGCTCCTTCCCATTTGGGAAGAAGAACCAGAAGGGACTCTGGAAACAGTTGGTAACATGGAAGAAAACAGAAAGGACTCAGTGACGGAAAAGGAAAAAGGAGTCCTGCTGTCCCAAGAAGAGATATTTCTAGTAAGGTGCTGGTGGTGTGTGCAAGTCCTGTAAGAGATCCAGTCCTTTGCTCTCTGTTATGAATTCAGAGCGTTAGGAGCATCCCCTGCAAATGTGCGTGACTGCTTAGGACACTCTTCTCCTTAGGAGAGATAGCTGTGACAGGAGTAAATGTGTACAGAGGGATTTGCATGTTATCTTCCAGAAGTCACTTAGGGAGTTGTAATACAGTTGGTATTACAATTTGATCTTGCCTCAAATGAGTGCAATAAGTGACAAAGAAAAATGAGAGTAAAGCAGTGCAGTGCTGGGCTGGAAACAGTGTTGAATGCATGAAAGGTTACAAAGGAGAACATTTCAAGGCACATACATTTTATTTTCCTCCAATTCTGTATTGTTGTTCAATATTTTCCAATTGCTGTGGGACAGACATTGGAAAGTATATGTGTTAACCCCTCTGCAAGCATGAAAGAAGCACCAGTATCAGGAACACACAAGATTTTGCAGGCTTATTTCATTACCAGCAGTGCCAGGCTGCAAAGTTGGTATAAAACTGACAAGAACATGGGTGAGGTAGCCCTCCTGGGATGACCAGCTTAGCGAGCTGAAGCCACTGGAGATGCATGAGTGTTCTGCAGGAAGGAGTTTTTTTCCTGTTTCTTTTCTTCTTATGCACCAAAGCAAGGAGGTTGGGAATTACTGTTTTAGATCATTTTAGTCTGTTCTGCATTGTGGCAGTTGTGGTTCAGAAAGCGCTGAAAAGAGGCATCAGTGTTGTTCTCTGCACAGTTTGGTACTAGTCTAGGAAAATGAGCCAGAGGCTTGAATTCCAGGTTATTTTTAATATGTGCTCTCTTCTAACATTGAGAGATTTGTCAGCAGTACAGGAAAATGAAGAAGTTGTGCACAGACTATTGAGATGCTCTTTGTGGTGTGTATTTTGTTTATTATTGTTGTGAGGGCCTCTTTAGTAATGGGCAAGTTTCTAGGGGGAAGAGAACCTTCCCAAGAAGAGGATACTCTGGGTCTTGTTGTGCCTGATAAAGAAGAGGAAAGGGTGATCTGCTACAAAAATAATAGCAGCACCAAGACTTCGTGATACCAGTGCTGCTGAACTGGCAGCTGCTGCCTCTGTGCCTTCTTCATTGACTTCCAGATAACACTTGTGGAAAACTTGTGACAAAAACAGCTCGCCATTCTCTGACATTCCTGTGAAATCTGCTTGACCTTCAGTGAAGGCATCTTGTATCCCCATCCTGCTCAAAGTAGATTTGAGGTCGTATTTCTCTTCTAACGTGAACCTGGGCAGATAAACTTCCATTTTCATTTTCTCCATTAATTCTGGGCTGGTCCATGCAGACAAGTTTTCAAAAGTCAATTCTTTTTCTAGCTGCAGTTAATAAAAAGAGAATCAGAAAATTACAGTGTTCAAAAACCTGTGCCCTAAGGGCTCTTCTCTTCTATTAAATGGAGAACTTTTCAAGCTGTTGTAGGAATACAAAAAAAAACAGTAATGAAAGACAAATTTGGAGATCTTTTTGACTCAAGGAGTGTGTTGCTCCACAGTAGGTCAATGCAGTATTTGAATTGTTCTCAGTAATTATCAGGGAATATAGCAGGGTTAAATCATTGTAGAATAAAAATATCAGTGTCAAGTAACAATAGTCTGGTTGATTTGCCGTTCACATTTCAGTCTTCCCTTCATTTTAGAATTTACTGAGAAGAGCTTTTTTTCTACAGAATACTTACTAATGTAAATGAGAATTTAATAAGAGTTTATTATCCAAAGGCGGAATCTGTCTCTTTACAGAAGGTGGCAGTGTCCATATGTATTAGCTCTGGGCCTCCTGGAAAGTAAGGGAGTCTGTCCAATTTGTGGGGGGTTTTATTGCAATGAAATCATATCTGTCTGAATCAGTACAGACAGTGAATCTCAGCAGGGCTGGCTTTCTGTCCTCATTTTTGTTCAGCTGGAAGAAGAGCCAGTCTTGTAGGGTTTGGGTTACCTATTTCCAGGGCTGATCAACATTAGGAACCACAGAAGTGCCAGCTGCCAAGAGTAAGAAATCTAATCTGAGTTCCAAGAGGTTCAAGTTTACAGTGCTAGACCAAGTTTGGGGTTTGCTTTTCCTTGAGCCTGATCAATACTCTCCTTCTTAGGAACATGACTGCAACCTGGTCTTTTACCTCGCGTATGCATAAAGTAAGTAAATAATGACACTCTTGTTTTTTCACATGATTTATGTTCGCAGTTGCTTTACCTTTTGTAGGCCAGTGATGTCACTTGGTAGCAGGATAAACATGCTGAGGTCATTGTTGACGTATGGAAGCTCAAGAATGTCAGTCTGGACTGATTCTATGTAGGTCCAGTTAAATTTATCACTCAGGTGCATCATTGGCACTGGCTTTGTTGTATGCTGCAACAAATCAAATTAGATGCTTGCCATTTGTATTCTTGACTGAAGAGTAAAGGACTGAGTTAAAGTAGCAGAGAGGAAGTTTATTGTATTTACTGTACAAGCTGCCCAGTGTGTCTGGACATCCTTATGGCTCTAAGTGGTAGGACACAGGATCTACAAGGGACCTCTGGTCTTCTGGAAAGGCACTTGGAGGCTAGGCAGGCTATCTAAGCTGTCTCGGGGGCACCTATTGCAGGAAGCTGTATTCCACTCTGATTTGTCGTATGGTTAAAAATGAAAATGTAAAGAACTAACCCATACAGTTTTGTTCACCTCTTTGTTTTCCCTGCCTTCAGAGAATGAAAGCTTGTTTCAAGTCGGCTTCTAACAGTTTTACTTGTGGCTCAGGTGCTAGTATGTGTGTGCAGTCTTTGCGCTGAAGATGTGGTGAAGAAAATACACTGTATGCATTAAATGGAATAACCCTCATGCTGGATTTCATGTGGATTTAAATACTGACAGGAATTTCTCTCCCTCATCTTTTTCATTGCTTTTTCTACCTGCAGTCTAGGATATAGGTCAATATATTCCCATACCGTGTTTATTCTGAAAGGCCTTTGCCTGGTAGCTTCAGCTTCAAACTTTGTTGCCCAGTTTCCTTTGAAGTAGAGTGCATTTGTCAGCACTAGTCTGGTGAGTGCGTCTATGGATCCAGGAGGCAGCAGATTTTGGATTTTACCTAGAGAAAACAGAAGGACTTTTACACATTTGTGCAGTTTTACTGTTTCAGAGTAATTGTTGGCACGCTTTCTGCAGATATAAGCCAGGGAAATTGTAAGTGCTGATATAGCATGCTTCTAGTTTGAGATTATTCGCAGATAAGTGGTTACTGGAGTAATCTTGATTTACAAAGAAGAGTAAGCCACATTCCTCACATGTTCAGATGGAGGACACGAATTTTACTAAGGGCTTTTCAGTGGATGACTGCTTGATGAAAACTGATCTGATTTACCTTTCTGAGGAGAATTGTTTACCTGCCTTGGGCTCCTTGGGTCTTTGTTCAATGTAAAGATGGCTTCTTTTTGAATTGGGAGAGGAGAGGCAGGAGCTTACCTTCAGTCTGGTGTTCGACCCTGGAATTGATCTCTCTTCTGATTTCGTCTGCTGCTCCCACAAAGTCAACTGATTGTGGCTCTGCATTGTAGTATTTCTTGGCTAACTGTAAGTATTCCTGCAGTGCGAGAGAGACAGCTGTCTTATGTTTCTCGTCTGCCAATATGAATGCTAATAAATAACTACAGCCAAATAGAGAGAAAACATTACAGAAATGACACAAACTACAAACTGCATTTTGTCAAAGGAACGAAGTATTTTTAGTGGAAATACTCAATTTAAATGTTTGTGCCTAACCACAACTGCAAATCACCCTGAAATTAGATACATATCCCATAAAAGTAAAATTTTAGTGTCCAAAGTCTCAGGAAGAGTCTCATAGAAAATATTTATGTTAAGGATAACAACGTGATTTGCAGATGTAGTGAAAATATTTAAAAGAATATAGTTTATGGTATGTTGTCATAGATAGATCATAAAGGTTAAATGGCCACATAATCTGACTAAATGGCCTACCTACCTTACTGAAAGGCAATGTTTTTTCTCCATATAACTGGTTGACGCTTTTAAGCAGGTAATTTTTAGTGGGTTCGTTGATTTCAAAGTTGAGTGCTTTAAACTCAGCATGTACATTACTCGATTTGCCAATTTCTGTCTTGGAGAAAAGGAAAAAAAAGCTGCTCATCTGTTGTATAAAATAGTTCAAAATTTCTAATTTCTTCCTTCATGCATCTCCATGGAAAGTATTTCTACTGAGGTGATCTGTTACCTGTATTGCAGCACAAGAGGTGTTCTAAAACAGACAGCTATTGAAGGAACCATTTGAAAGTATTAAAAGTTGGAGACATGGTATAGACACTATGAGTGTCTCAGAATGCAAGCAGTAAGAGCCTAAACTGTGTAAAACATCTAAGGGTTTCAAAGTGGAGACTGTGAAACTAAGTATATCGAGGGTGAGAGACAGAATGTAACTGTTAAACAATGCATGAAGATTTGGCTGTGTGATTCCTTTCACTTATGGAAGTTGAGTGTGTTACATGGGAAGTTTGCCCCTAAATTTTTAATCTTGCTCTTATTGTTAATATTTTGTAGATTTTTTTATGTTGCAGTAATTGCAGTAAATTTGTTTTCTTGAAGTAACAGGATTAAATGAATGTGAGCTCAAACTCTCAAATGAGCTCAAGGTAGTTAAGCTGTGAATTAGTAAACTAAAAATCTGTGCTGTATTCATCTTGTCATTCGATCAGAATCAGAGGCATGAACAGACACTGAAATTTCTAAACTGTTAGAACGGTCCCTTTGCCCTACCCACCATGTGCTGTTATTCTTAAAATTCAGGCAAGCGTTACTCATGAGGAACAATCCCGCTCCTGTTCATGCAGTGCAAATGAGTTGTTGACATAGCCCCTAAAATAAATCTTCCTGCCATAGGATTTGGCTGTGGAATGCAGATCCAAGTTCCCATTCATCAGAACTCGCGGCTGCTGGGGCTTTGTGGGCAGCCTGCAGGGAAATGGCTCACTCCCACAAAGAATAAGGGTGACGGGAAAGAGCTGGGAGAAGAGCTTAATGCCACCAGGGTTGAACTGTCAATGAGGAAAACCTGCCTTTACTGACTCAGAGGGATTACATTTGCTTTTCTGTATTTTTCTGCTATCTTAAATTATGTATACTTTGGTACAAGACGCCTGCCAGTATGTCAAAGAAATATCTCAGGAATATAATGATTTCCACTTCTCTAATATTTATTGCAAGCAATGGGTCTACCTGGGGAAATTCCAACATGTCTTTTTATTTTGTTAACTAGTCAACTGAAATGGAGACTAATTTCTGAAGAAGGCTACCTACCAAGCATAGGTAGCCTGGAGAAGTTAATACTTTGGTTTCTGTTGTCTTGCTGCAATCAAATGTGTGCGAGGGCAGCTCTGTTCTTGTGATTAGCGCTCTGAGGTAGGGACCATGCCTGTTCAAAGAACATGGTTTTGCTAAACAGCTAGTTATTGAACAGTAATCATTTGAGAAAAAAATCCCTCCTCAAAGCTAAAGGAAACAGATCAAGAGATACATTGACAGAGAATGGTAATGTTACATTGTAAATTTTGCAAATTTGAGGTTAGTTTTTGCAATTCTGCCTAGGAAGGGGAAGCATGTAATAAGTATTGCAGTAGATGAAGGTATCACAGAATACTGTACTAATTAATTGTGTACACTGCATCTGAGGAAGGCAAACATAGGCAAATGCAAATGTGGAAGGAAAATACAAGCAAGAGAAGATGTGACCATGCCCGTAGCTTGATCACTGGACTTGGTGAGATACCTTCTGGAAGCAGGCACATCGATTTGATAGACGTTCTTCCGTTCTGGAATAGACTTGCATTTTTATGGTTGTGGTGACGTTTCTGGCTCCTTCAGCTTTGTTAAAGTGAAGTACCTATAGCAATAATAAATGCAACGAAAATTTGCTGTTTGGGTAAAATCTTTCAGTGATGCCATTGGACTGGTGATGAAAAGAGTCAAACTCACATTTTATTCTTTTGTACAGTCCTGATTGAATGTGAAAACTTTGGTTAGGCCTTGAGGCCCACATCTACGAAATGGCATAAGTACATTAAGCTGAGTGTTGCAAGGCAATACTCTCATGTAATTAGCCTTTCAGGAGGAATCTACCTGCCTTAAGTTATGCTCTGGGCTGACCAGTTAATACCTGGGAAGAGCCAGTTATCTCCAGATGGAGACTTACCAAAGCAGAAGTCTAAATGGAGTGCTGCTATGTGTCAGTTCCATGCCTTAAATCCCTTGCTCTGGGCGTGTGCACCTTACCCAGGCTACAAAGGGGTGCGTCCAACCTTGGAGCATTTTTCAGACAAGCTATGCCTTTTCCCTTCTTCCTAGCAGAATATCGGTCCTTTCTTTGTTACCCTGCTGGCCCTCTTTTGTCCCGTAAATCAGGAATTAGATCACTGCCTGAGCAGGTGGGACAACTTCTGCTTTAGCAGATGCAAAGTCACAAGCCTCCCCTCCTAGGACCGGAGCTAATACGATTTAGGGATTTGAGTAAGTAATTTTGCCTGTAAAATACACACCCCAAGAGTTGTAGTCTCGCCTTGCTTCTTCTCTGATCTTGTGAATGTGGATTTATGTTTAGCAAAGTGCAAAACTTAGAATAGCTACAGGGGAGAGTCTTTTTTGTGGGGGGTCATTTCCAAAGAGATGAGATGTGAGATGGGAATTGTCTGTGGCAGAATAGAGGGAGAATCCAGGTCTCCCACGCCCTGGTGAGTGAGCTTTGGGATAAAGATCCCTTGTTTCTGCCAGTGAGATTTAAAAGGAGACGATGTCACCAGTGCCACTTCTCTCGTTTGTTTGGGGCCTGTTTCCAGAGACTAGAATAGACTATTTCTTTGACATGCACAGGTGGAGAAGTGGTCTGTTCATGGCAGTGCACATCGGGGGTGAGGCAGGAACTGGCATATATGTGTGTAGAGTTTTGATTGATTAGAGTAATTTTGCTGCTTATGGCTTTCCTCTGCTTCATCATAGTAAATTTCTTGCATAGAAGATGTTATTCTGAGAGATCAGCCTTTTCAGACAGCTACCTTTTGAAGCCCAGACTCACCTTTGCCATCTGATCTGCAGTATTACCTTTGGCTCCCAAATAAACAGTAGCCAGGGCAGATGAAATACTCAAAGGGGAGAACAAAATATTCTTGTCACCATCTTCCTGACACTCATGTTTGAAAAAGTCAAGAGCAAAGCTTGTGTTTGCTTCTTTCAAAGCTTCCATTGTTCTGAACCTGCACAGAAAGGTAGAAAGATGCTATTAGTGAACCACTAATTATGACTGCTATGTGCCTGCAAGTTTCTGTTCAGTTTTGGAAGTTTCTTATGTGTTTTAAAAGCTTTCTAAAAGTATTTATGAAGAATGGGGAGGATGAACTATTATAAAGTCATATAAAGTGTAGCACGTCCTGTTTCACTGATGACACAAGCTGTCGCTTGAGTTAGGGAAAAAGCAGCCTCCAACCTTGTTTTGTATTTGTTCACCAGGACATTTACTGCACTCCTCCATCTCGGAGTGACAGCTGATAATGTTATTCACCAGTGCCTGGGCTGGAGGCTACTGAGAGACTGTCTCTTATGACATCTTTTATGCTTCAGTTTGTGCATGAGCCTTTTGATGCTCATAACTGTAGTGAACAGTTACTCTGGTAACAGTAACAGTCAAACTATGCTTTTAGGAAAGGACAAAATACTCCTTCCGATGCTTGGGCAAGCACTGCCCCAACTATTGCATGCTAAGCATCCTGAATTCCCTTTTTGACTTTCAAAAACATCCTGAAACTGTCTTACAGTGCTAGCACAGATCCTAACTTCCCAGTTCTTCTGCAGGACAAGGTTTCCATATTCAGTAGACCACAAGTGCTGCTATTTGTCATTTGCATTGCAGGTTTAGCTGAGAGCTCTAGGCAGGGACTAGGATCTATTCTGGCTGGTATAGGATGGCCTGAGAACAAAGGCAGTTCATGACCTGAGTAGCTTGCAAACCAGGAGCTGACCTGGTGTTCATAAGAACTGAAGAGCATAGGAACAAATTAGCTGACTTAAGCAAACACAGTGGTTTCTTACTCTGCTATGATATATATGCTAGCCAGTGAGCTCTAGAAATTATAGAACTCAGTACAATAAATTGCTCTTCCTGTATATTTTTAAGACTTCTACCTTCTAGACCATGCCTGTGCCATCTCAATAAATTACTTTCCCAAGCATTTGTTATTTCCAATTCAGAAACTGCTTTTTTTTTCTATGCATTTGTCAACAAAGCAACATCACCCAAGACTATATGAAATAATCTCTAGAAATCATTACAGTACCTTGTGTTGTGCAGGAAAGAACGCTGCTGCTCTGGATGTCTCCAAGGTTTCTGCAGTTCACATGAAGGGTAGGGTGAATTTATAGTGTGTTTGACCAGTTCTGCAGAGGTTCTTATGACTCAAGACTGTGCAATTTATTATGCCCCAAAGGCCACATCCCTGTGGAAGAAATGAATCATCTCAGGGTAGGATGTGAAGTGATGGTGAGAATGATACCATACAAGAATCTTACAAAAGTTACTGCAGAAGTACTTCTGTAAACACTTTTGTGACAACAGGCTAGTAACAACTTGAACCCGCGCTAATTCATACAACCTTTCTTTTGCGATTTGGAGGGTTTAAAAAAAAGGCAGTAGCTGACCTACTTCTTTTATGATTTGTCTAATAGAAATTATTTCTGAGAAACAGACAGAGTAGTGACTTCTTATGTGTGAGTTTTTCTATTGTCTGTTTTCTACTGAGAAAGTATTTGTCACTCCTAGTAGGTTTCTGTTTTAGAAAAATGGATTTTATTAATCTTGGAGGATTCTAAGACTGTACAACCAAGGAAATGTTGTCCCTGTGAGATAGTGAAGGTTGAGAAACAGGCCCTTGCTTTTATTATCAGTAACAACATCACTAAAACCTGATGTGGGTCTTAGATTAGACTTAATTTTTCTTCTGCTTCTGTTTCTGCACTCTAAAAGCTGCTGTTTGACCAATGTAACACAGCAGAGATCTATTCCTTATTTTCCCTTCCAAAAATGGATATTCTGTCAAATCCTCCTTCTTCTTGCCTTGGATACTAAAATACCTTCTTCCCTGATTTTCTTTGCAGTCATGCTGTCCCTTCTTCTGTTGTCCTTTTTGTAGCTGTCCATCCCCGCTCTGACCCCTTGTGCAATCCTACCCCTGCGCTTTATTTCATTCTTTACCTCTCTGCCCTGTTGATAATGCCACCTTGAGAACCTGGATAGGAGCTGCTTGTCTCTCAAGGGCTGCCTCCTCGATACCAAGCCAGACTCACTCACAAGGTCTATCTCTTCGGCATAAACTGCCTTCTGAGAGCTTTCTTCTGACCTGCTGCCTATGAGCACGCATTTAACATGGATTCATGTTGTAGGTCAGTGCCTGGTACAGAGGATCCTGTAATGAGTAATGAGCCGTGGGAGTACCTGCAAAATTTGGTGTAGGGCATAGGAGGGCGCAGCTGCAAAGCATCCCTTGCCAAGAGTGAACCTTCTGCATCAAGATAATTTGGGAACCGAAAGCTTTGTTAAAGTTGCTTTCCAACTTGTGAGGAACCACACAACTTTAATCGGATGGTGTTCTCTTGCCCTTCGGGTCTTTTGAAATTGTAGCTACACAAAAAACAGTATGTTCCAGTGTGAGTTGTAATTAGGTGCATCTGTTATGTTTCCCAGAGAGCAACATAGGAAAGGTGTTCACTGCAGAATTAATTGCTTCCATTGCGCCAGGGAAGGTTGTAATCTGTTTACATTGGCCTTAAGTGATTTCCAAAGCCTAAATGATTTGAGTAATCTTTGCAAATTTAGCCATGTTGTTGAATGAGTGAGAGATAACACTGGATTGACTTCATCCCTTAGAGCAATTACTGTGGATTTTCTGGTTTTAAAGCAGGGGTGAATTTATTTGCTGACTTGTAATACTGCTTGCTGCTTTACAAGAAGTGGCTGAGGTGTTCTGTTTATGCAGAAATGTTGGGTTAGACTGAACGAGAGGCTTGTGCCTTTGGCTTTAAAGCTACCTTTTAAAAACACCTCTTGAATAGCATGGCTGGTCATTAGCCAAAAAAAAGTGCACACCGAGTAAAATTATACTCATCTCAAAGGACAATATATGCTAAATCAACGTGATGAATTGATACCGTTTTCCAATATGCTTTTAAATTAGCACCACCAGAGGACGCGGCTCGATGGGTGGTGTGCTGCTGACTCAGTAGCAGCAGTACTCTTACTCCCACTCTATACTAAGTCAACACAGCAGCACACTAGAAGACTTATTTTTGTATTAATAGTATCCTTCCTGTGGAAAGTAAACCTGTGGGCTCTTTCACTGTAGGCTTTCTTGTTTCCGTTTGGTCAGGACAAATATTGGCAGGACATCAGCGCCCTGGCCAGGTCTCAGCTATATAAATGCATTTTGTTTTCCTCCAGTTTCAGCGTAACTGAGCACAAGTGGTTTTGCCTTTCCTACACAGTGTGTTGGTCTGTTTGTTAGCACCTGGGTTCAGGAGCAGGTGAAACACTTGATGTCTAAACAGAGCTTTATAAAGTGCTCTATAAAGGTCCTTGAGTGTCTCGAGAGAAAGACTTTCTGTCACAGAAAAATGGTAGCTTCTGCTTTCACACAGTATTTTAGGATACAACTTTGCATGGCTGGTTTTCATGTTTATTGGTAGCTTATTTTAGCTATCAACTCTGTATGGCTTTTGGAAATCTGATTTAATTCAAAACTAGCACGTTCTCTATTTCAGGTGGATCAAAAGAATAAGTGTTGTTTGAAGGAAAGCTGTTCAGTTTCCCTGACATCTTCAAATATTTTTTGTACGAGTATAAGCACTGTTTATTTACTTGGGAGGGAAGAATTTCTGGTTCAGCCAGCAGAGCATTCTATTCACGTTTTTGGCTCAGCCAGAGCAGATGAGTAGATTTTAAACATGAAAGGATTTTAAATGTCCCCAAACCTTTAAAAGAACTTCAGGAGATACAGGAAGCATGGGGAGGAGAAGGATTTTGCAATCTGAGAGTATTTTAATCCCTTTGGAGGTCTGATGTAATTTTTTTAAAAATCTCTGTAAGTAGGACAGGGCACAGAAACTGAGGAAATAGGAAGAGTGCTGAGTGACTACATACGTGAACTTTTCTGTGCTGAGGAGGGCTCTCCTCTGGGTCATGCCTCTGTCACAGTGTAATTGAGAGCATGACATGGGCTTTTCCTAACCTTGTCAACTAAAAGAAAATAATGACGTATATGCTTCACCTCAACTGGTTATAACAGATTTTGGATTGTGCCATAACAAATTGTTATGTAGGATAAGTTTGTATCATCCTGAAGTCTCCAATAGTTTTTAAGTTTAAGAGAGATTAGTTCTCTGGGTATCTTTTTTCCCTTTGAAGTGTTGGTTGAGAACACACAAGTCTTTATTTTGGAACAGAGTAGATAGCTACCTGTTGTATACCTCCTACAAGTAAGTTTTGCAAGCCTTCCTTTGCCAGGCAATCCTTGCCGACATACTCTAACAGTATTTAAAACCCTATGAGTTGCCAGAGGGTGTGGTGAAGTTCCTGTATAAATATTTCTGAGGCATTTTGCTCCATGCCTGCAGAAAACAAAGGTGTGGTGAAATTTGACTGTACTGGCACACTTCATACTTTACTAGTATTTCTGCATGCTTTGGCTTAGATATTGTAATTAATAAAGGTAGTGTTTGTCCTGAGAAATTCAGCCCTGTTAGGAAGTGCAACACTTCTGAGAAAGGACGGATCTCTATATCTGAAAAGAGAGTTTATCTGTTAATGAATACGCACACTGTTTTTACATATGCAAGAGTGAAGTTTTCCTTTGAATGACTCAGGTGGTGAGCGTTTTTAAAGTATCCCAGAGTGGCCTGAATTTCTCAATCATGATACACACTACTGCATTATGAGCAATGACGTATGTGTGGCTTGTATGCACTTTAGCCACCACTTACAATTTTTCCAAAATCTGTCAAAGGGTGTAACTGTACATCAGCTGCATAACTACTGAATCAGAAAACTGATCCCTGCTTTGTGATAATGGGAGTTTCCCAGGCTGCAGTGAGGTAGTGCAAGAAGTGCCATGTTGTGGGATGAAGAAGGTGAGTATCAAGTCAAGGTATCTTCAAAACACATTTCTAAACAAGAGTGCATCCTCAACAGGAGCCTTGTGCTGATGTGCAAGAGCAGGGTATAGAGGAAGGGCCCTCTTGTAGGAAACCCATTTAAGCATTTGCTGGTTTTTCATACAGCTTGACTGCAAATATTCTTGCCTGGTGGAGTGACCAGGGGTTTCAGAAGGCAGCTGGTATTTTTGGGAGTTTCATCAGGTGGATTTCCCTAATACTCACTTGTGGAAGTGTACTGGAAATTGTATCTGTTCACCGAGCTGCTGGCCCTTCATAGTTTCATGCTTTTTAGGCTACCCTTGGGACTGGTCTGAACTACCTGGTTACGTGCACATACAAAGGCAGTAAGCCTTTGTCCTGGAAGAGAGTAACCCCCAAAAGGGGGCTTGGAATGGAATTTCTCCCTCAGACTAGCAAGGACCCTGGTTGAGCTGGAGTGTCATTAGCATCATTTGAACATGTCTTACCAATGCCTTTGCCATTGCAAGATTCTTCCATCTTTGTATCTCTCATGTTCTCTGCCTGTTGCACAAAGCAGCTCAGTCTCTTGAGACCTGATGTCCTTTTACGTGGTTCAAGTTGGCAAGCTTTTCATAGCAGTGATCAAATAGAAATTAATGACATGATACACACCAAGTAAGACAAAATGATCTCATGTTCCTTTCTGCTCTCAGATAAAGTGAGATGGAAAGTTTTGATTTTGTTTCTCAAGCTTTTGTGAGAGATGCAGAAGTGTGAACTTGCACTGAGGACTGTCTTTTAAAATATTCTGATGATCATCTGCTCTTCTTTACCAAAGCTTTTTACCAAAGCTCTTTGGAGCTGCCCTTTCCAGTTGTGATTCAGCTGTATGCAGATCTTCATGGCTCCGTTATCTTTTGGGCTGGTATTTGTGGCTCTTTTAGCTCTTTCAAAGCCAAAAGCAGAACTGTCTTTGTGTGGTTTAAAACTAGTGCGATCGTCCCTTTCAGCTGCTTATGGGAGTGTGATATAATGAATCTGCCAGGCTTCCCCATATTTATATTTCAGCCATCATCCTCCATTCCAGAGAGGCTTCAACCACTTGTCTTGCTTGATTGCAGCACATGTTTCACATTCATGGATAACCTGTGCAATAGTGTCCATGGTCAAGTCCACCCCTTGATCATGAGCCCATCTATAAGTTACATCTCTTCCTTGATGGCCTGAGGTATCATGGGCCCACCAAGCTATAAATAATTCACCCTTCTGTTGCCAGTCCAGATCCACCTCAGCCATTTCAGTCTCAGCAGCCTGATCCACCTTCTGGTTGTTTTGATATTCTTCAGTGGCCTGACTCGGGTACATGAGCACCTGTCTGATGTACTTTTACAGCCAGGTTCTCTATCTGGGCAGCAGTATCTTGCCACAGTGCGGCAGCCCAGATGGGTTTGCCTCTGTGCTGCCAGTCCCTCTGCTTCCATTGCTGTAACCACCCCTACAGGGCATTGTGCATCACTTGGTTTGTATATTTTTTTTTTCATTATTAATGTTTTCCCTTCCTTTTCTGTCCTATGAAGTTGTCTTTTTCTCAGCCCACGAGTTTTACCTTTTTTCTGATTCTCTCCCCCATCCCATTGCGGGGGAGTGAGCAAACAGCTGCATGGTGTTTAGCTCCCTACCGGGTTAAACGACAGTGTATCTCTGCCTTCTTTGCAGGAACTCATCTGACCCCTCACTATTCTCCCTTTCCATACTGACTTCTTATCAGAGCCACAACACTGAAATTTTACCTGTGTCACTAAGAAGTCAGCCTCCCACTGTAAGGATTTTCTAACCTCCAGGATCCTGTTCTTGTTGTCCCTAAGGTGCCACTAATGTAAGTTCATTGTTTGCCTGCATTGATTTTAGACTGCAGGTTGCTATTGCTAATGTTTAGAAAAAGTGGGAAAGTGCTGTATGAGTTGAAAAAATAAAAGCTCAGAATCAGTTTGGGATCTTTTTTTCCCAGGAGTAGCATACAATTGTGAGCGTTTGCTCATGTCACAAGACAGACTACATGGTATAAAAGTCTTTATCTTGTGATGTTTAAGAATATAATAGCGAAGAAAGGGAGGCCAGGTGCAAATGATAGACCATTGATATCCACATATAATAACATGGAGACAAAGTATAAATTATGCTACTGGGACTAAAAATGGGTAGTATTATCTTACCTTTGCTCCTAAGCATTGTTTACCATCCTAGGCATTTGCTGTTCGCAGGGTGGTTAAGCACTGTTTGGGATTTACAGAAATATTCCGTAGGCTTTGGTTCCAAGGGGGTTAAAAGTGAGGAAAGACAGTGAAAGCTTTGTAGGCTGACATGGGAGAAGCTGCCCTTTCCAGTTGTGATTCAGCTGTATGCAGATCTTCATGGCTCCGTTATCTTTTGGGCTGGTATTTGTGGCTCTTTTAGCTCTTTCAAAGCCAAAAGCAGAACTGTCTTTGTGTGGTTTAAAACTAGTGCGATCGTCCCTTTCAGCTGCTTATGGGAGTGTGATATAATGAATCTGCCAGGCTTCCCCATATTTATATTTCAGCCATCATCCTCCATTCCAGAGAGGCTTCAACCACTTGTCTTGCTTGATTGCAGCACATGTTTCACATTCATGGATAACCTGTGCAATAGTGTCCATGGTCAAGTCCACCCCTTGATCATGAGCCCATCTATAAGTTACATCTCTTCCTTGATGGCCTGAGGTATCATGGGCCCACCAAGCTATAAATAATTCACCCTTCTGTTGCCAGTCCAGATCCACCTCAGCCATTTCAGTCTCAGCAGCCTGATCCACCTTCTGGTTGTTTTGATATTCTTCAGTGGCCTGACTCGGGTACATGAGCACCTGTCTGATGTACTTTTACAGCCAGGTTCTCTATCTGGGCAGCAGTATCTTGCCACAGTGCGGCAGCCCAGATGGGTTTGCCTCTGTGCTGCCAGTCCCTCTGCTTCCATTGCTGTAACCACCCCTACAGGGCATTGTGCATCACTTGGTTTGTATATTTTTTTTTTTCATTATTAATGTTTTCCCTTCCTTTTCTGTCCTATGAAGTTGTCTTTTTCTCAGCCCACGAGTTTTACCTTTTTTCTGATTCTCTCCCCCATCCCATTGCGGGGGAGTGAGCAAACAGCTGCATGGTGTTTAGCTCCCTACCGGGTTAAACGACAGTGTATCTCTGCCTTCTTTGCAGGAACTCATCTGACCCCTCACTATTCTCCCTTTCCATACTGACTTCTTATCAGAGCCACAACACTGAAATTTTACCTGTGTCACTAAGAAGTCAGCCTCCCACTGTAAGGATTTTCTAACCTCCAGGATCCTGTTCTTGTTGTCCCTAAGGTGCCACTAATGTAAGTTCATTGTTTGCCTGCATTGATTTTAGACTGCAGGTTGCTATTGCTAATGTTTAGAAAAAGTGGGAAAGTGCTGTATGAGTTGAAAAAATAAAAGCTCAGAATCAGTTTGGGATCTTTTTTTCCCAGGAGTAGCATACAATTGTGAGCGTTTGCTCATGTCACAAGACAGACTACATGGTATAAAAGTCTTTATCTTGTGATGTTTAAGAATATAATAGCGAAGAAAGGGAGGCCAGGTGCAAATGATAGACCATTGATATCCACATATAATAACATGGAGACAAAGTATAAATTATGCTACTGGGACTAAAAATGGGTAGTATTATCTTACCTTTGCTCCTAAGCATTGTTTACCATCCTAGGCATTTGCTGTTCGCAGGGTGGTTAAGCACTGTTTGGGATTTACAGAAATATTCCGTAGGCTTTGGTTCCAAGGGGGTTAAAAGTGAGGAAAGACAGTGAAAGCTTTGTAGGCTGACCATGGGAGAATCAAAATGAAGGAACTGGTGGGGCTCATTGTCACGTGTGGCCAACTCTCATTTGGTGAGAGAAGCTCAGCTGGCTGACTGGCTTACACTACGTCTACATTGGTGAGACTTGGATTTATGTTTAAAACAAGATTAATGAGAACATTGTGGATTCTTCAACTTTAAAGATGTGCAACATTTGACAGGGAAGGACCCTGAGCAATCTTGTATATCTTTGAAGTTAGGACCAGAAGATGACTGTCAGCTGCCCATTCCAACACATATTACTCTCTAGCTCTGTGAACTTCAGGAGACCAATTTTTGCAAATAACTGCCTTTGTTCACATGAGCAATATTGCTTACATTCTTATGTAACAGAAGTATGTTTTAATTGTTAACAACTACCGTGGCCTAGAAACAGTGCAGTTTTAGAACAAATCTGCTGAGGATTTTAGGTGCCCTAGTTCCATGACCAGATAAACAGAAACTCCAGGACAATAGTAAACACGCTGTTAGCTCTCTTGCAATACATTTCCCTGTTTGTTATCTCCTGAGCAGCAGTCAACTAAGATACAGGAAAGTGAAGGAAAACATTTGAACTATTTATACACCAGTGAAGGTGGTGTCATGTTATCTTCCTTCTTTTGTGAGACCATGTTTGCTACCAGCAAGCTATGCCCCCTAGGTTCTGCCAAAGTATGTAGTATCTTGGGTGGTGGGGGGAGAAGCCAAAACAAGTAGAACAAGCAAAATACTGTGTAGTGGAACTGAAAAAACATTCAGCCACCGACCACCCAGCACTGGTGCCATGCTGTGCATACTGGAGTCAGGAAAGAGCATAACTTTCTTGCAGTAACCTCACTGCCCAAAACCTTTCTCTCTCACTCTTCTGGTACTTCTCTGTGACAGATTCTCACAGGCCTGTTTCCTTTCTTGCTTCAGGGACAAAGGGAAGAATAATTCATTCCAGAGAGAAACTATAACTTGCCATAGACATTGCTTCTCTTAGCATGATTATTCTCTTTAGTAACAAAATAAGAGCCTATAAAGCTTTATAAACACACAACAAAGATAACTAGAGAACTCCTGCCCATTTCCCATTCCCATGTGTTCTCCAAGGCAGTGTTGTGTCTCAGTGGGATGTAGATTCTGCACGTATCCAGCTGCCTTCCAAACTGCTTATCAACTCCTGAGAGACTGGATGGATCATGATTAGTGCTGAAAGTGTTGTATCTGACTAGTTTGAGTTGCATGCATGAGGGATTATGGGTCATGCTGGTCCCTTCCTGGAAGAAGATTGGACTCAATATTGTATCTTTGGCAAGAGACAGACTCTCGTTTCTCATATCTCTGCAAGCAATGAACCAGCTCTGATAAAAGAATCATAGAAACACAGAATATCTCAAGTTGGAAGGGACCTGTAAGGATCATCGAGTCCAACTCCCTGCTCCTTGCAGGACTACCTAAAACTAAACGATGACTAAGAGCGGGGTCCAGATGCTCCTTGAACTCTGACAGGATAGGTGACAGGATAGACACTTCCCTGGGGAGCCCGTTCCAGTGACCAACCACCCTCTCAGTGAAGAACCTGTTCCTAATGTCCGGTCTGAACTTCCCCTGATGCAGCTTCATTCCATTTCCTTGTGTCCTGTCGCTGGTCACCAGAAAGAGGAGATCAGCACCTCCCTCCGCTGCTCCCCTTGAGGAAGCTCTAGAGTGCAAGGAGGTCACCCCTTCTCCAAGCTGAACAAATCAGGTGACCCCAGCCACTCCTTGTAAGTCTTGCCCTTCAGGCCTTTCACCATCTTGGTTGCCCACCTCTGGACACACTCTCATAGTTTGATGCTCTTCTTATATTGCGGTGCCCAAACCTGCACACAGTAGTCGAGGTGGGGCTACACCAGTGCAATGTAGAGTGGGACAATCACCTCCCTTGACCGGCTACCTATGCTGTGCTCAATGTGCCCCAGGACAGGGTTGGCCCTTTTGTCTGCCAGGGCATGCTGTTGACTCATATTCAACTTGCCATCGACCCAGACCCCCAGATCTCTTTCTGTGGGGCTGCTCTCCAGCCTCTTGTTCCCCCAATTTGTATGTATAACCAGGATTACCCCATTCCAGGTGCACTTGAAGTACTCCAAATGAAATGCATTTGCTTAAACATGTTTTTATTATGATTAAAGGAGCAAAAGAGTTCATCCACAAGACCCATTACACATGGATACATGGAAAACAATTTGAATAGTAAAATGCCATGTTTGGTCATGACAATTGAGCCAAAAAGGTTTAAGGACAAATATGAATTATAAGATTTTGATAATGCATCTTCAGAAAGTGAGGAAGACTTGTGCAGTATCAGGAGCAGAAAGAAAAAGCAATTGCCATGTCAGAGTAGGAATGGTTGGTGACAGTTTAGAGTTTAATCTGGGAGCTTTCAAGTGACTAATTTCAGAGGAGTCACCATTAAGCTTGGCCATAGAGAAACCTGGCTTAATTAGAAGACTGCATTTTTTTCCATAAAAATGATGCTGATAAATGGGGTTGTGGTTTTTTGGTGTGATGATTCAGCACTGCTATTGTTAACTTGCACCAGGAACATCTCTGTTCATGCTCATGCTTTCTTTGGGTCCAATTTTCATTCCCTTAACTCTTCATATGTCAGTAAATGATATTACTCTGCAGAAAGGAAAGGCAAAGGGCCTCTATTTTCATGGCATAAATTCTCTGACTTAACTTTTTTTTTTTTTAAATAAAACCTTCTGGTTTTAGAAAATATGGATGAAAGAGAGAGTATGCATTTCTTTCTACCCTTTCTTTCTACCCTTGATACTGCAGTGCTTTGGGTCTTGCCGTGAGGGACAGAAATTCTTTCTGCTTCCTTCTCTTTAAGGGGAAAAGCATCTGCCAAAGAAGAGGATGCTGCTGGTTGGGTTGTGCTTGATCAAGAAGAGGAAAGGGTGGTCAGCCCTAAACTCTTCAGAGACACTTGTACCCTCTAGCCCAGCTCCTGATGAGCCTACCACCTCGCTGCCTGCTTCATAGATATCCACAATTGCCTCATGGATGGCTTCAGACACCTTCAGGCTCTCTGCTGAAGAGATGCCAGACAGATTGGCTGATGAGCTGAACAGGTCAGTTATACCCAAGTCCATTAAGACAGATGTGAGATTATATTTTTCCTCAATCTTCATGCGCGGGAGGTATACTTTAATTTTCCTCTCTTCCATGATATTAGAACTGGTCCACTCTGTGAGCTTTTCAAAGGTGATTGCAGTCTCAAGCTGCAAGGAGACAAGCAAATGAGATCTCTGAGCAGAGAGCACAACTTCCTATGTGGCAATGCAATACCAGTGGTGGTTTTTTTTCTCCTTTAAACTCACTGCTCTTGGAACTGCATTTTTTCTAGGTATATACAGATTAATGTATCTAGGAGAGGAAAGCAAACTATGACTCTTTCTTCTCTGCTCTGTCCTGCTTTCTATTTCTTTAACAGACTCGCTTCCAATTAATTTTCTTAATGAGACAGCTACTCAGCAAATTTCACACAGAATCACAAATTTCACCTAAAGCTCTTTTCTATCTTCTTTGCTTGGGAAATATATTCCAAAAATCATGCTGTGCTTTTGAGTTGTAAGCTCTACCTACATTTAAGACCTCCAAGTAACCAGGTGTCAGTGGTAACCAATTACTAATGTCTGAACTCTCAGTTATTACTGAGGAAACTTAGCTGTGTTCAAATGCCTCTTCATTTTTATAATTTAGATTCTTTGAGTTAGTGTACAAATACTTCAATGAACTCTCATTTATTACAGAACTTTTTCTATTCAAACTAACTACAGTCCTGCTAATGACAATTCATATCAACGATAGTATGTCATGTACATTTTATTTTCTGAAATTGCTTTAACCATTCTAGTACCTCTCATATTCAGTTTTTAGATAGTTTGATTTTTGAAGTTATGAAGGAAGCATGTTGAGCACCACCAAACCAAACAATAATTACAACTAGTAAAGCTAACATGAACTTCCCAGGAAGCTCCTCAGTGTGCAGGAATGGAGATATAAAACCTTTGGAGTTCAAGCTGCTGGAGTAACAGCTGCTTAGCTGAGATGGATCTGTTCTGCAGTGATGAATATTTAACCCACTAAAGCAGTTCTTTAAGCAGTCCATGCTCAGCACAAACTATTGCAGGACTACTGAGACAGCTGCATGCTGTTATGCAGCAATCTCATGTTGTCAGTGTTCAGATCTGTGCTTGGTGAAGAGTTTTAGGATAACTTTACTGTGAAGGGCTTTGCAGCACTTAAATTTCACTGTGTTGGTGGTTTTCTGAAACCCAGCTGCCAGGGCCATACCTGCTCCAGGCTAGAGACATCATCAGGCAACAGCACCAACATGCTCAGCGCTCCGCTGGCGTACGGAAGCTCCAGGATCTTGATTTTCTCTGCAGCCACCACTGCCACTTTAAATGAACCAATCTGATACATCATCTGCACAGGTTTACTTTCTTGCTGCAAAACCAAACAAGATAATATAGTTTTCACAAATATTATTCTTAGTGTAGAAATGTCTACTTACAGTTAAAACTATTGATTACTCTTGTTCAGGAAGGTTGTATAACAACTTGTCTACTCTTCTCATAAATTCTAAAAGAAACCTTTAAGTTTATATATGCCCGTGTACCTCAGTCATTCTGAAAGGCACTGTCTGGGTGTCTTCATCCTTAAATGCTTTCTCCCATACTCCTTTGAAGTAAATGGCATTAACAAGGACCATTTCAGTCTGGGGATCCACAGAACCCGGTTGAAGGATATCTTTGATCATTCCTTTAAGAAAGAGAACACACGTATATAACACGTCTGTGTATAACACATTTAACTTGGCAATCACAACGTTAAATGAAGGGTATAGAATCTTTGGGGAGGAGAGTGTAGGGCAGGAACATTGTTTTGGTTTTGCAGCCGTAGTCTTGTACTTTGGAGGTTGATTTTCTCACTGCTTTTGGCAATAGCTGTTGTTTCCCACTCTGTAAAGAATTATAATGAGTTATAAGACCCAGAGATTTACTTGTTACGAAATGAGTAAACCTGTATACTTTGTGACAACGGGAAGAACCATTGGAACCTTCTATCCCAGGATGGTCTCCAACCCAAAAAGTAAACATAAATACTTCTTGCTTCAAACCAAAGTTGAAAGGAGTTGTCTATATAAGGAAGGTAGCAGGAAAGGAAACCAGAATTTTACTCTCTTTCTTCTTATACTTTGTTCTTGCTTATTCGGCAGTCGTCACGCACATAGCAAGCTCTTCCCTTAGTCCTTTCCCACCAGTTGCTTAATCATGGCCTGGTTTTCACCTTCAAAGTATAACACCACACCAGAGGTCGTGTGATTGTGAGTATTTTCATTTCAGTTAAAAATCAGCAGCCTTTACCTGTGTTTGCTGTTCAGGCCATGTGTTTCAAGCATGCAAGAAGGGAATGTTTTGAGCGGTCCAGGAAGATACTGGAAGAATGGAGGAACCACACAGAGATGCAGTAGGGTAAAAAACGCAACTGTGGTACACCTCTCTCTATGTGTTTCATACGCCTACCTACCATTCATTAACTGTGGTTTTCCATTGCCCTTTACCTGTTCTCAAGTACCTTATGACTGCATGCCCTACTTGACAGGCATACGACAACTCTGGGAAGCTTGAGGGCAAAACTCACTGATCACAGGATGTCCAGATTCTCAACATTAGTGTCAAACCACTTCTCAATGTGTACAAGCACATTCTAATGCTGTCCCTTTCATCAGGACTGGAAGTATTACATACCCTCAAAGCCCCTACAGATATAGAGAGTCCTCTAAATGAGATGTGTCTGAGGGAAAAAAAAAATTGTTAAATGATAGATCCATATCTGGAAAGTGATCTATTATCCAGGAGAAGGAACGGAGGTTTGGGGTCTTTTGTCTCCTGACTTACGTGTTCTCATATGCTGTTCAAACACGGTGGCACTTGTGCCAATACTTGGCTTGCTCTTACCATTTGTCTGACTTTCAACCCAGGAATTGATGAGCTCTCTTGCTTGATCTGCAGCTGTTTGAAAGCTGAGAGTTTCCAAGCCTCCCTTATACAGTTCCTTCACACACTGTAAGTATTCCTGCAAAGGAAGAGTATGCAGTTTTCAGATCAGAATGTCAAAGCATTTTGCAAATGTGAAATGCAAGACTGAAATTAACAGATATGAATCTGCTTATTAAGGCTAATCAGTAAGCCATGATTCTAGTTCATAACTGTTCTGAGATTTGACATTCATTGCTTCAAGCAAGAGTAAACGCCCACCGTTTTAAAAATATTTTCCAGAACTGAGTTTGATCCAAAAATGGCATTCATTTCAGTTGAAGTATGTTGTGGGTTTTTTTTTTCATTTTGCCCACTTTTTAACCTTTTATTTTGCAATGGTATTTTCCTTTAATTTCAGATTAAATGTTCCTTTCAATGGGAAACCTTGGAATATTTTTGAGAACCTGAAGTTATTTTTCAGGTTTGTTTTACAAATTGAGAGAACAGTTGGAGTTAACTCTTTCCAACAAAAGTTACCTTTATTAATTCTAATTTGACATTATTGGATATGATTGTACTTTGCACAAACATCTTTTTGGCTAGGCACAGTTTTTCTCAAGACTCTAGAGGGTTAGGGCTGTGGTAGAGACAAGTCATGAATCCTGTCTTCTAAGTGGAAGAAAATTTCTTTAGCAGAACCTAGACTTCTGACAGTGCTTTTGCACTACAGAATGGTGCAGCTTTGACAGAAATACACCCAGATCAGATCTTAGAGCAACTCACCGGTAGGATTGGGAATGTCTCCTCAGCATAAAGTCTACTGGCAAAGCTGAGTGAATAATTGTCACTTGGTTTGGTGATTTGGGCGAACATGTCTTTAAGTGAAGTGTGGACGCTTACAGATGTGCCGCACTGAATCGTTGGCATGAACACAAATAAAAAGATAGATGATGTTATTCTAGTTTTAGTACTTAGTAGGTTTTTCATACTATATGACAAGAGTAGAGTAGTTCAGACGCTTCCGCTTACAAAACTGTTGTTCATGTCTCATTGCTATAACTACACTGATGTAGTAATTTTCTAATATGTACAATTCTGTGCTGTTTTTCTATTGTAGTTTCCTCATCCCTCTCTCAGGGGGACTCTTAATTACCCACTACAGTAATCTAACTCCATCAGATCAGGTAGGCCATTCCCAACCAGTCCCATTTAACCCTTGACATCCAGCTACCTTGCTTAAGCATACAAATACCTATAATTTTCCCTATTTGCCCAATATTATGGTGCTGGGTTTCATCTTATGCTTGTTCTGAATCCTCTGTTGCCTCCCTTCTCTCCCTATCCTTATGAACAAAGTGTTCACCCAACTGGGGATGGGATGTAGAGCAGTAACTGCTCATCAGAGAGGGGTTGGAACTGCTGAGAAACCACTTTATGGGCTGGATTTTGCTTCAAGGAGAAAGTGACATAGAGAAGGAGATGAAATTATTTCTGTACCTGAGATTCAATACTCTCTCCAAATCCTATGATTTTGTCAAAGTGAACAACCTGTAATTGCAAATAACAGTAGTTGAAACAGCAGGTATGACAAAAAAAAAAAGGTTACGCAACTGAGATTAACACATGATGTTTGAAGTAAACCCATTGGCTAACTGAGAAGCTGGATGACTCAAAAGGTGCAATCCATCTGTACCATCTGTGAACAGCTGTGCCTACTTTAGCCTGCTTAGATGATCCATTTTTCTGTTGAGCATCTAGAAATTGGCTCCAGTGTGTGCTATTAATAATACTGACTTTCTTCCAGGTAACAAGCCATTCACTCTCCGTGAAGGAAGTGAGAGCTGTAGGAAACTCAGCTGAACTGAAACTTTGCACTCTTTTTTGGGTCTTTTGGCTCTTTCCCGGGAGATTTTATCTACTTTCCTTAGTCTAAACAAAAAAACACCGGAATGTGTTGTTCTATTTGAGAATCCTACCACTAACAATGATAAAATTAAAATTTAAATACAGTTTCAAGATTTCTGGCTGAAGCATTTGTTTAACACTATGGGAGTCTGAGGTGTCCACAGCTTCTGATAACTCTGGATCCAGATTCTTTAGCCTGTGAGTTACACAAGGGACATTATCATAGAAGTGCTATGGCTCTGTTGAGCAGCAGGAAGGTTTAAATCCTTAACTGTAGCCTCACCTTATCTATCTGAGCCCTGGTGTTCTCTCTTGCACCTAGGTAGACCATGGACAGAGCTGAAATGATGCTCAGGGGGGAGTAGAAGATGTTCTCATTGACATGCTGGACTTTCAGCTCCTTGAATACATCAAAACAAAATTCCCCGCTTGCTGCACCGATGGAGCCCATTGTGAAACCAGTATTGCCTAGAGCAAACAGCAGAAGTACAATGACAAGGTAATGAAGGAAAACCATACAAACACAGCACAATGCACTTTGGTAGTAGTTTTCAGGCAATGAAATACAAACAAGTAGTTTTGATATCATTCTGTGATAACATGCCTATTGCTATGCTCACACCTCATGCATGTTAGAAACTTTGTTTTCATAAATCTATTTCTGCATTTTTATTCAGTTGCCTTTTTGGCAGTGAAGTTCCTCAGAGGTCTTAAATCTGTATGTGATTTCTGTTTACCTTTTCAAAGCAGTCAAGCAACAATTGCATGTACTTACTTTCATTCAGTGAAGGCTAGAATTCCTGGTACTTTGTAGTACCTTTGATGAAAACAAGAAAATATCATCTGTCTTTGATATACGTGCAAAGCTGGCAATTTAATGTGCAAGTTTTCGTAGACTTGCTCTAGGTTTGGAGAGATATAAGTAAAAGCAGAGGCTGGATGAATTTTTATTTTCTAAAAATAAATAAGTGCAGTAAAATATCTATTTGTTGCACAGTACTTACTGTCAGTAGATCTTCAAAGGCTTGTGTCTTTACCCTTGTTTTAGTAATAAAAGCATGGATAGGCAATACAATTTGTCTAAGGTCACCTAGTCTAGGAGAGAGACTGATGCACAAAATTCATATTCCACCCTATTGTGCTTTCATGTATAACTTGATTTGCTTAAATATATTTATAGATACTACACTACAACCTTTCTGAGAAATTAAATTTTGTTAGTGACATTCAGATTTAATAGAAATGCAGACATGATAAAATAGCAATGTCTACCATAATACAGCACTATTAAATGAGTATTTGTCTGTGGCATAGACCAGAAAAAGCTTTATATTTGTTTCTGTCTGAGGCTGCTATAAAGTGCTGGATGGTATAAGTCCTGTGTAGCCACTGTGCTTATGTGAAGCACAACTTCTGAGGTCAGCATGAAGCTAGTTCCTTTCCTGTAATTTATAGAAATTGTGGAAGTTTGTTGTCTTTCAAAATCCAGCCCTTTATGTAGGTGCTTAATACTGGGATCTCAAGTTTGTCCTTGGAGTATTAAACCCCACCAAGGTTTTTAGTGACCATGCTCGTGAGTATATACATAACGCTTGCACACACATTTCTATCACTTTCCTTTTTGTATACAAGTTCACATTTAGAGATTATTGTAAAAAGATGAGTCTGTACACCCACACACGTGTTTATCTTGTGTAGCATTCACTACAGGGAATACAGTGTTCACTGTAGGGATGGCACTGTTAGAGAAATTTCACACTAAAATAAACCTAGCAAATTCATTGAATGCCACAGTTTCGCTCTCAGTGCAGCCTGTTGAACTGGAGGTCAATCAAGCAAACTTACTTATTCTTTGGCTGCCAAAATCAAACCTAAAAGATGCTGAATGAGGGGATAAGCTGCTCTGAAATAAAATCATATACTAAGCACAAAATAATATTTTAAGCACAAAGATCAGACTTTAAAGAAGTCTCCTGAAAACAAATACATAGGTTTTACATGTAATATAATAGTGTAGAACCCATACACACAGGTGAGAAGGTTTGTAGAGAATACCATTTCAGTATTCTCTCCTTAAAGATACCAAGCACAACACAATAATTGCTCTCTTTTTAACTTTAAGCATAAGCAAGAAATAATATAGTGAGAAGGTAAATTTTCCAAGAGAAATGCTTACCTTTCGAGCTTCAGCACCGAAGGCAATACAGCTTTCCAGCTGTATGTAGGCAGACTGGCTGAGCCCTTGGGAATTTATACAGTCTGAACTGTGACCCACCCGCTGCTGCCCTTCAGAAGTTTGACCTTTGACACCATAAAAATAATTTAATGGGATTAGGTCAGATTTTAGTTTCAATGGGTCCATTTTTGATTGAAGGGAGAACAAATATTAGGTTTTTATTCCATATAACAAAGTGTTTTCCACCAGTACATCAGGATTGTTGGACTGGAGAAAAGACTCAGAAATAATGCTCATGTACCTTTAAGTCTCATTTGCAACTAGATACAGGGATGTCGATAAAACCCAAAACTGTGAAAACCTTAGAGATGGAAAACATAACTACCAGCTATTAGTCAATCTGTCAATAATTAGTCAATTTGTTATTATGGTTTTAGTAACAGACCAGACCTCTTTTTCAATTGATCCTTTCTGAATGTATGAAATGCAGCCGAGCCATGCTAGAGAGAAGACAGCTGAGAACAGGACTTGGCCTGTTATTCTGTTAACAAACCTGGGGAAATAAAAAAGCGTGAGTGTGAGAAAACCAACTGAGATGAAAGTCAAAAGCAGGCACATTTTCTTTGAAAAGTTGGGATGTTTTAAAAAGATCTTTTGATGGGTGTGAAGGTTTTAATAGCAAACTGCTTGATTCTCAGAGGGTAAAAGCGAAATGTAGCCCCAGACAAAGTCAAAAGTAGTTGGCGGCTGGTCACAAGCAGTGTCCCCCAGGACTCAGTTCTAGGGCCAATCTTGTTTAATATCTTTATCGATGACCTGGACGAGGGGATTGAGTGTGCCCTCAGTAAGTTTGCAGATGACACCAGACTGGGTGGGCGGGCTCTGCAGAGGGACCTGAACAGGATGGATGGATGGGCCAAGGCCAACTGTATGAGGTTCAACAAGGTCAAGTGCTGGGTCCTGCACTTTGGTCACAACAACCCCATGCAACACTACAGGCTTGGGGGAGAGTGGCTGGAGAGCTGCCCAGTGGAAAAAGACCTGGGGGTGCTGGTCGACAGCCGGCTGAATATGAGCCAGCAGTGTGCCCAGGTGGCCAAGAAGGCCAACGGCATCCTGGCTTTTATAAGGAATAGTGTGGCCAGCAGGAGTAGGGAAGTGATCATGCCCCTGTACTCGGTGCCGGTGAGGCCGCACCTTGAATACTGTGTTTAGTGTTGGGCCCCTCACTACGAGAAAGATGTTGGGTTGCTGCAACATGTCCATGCGCCAGGGCAGGTTTAGTTTAGACATTAGGAAAAATTTCTTCACAGAAGGGGTTGTCAGGCACTGGAATGGGCTGCCCAGGGAGGTGGTCGAGTCCCCATCCCTGGAAGTATTTAAAAGACGGGTAGACGAGGTGCTTAGGGACATGGTTTAGTGGTGGGATGGCAGTGTTAGGTTAACGGTTGGACTTGATGATCTTAAAGGTCTTTTCCAACCTAAACAATTCTATGATTCTATGGTTCTATGATTCCAAATGTGTTTGTGGTATGCTCTCGCAACGTATCTCTCAGATCTTCCATGGGTAACTTACTGGCCTGGCAGATGATGGTGGAACTGTGAAATCCAGCTAAAGGAGTGTTCATGGTCTGTGGGACAATCATAATATACAATAGCAAATATATTTCAGTTATAAAAGCATTTCAGTTATACAAGCTATTGTTCTGGGTTGAAATAGTAGAATGGACAAACAGTAAAGAAACCATTCTGACCTCTGTAAAGCACTATGTGATTTTTAAAAAGTGGGGGAGGTGAGAGGGGGGTGAATCCCAAAGTCAGTACAACATAATTCTTTAGACCCTATATGGAGAGGTCTGTGATGTCTGTTAAGGAGAAGAGGTAGGCTCCTGTACTGCTGACAGCGCGGTTTTAGACAGTTTAGACAGCGCAGTTTTCTTTGCCTCAGTCTGCTTCCTTTCGCAAAAAGAAATGTGCCATAGAAATCTACTTTCTCCTTGCCGAGTTGTTGTAACCAAGCAACCTTGCTTTAGCAAGACAAGATTGTAGGGGAAGTGCTCTTTTTTGTCAGCTCTCTGCTCTGTGGGTATCAGCCAAGCCTTTTGGTTTGGTTTGGTTTGGTTTTTGTTTTCCCACAGGTAGTCTGACAGATACATATCTATACTTGAGCACAGAATAATACTTCTGACTTTTTTTTAAAGTCAGGTCTACTGCTTCTGTTGCAGCCTTTAAGAAAGCCTAAAAAGCTTGTCTGCTTTTTCTGCTGATAGAAGTGCTTCCCAGAAAGAATCATCCCTACCTATAAAATATCTATTAGTACGTTGATGGAGAAAGGGAATGGGAAGTGGGTCTCCCAGGTGCACTGTTAATTAAAAATCTCCACCATCTGGTCAGTCATACACCAGTAACGAGTTCTGTACATGTATTCTAACTTAGCTCTTCATATCTGTTTGTTAACATATGGATCAATGTAAAGCAGGTGGTCCTGCCACACCGAAACATCCTGGTGAAATAGCAAGGAAAAGAAGGATGGTTTTGCCTCTCACTGGGGCAAGGAACTGTTTACCAGTCAGCCAGGTGGAGGGAAGACATCCAACCTCAAAGGGACACTTCCAGATACTTTAAAGTATTAAGACAGTGCTACCATAGCTGAGAAGAATGTTCAAAGACCATTGCCTTGAGAGGGAGGCAGTAAGGAGGCACTTTTAGTAGAAAAATGTCAACGTTTCTAGAGGCCTGGTCTGAGAGCATGTCACATGGATACAGCCAGGGGACTGGGCAGCTCAACTCCTAGCTCACCCTCCCCTGCATTCAAGGGGAGAGCAGCTGTAAGGGTAAGCAAGCCTTGTAAAACTAGGAAAATATGGTACTTTTTTAATCAAAACTCTCTGGGAGAAGTTCTATCCCTGGCTGAGCTGTCAGATAGAGGATCCTGAATAATTTCTGTCTTGTGAGAGTCTCAGCTACAGAAAAGGGGTGAGTTATCCACTATGGCCAAAACTGTCAGCCATTTTGTCTGAGCAGACACCAGGTCAGGTCAGTAAGGGCAAGGTGTTTCCAAAGTAACCCTAACATATACAATTAAGCTTTTCTTTTTCTTTTCTTTTTTTAAAATTACTTACATTTTTATGAATATTGTTCAGTCTGTTGCCTCCTTTACATGTTATGAATAAATGCTTTTATTAACAATTCACCATAACCTGTGTTAAGAGTGGTGAATAACAACAGGGTGTTGCTCACCCAGAAGTTTGGTGTACCAGAGAGCCAAGGCACTGAACACTTAAACAAGTACCCACATTCCCTCTTTTATATCCACTGGCAGAGTAGATCCCCCACCTCATTTGTGTAGCTCAGGAGGTAAGGTGGTACCACAGACATCAGGAGAGGCAGTAGTGCTTTCTAGTGCTAGGTGGCCAGAAGAATATCTGGCATATAACACAATACTGGGAGATGTTCATGGACCCTGAGAGTCACAGGGAGTGTATCACACCTTACTTTGCTTTTAAGCTTCATGTCCACAGAATAATGGTTATCACGAGTCCTTCAAAGCTGGAGATGAAAAGGCTGAAGAGAACATGTCAAAGTGAGCATATGCCGATGATACTAAACTAGGAGGACCTGTGGACCCCCTCGAGAGTAGAGAGCCCTTACAGAGATATCTGGATAGGCTAGAGAGCTGGGAAATCACCAACTGTATGAAATTTAACAAGAGCAAGTTCTGGAGTCTCCACCCAGGATGGGGTAATCCCGGTTATACATACAAATTGAGGGACAAAAGGCTGAAGAGCAGACCCACAGAAAGAGATCTGGGTGTTAAATATGAGTCAACAGCATGCCCTGGCAGACAAAAGGGCCAACCCTGTCCTGGGGCACATTGAGCACAGCATAGGTAGCTGGTCAAGGGAGGTGATTGTCCCACTCTACATTGCACTGGTGCGGTCCCACCTCGAGTACTGTGTGCAGGTTTGGGCACCACAATATAAGAAGAGCATCAAACTATGAGAGTGTGTCCAAAGGAGGTCAATCAAGTTGGTGAAAGGTCTTGAGGGCAAGACTCATGAGGAGTGGCTGAGATCACCTGGTTTGTTCGACGCTCTTAGTCGTCGTTTAGTTTTAGGTAGTCCCACAAGGAGCAAGGAGTTGGACTCGATGATCCTTACAGGTCCCTTCCAACTTGAGATATTCTGTGATCCTATGAATCTAGTGTCTACAGCTAATAAGCTGTTTTCTCTCACTGTTTATAGTGAACCTCGGATCTGTGCCACTATTTTCAATCTTTATCCCTTTTTTGTTCAGGGCCACTGTTCACAGGGGTTTATTCCTATTTCTACCACACTGGTCTTCCATTGCTGCATATAAGACTTGGCCAGCACATTTAACTCAGTCAGATCTGCCTTCCAAGGGTCCCTCAAGCCTCTCTCCTGTACAACCATGATTCCCCTTCCCTTAATCTGTTTTATCGCACATGAATTACATAGGTGTCCAGACCTGTGTCACAGGCCCAGCTCATCACAAATGGTCTGTATTTTAGGACCTACAAACATATCCAGGAAGCAGCTGCAGTTTTGTCAGTGATCATTTTTTTACACCATCACACTGCAAGTATAGAATAAAAATGGTCCCAGAGGTGTATTTTATACCTAGTGAATTTGATGTCTGTGTAGTGTCCTGGTTGCAGACCTGCACAACACTTTTGTATGTGTTTGATGCAAAGCTTTATTTCATGAGTTATACAAAAGCCATGTTTTCTCTCCAAGAACTGGAGTTTCAGTTTCAGAACACGCCCACAACAAAGCAAAGACATGGAGGATAAAAAGCTCTGCTTTGACAATGTATGAGAAAGACATGCTGTGCTCTTTCCTAGAGGCCTGTTTTGGGTTTCTGTGCTCAAACTGGTAGTGTAAGGCCAGTTGCAAGCAGCAGAATCTACCCATGGGCAAATGAAGACCTGGATGAGAACAGGCCGTCAGGATAGCGTCAACATGCAAAAGGTCTTCTATAGTCTGCTTGACATGGGGTCTAGAGAGAGTAAGCAAACCTTCCTGCAGTTGGAAGGCTACCTGGGACAACTGGCAATGGATTGTCCTGTCCAGCCCAGCTGTGCAAAGCAGTATAAACAGTTCTGTCACACATCCTTGCTTGACAATGCTTGTCCCAAGAAGGAGGTCAGCTAAGGCTCTGCTGCCCTTTCCTCTGCCAGGCGTTTCATTGTGGAGCTGTCCCTAAACCAACACTCTTGAGTACCTGAGCCTTGGACACCTGAGAGTATAAAAGGCACTTTTTATCCAAAAGGGTATGAAGTACAGGTCAGCTCACAGACCAAAGCTTCTTGTCCAATCACAAAAACCTACGCAGAACTCGAGATTTGGCTCTCCTTGTTTCTGCTCTTTTGTCAGTAGGAAGGATCATGTTAACTATTGCATGTTTGTCTTCATTCCCCATTGTGAATCTGGAAGCTGTCTTTCCATGAGGGACAGAAGCAACCATTCACAGAGAGAGAAATCATTTTACCCAGAGTGACTGCAGCTGACTGTCTAAGTGCTTGTCATTGCAGACCTTGGTGCTGTAGCTCTCAGTGATGGTTTCTCTCTCAGTTGTTCTGTGGGACTGTGTTTTTCCCCTGGGCCAAATAAAATGAGGTGTCTGGTCAAGCTCCTTCAGACAGGAGATCGTAGCCCACCTGGCATCTTTCTGCAGCAGCACTGTGCCATTCTGAAGAGATGGATATTGTTGCCTGCAGTGCTGACTTGGCCTCTCACAGATTGCGACAGGGGCATTTGTCATTGCTCTCGATTGTCATTGGGATATCCCATATCGGGTCTTACATTAATTTTAACCTGACAGGAGCTCAGCCCTCATTGTACAGCTGATGATTTCTTAATGCTCCCCCATGAATATTTGTTCTGACATAGGTTGATGTGGCCATTATGGCATAACTTTCAATGATCAAATCCCACAGGCCAGCAACAGGTTGGATGGGAGTATCTGACACAGAACCTGAAGGTCTTCCTCACTGTGATTGAATGAGTTTTAGCCTCACCTACATGCAAAGCCTTTCACTTGCTCCCATACATGTCACGTATCCTGCTGCTGAAGCAATATAGAGGCTGTCTCTGATATGACGAAGGTGCCTTCATTCTGACTGAGCTCAAATATAAAAAGAAAATGCACAAGAGGTGGAAGCAAGGACAATCCACCTGGCAGGAGCACAAAAGCTTTTCCCATGCATGCTGTGATGGAATTTGAAAAGCAAAAATTCTGTTGGAGGGAAAACTGATGAGGGATGTGAAGGGCAGTAAGAAAAACTTCTTTAGGTAGAACAGCAAAAAGGAGACTAAGGAAAAGTCAGGATGATTGGGGAAGGCTCCTGATGATTTGAAAAAGTGACTAATTTCCAGAGAGGAAAAGGAGAATTCAGGAGACTACAGGTCTCTGCAGTCACTGAAAAGGCATAGTGCACTGCTGCAAGGCACGAGGGCTCGCGTTCGCTGTGATCCGTATTAAGAAAAGCACTCAGACTCTGTAAGATATTGCTTAAAATAACATTTATTGCAGCTAACATTAAAAGGAAAAAGAGGATAGTATAGACACTCTTAAATTCCCCCAGATGCAGGGAACCTCAAATTGTGCAACACTGGACAGACCACCAGTCAAGGCATGGCATGAGGATCCCATCCATGGAGATAGATGTTTACTGAAACTTTGGGCTTTAGAACTCTTGCAGGATTTTCTAAAGAGGAAAACAATTCTATTTATTTCTACTGTGAAACAAAGGGATGTTCATATGAAAACATTCTGCTTCACTTAACAATAAATGGAAGGACACAGGTGGTGCAATCACCCATGCCAAGTGGGAGCTACCTACAGGTTCCTTCCTTATGACTGGCAGGTAAAGTTTACCCTGTGTCCCAGGGGTATGTGCAGAACAGCACTGGATGGGAAGCCAGCCTCTACGCTCGGCACAGCACAGGCCTGTGCCTTCTTGTGTCAACCATTATGTGGATCACTATCTCCTTGATGTGCAATTGTATTTGAGTTCGAATCACCACAGAAAACTATGAAGCAAAGCCTCCTGGGAGCATTTCAAAACACATGAAGGAATAAAAGGTGATGGGAAAAGCCAGCATGGATCTGCCAAGGGCAAATCTCTCCTGACCAACCTCATTTTCTTCTCGGTTGGGATGGCTTGTTCTATAAATAAGGGGAGAGCAGAGGATATTGTACACCTTGACTTTAGTAAGGCCTTCAGCATAATCTCTGAGAGTATCCTTGTAGCCAGATTAGAGAGATACAGACTGAGTAAGCAGACAGTAATGTGGATGGAGAATTATCTGGACTACCAGGAACAGCAGGAGCAGGGCTGCTCCATGAGGACAGTGAGCCAGGCAAAGGGTCACCCCAGGGTGGGCAATGCCCTCACCAACTGGTGCTACACCACAAGGCCTGACCCCAGGAAGGCAGAACTAAATGGCAGGAACAGGGTCCATCAACAGCCCCAGATACAAAAAGAGAAGAACCTGGGCCAGGATCCATCTGGGGAGCCCAGAGTCAGGGAGCAGTGAGAGCTGGCTGCTATGCCATGAGGGCCAGTGGGATAGGGGCCTCACTGACCAGAGCCTGCCCCATGGTACCTCAGCAAGGGAAGCAGGATACACCCTGAAATGGCGGCCAGATCCAACCAAGTGTTCAAATCATAAGACAATATTATAGTGACAGGGCAGGTCCAAGGTGAAGCCAAGAAATCAGTCTGCAAGCTAGGATCAAGAGGTCTCACAGCCAGACAGGGCAGGGTAGTGGGGAGGTGGAGACCGGCCCTGCTGTGGCATCACGGGGGCGGGTGCCGATGCCCCCCGGGAGGTGCCATGGGGTCCTGGGCCATGGGCCAAGTGGGGGAGGCCCCACGGGAGGCCAGGGCGAGCGAGGGCTGTTAGTGCAGTCAGGGCTCAGGCACAGCAGCCTCCCCGCTGAGCAAGGTGCATCCTCGCTCCATACAGAGGCCTGGGCTCAGGAGTGGCTCAGTGGCTGCGGGCTGTTTTAGGGGACACAGAGGCAGGGCAGGGACAGTGGGTTGGAAAAAGGTATGGAGTGAGAGGCTTGGGGCTGAGTGAGGTGGTCAGGCTGCCCCGATGGGCCCCAGAGGTTGGGTGGGCACAAGCCAGGGCAGGTAAGAGGGCCCGGCTAGGTGGAAGGGGATTCAGTCAGGAGCCTGGGGCTGAGTAATGGGTGAGTGCTGTGGAGACATCAGGAAGTTTTGTAAGGACAAGGGCCTGCATGACCAGAGACCAAGCTCCTTGCTGCTCGGCAGAGGGCTCAAGGAGGCTTCACTGTCGGGGAGCAGCAAGGGCCAGCTTCTCCTCAAGGAAAGACAAACCAGGAGGCAAGGGGGATCCCACAGCCTGCAGGGCAGGAGCCTCACCATCCAGGGCTCAGTCCCACGGGATCTGAGCAGAGCAGGGCCAGAGATCACAGCCAGCTCCAGCCATGAGTCCAGATCGTAAGGCAATGTCATGGCTATGAGGCAGGTCCAAGGACAAGCCAGGAAATCATTCACACATCAGAGCCGGGCTCGGTCCAGTGATCACAAGGCAGGGCCAAGGTCACACTAGGAGTCCTTGGCCAGGCATGGGCACAGCTGTGTTTGAACTGGAGACTGCTACACCTCTGATGGAGCACAGAGAGGGACTGAAGGTTCAGAGCATAGCTTAAACAGAGCTCGTGGGCCCATAGGTGCTGGTAGAGGCTCCAGGTGTGGCTGGTCAGGACCATTATTAGTGCACTCAGAGCCCTGTCACCTGCAAAAGAGATGGGCCTGGAGACAAGGCTACAAGGCTTGCGTCTGAGGTCCAGCAGGAGGCAAGCCTGGAGACAGGCACAAATACAGTGTACTTCAGGCAGGGACTGAAGGGCCAAGGTTCAGCTGAAATGGGCTTCTGTTGTGGGCAACAGTCTTGACTTCGGGAGTTTCATATGATTTTTTGCTGATTAACACAAATTTTTTGTTGTTGATTCAGGTATTGACAAAAAAAAGTAACAAACTATGAAACAGGCACTTAGACCTTTCATCCCCCCTCCCCACACTAAACTTCAGTCAAAAAACTCTCCTTCTCTGCTTCCTAGTTTCAGCTTTCTTGTTACACTCAGTGCTTCCCAGTCCCTTTGGTGAAGCAGCAGGCAATGCAAGAGGTTGGGGTTGGTGCATAACTATTTCTATCTGCCAGTTGTTGCTGCTCACTTTTCTCCTGTGTTCTAGTCTGCTCCATGGGCTGGGGTTCCACAGAGATGTCCTTGCTCCAGTGTCAGTCATCTGTGGCCTGCAGGCCCTCTGGGGTGTCACTGCCCTGGCATGGGTTGCCTGTGACTGCAGTCCCTCAGAGGTGCCTCCTCTGGAATGGAGCACCTCCTCCCAAGAGTGTGGCTTCAGCTGTGCTCTCAATAACATCTCCTTCCATGTGTCTCCTCTGTTTTGTTTCTCCAAACACATCTCTCACATTTCTTCTGCCACGCTTTCTTAATTATGCTTGAGCAGAGATGCCATATGCTCCTCTGACTGTCTGACAATTTGGAGTACAATCCTGCTGAGGCTGGTCATGCCATCAGGGTCCTAATATTGCCTGTTTTCAGTCCTGGGACTTCAATAGCTGGTAGTATTTTCCATATGTTTATTACCTCTCAATGGATTTATCTTCCATGGTTTTGTCAAGTCTCCCTTTAAAATCATGTAAAATTTTATCATCTTCAGCACCCAGATTGACAATGAGGTCCATCATTCAGCTACCTGTTTGCTGTCAGCTACCTCTGTGTGAGTTTTTTAAACTGCTTTCTACCAGCTTCTTTTAATACCCTTAAGTTCCTGTGTCAGAAGAGATACTAATTAGTCAATCTCTGTCATCGTCTCCATATCATCCAGGACTTCAGAAATCTCTGCTCTTGAGAATATCATCCCTCTCCTAGGAGTCTGGCTGCCTAGGCTCAGGCACGTCTGAAGCAACTGTCCAGCCTTGAATCAGAGCACTGTTTGTGATAGAGCTGTGAGATGCCTCCATGGGGGCCTACACCCCCCTCACCAGAGAGAAGTATTTAAACTGAGTCTTTTGATTGCGGTCCTTGCTATCTTGCATGCCGGTGGCCTGGCCGTGAACCTCACTGAGCTGGACCCCTGTAATGCTCCACTGTAAGTGTTTGTTTTGACCACCAGCAAGAAACTGATTAAAATGCATTTATTGGAGATAACATGAGAGGGAAAAAGGAAATAGCATAGATAATTTCATGTCCCTTCAGATGGTGGGAATGCCATGCTGTGTGGCATTGTATGGATCTTTATTCAGGACACAGCACACTGAGCATATCCCATGCATGCAGAGATTCACTGGTGGTGTGATCTTTACAGCTTTTAGAGGTATGTTCTTAGAAGTAAACAACTTTGTTTATCTATCTTTTCTACCATCAAAGAAAAGTGTATTTATATAGAAACATGCTGCTTCACTTCAAGAAAAAGACAAGGATGTGCCAGCAGCAGCATCACCAGGTGCCAATCCAGGGCCATCTGCAAGCTCCTCCATTATGACTAGCAGGCTGTTTATCCTGCAGCCACGTGATACATTCAGCACAGTGTAGGCCTGGAGGCCAAGTGATATGTATAGCATAGCATAGCATAGCACAGCACAGCACATACCTGTGTCTGATCAGATCAACTTTTATGTGGGTCACTAACTCCTCAATGTACAACACTCTTCAGGTTAGGACCACTACAGACCCTGACACGTGGACTTAACTTCCAGGCGTGATATTTGACCTGCCTCATCGCTACAGGTTTTTTGGGAGTCACTGGACTGCGGCAGTAGTATTGGGAAGTGTAGCACTGAATGCCTTATTGGGGAGGCCCCTGCCTTGCTGGCCTTGCTGTCACCTGCAGCCCTGGGTCCCCTTCCCTTGCCGAGCAGCCTCACCCTTGCCACTCCTCGACAATCGCCTCTCTGCTGTCTCTTTTCCAGATTGAAGAATCTTAGCCCACTAGCCACAAGAAACAGAAAACTGAACCACTGCTCGGTGTCAAATCCTTCCCAGCCAATATGTAGCTTTCAGTTTGATTCATCAGCATGCTGTGCTTTCTCAAATATCATTCGGGAGCCCAGGACAGCTTTCCCCCTGGAGTCCAGGAGGTTCTCTGAGTGCTGTTCCTCTGGTGACTGTGATTAGAGCATACTGCCTGCAAAGTCTTGTGCCTTAAGCCACGGATTTGGTTTGTTTAGGAGAAGGTAGGGCTTTCTTTCAAGTCAAATTTGCAGACAAGTGTGGAGTGGTCTCAGAAAATTATATTCCCCAAAGGGCAGAGAAGATACGTCAGCTCCAACCCTCCCCCAAATGACACGAGAAGGAAAGGCACACTTAGTCCACAGAGCACTTCTAATGCTGTCCTGCACAGTGTTAAAAAGAATGTGATTGCATGGGGCTGTTCTTTTTCCACAGACCCCTAGCAGTACTCACAGCACATAGTGAAAATGGAGTGTAGCAGATGGACAGATGGCAATTTATTGATGTACCAACTTCTGTCATGCTGCCAGGGAACAAAAAGTATTATTGGACAATGCCCAGACTTTGTGGGAACTATGTTTCATGTTTTTAAACTCTTGCTGAACTTCAGAGCTCAGAAGCAGCAGGCAGTGTTTGCTCCCCTCATGACTGCTCTTCCCTCATCCCCTTGTAACACCCTCCATGTTGCTCTTCACAGAATTGCTTCCCATGGGGGCTTCAGCAGCTACATTCACCATGGCAGCTCCTTTACAGCAGGTCCTGCTGGCCCAGACCAGCAATGCACAGGTGCAGTTCTGGGCCCAGCCATCGATACGGGGGGGTATAGATTTTATTCAAATTTGTTGAATCTCCACTTTTGCCTCTCATTTTAGCCTCTACGGAGGATGTTTTCTTCATAAACCAAGTAGCTCTATCCTTTCTACAGTATTTGACTGTGATATTGTATTTTCATTCAGGGCACAGACATCTTAAAATGCCTCTGGACTTTCATCAAATAATATTTCTGTCTTTTTCTTAAAAATTTACTGGGTTCCATGCACAATGCCACTGATCAGAATCATCTGCTTGCACAAAGATTAAAATAAGTACACAGCTGGAACCTACATTAAGCTCCAAACCTAGTTTTCCACAGATCTCTGTCTTTCAAAAGACTTGATAGGCATCACTTCGTATCCCTAGTGACACCTGAAGGAGCAGTTTAAAACAAGAGTCAAATGCTTCTGTTTCACAGTGAGGACATTAGCTGGACTCTGTGCCTTGAAAATGTCTCTCGTGTAGTTTTAGGAAGCTGCTTACCATTTCTGCCTTGATTTTCTCCTTTTCTTCACTTCAAAATAATAGTGAAGCTGAAGAAAGGTTAAGCAATAGAATAGCTATTTTCTTCACATTATGTAATAAATAATTCCATAATAAATGTTAATAGTTTTACTATTATTGTACCTAGAAAGTGCAGAGTGACAGACATGCTTACATCAGGTTAATAACAATTTTATAATTGCTTAATAACCTTACACACTCTGCTCCTTAGGGCAACATCTTAGAAGTCCTGCCTTTTTCTTTTTTTTTTTTTTTTAAATTACAGCAAAACTCTGTTGGCTTCTTTTGGCTCTAAGGAAGCACAACATAATGTATACAGTAAACCTTGAAATGTCATATCTCTTAAAATACTTTCTTGCTTGAATATTTGTGTTAATTGTAGCTAATCTTTTACAACTGCCTTGGGACAACCAGTATTTGCAGTTCTCCCATAGAACTTCATAGCAGGTATGAAAATGTATTTCCCTGCTGCCAGCATCATCATTTCAAGTTATATTTAATGATGACTTTGCAAATGGTTCAGGCAACTCCAAATAGAGCCATGTGTCTCCCTTTTTTAACACTTTTAAAGTATTGATACCGTAATTTGCAGTTTTGCATGTGTATCCCAGCAGAAGGGAGGCTGCTTAACTCAGCCATTAACACTAATAATCTTTCTAATTAGATAAACTGTAACCTATAGAACCTTCCGTCTAAAGACTGTGAAATAGGAAATAACATCTCTAGAAGATTATCATATCAGGAGGCAATAATAAAGATTTCCTCATGAGATTCTTGTGGGTATGAGAGAGCTGAAGCAACCCATCTTTTAAGACAAACACTCTTCTCGTGTTTTTGAAGTTGTATCTCTTAGGCATCACCTTGATATATTTACTTAGAGGAAGTCTTTTAAAACTATCTGGAAATACAATGAAAATTTCAAATAATTTAGCTATTTGATATGCTATATGGAGATAAGCTCAAGGTAAGTATAGGAGCTGTAGGGTTTACCTTGCTTAAGTACAAAATTTTTTAAAACATTCTTAAGTTGTTTAGTGACTTCATGTATGGGTACATTCTGGTTTTTAAAATAGCATCAAATCCTAGTCTAAACCACTTCTGTCAATAATCACTACCCCCTGTATCATGTTTCAGGTTGTTTGGTGCAGTAACCCAGAATACATAATGACACGTTTAGTTTGCAATGCTTTTATTAGAATAAATAGAAGTACCACCAATTAACATTCATAAATCAATGATACGTCACTGGAATGAAGATGGGAAATTATATCAGTCAGGGACACGTTATATTTGGAGATGATGGTTTATGAAGAAATGGTAGACTTTCTTTAGCTCAGCAGAACACGAGATACAGCCTTATAGTATGTGTAGCACAAAGAAGCCCAAATGCATCCTGGAAGCAGAATGCTTTGCTAAAGTTTTGAATTTCATCTGCAAGCTGTCCAAGCATCAGTTCTAGGATGGTAGCCCAGGAAGTTCATCAGAAAGGACCAGGACGATTCTGAAATCTCTGTTTATTTCACAGAACTCCTATAGAGAAACCAGTTTCTCAATAGCACTGGCAGGATTTCTCACCAAAATCAAAACACTGGTCCTGTCTCTCAAGTTATTGAATGGGAAATATGGAAATATTCCTAAACTACCTCCTGAACTTCTCATTCAATTCTGATATAAGTCCTGAATACAAGTTGTGTGAGCAGAAATTCCTGCACCTAAAGATCTGAAAAGTCACACACTTCTTCAAGAATATCTCCCTAGATATTGAAGGCTTTCCACTTTGAGAAAATTTTGAAGCGATGAGATTATACAACGATACTGCAGTAAGGGGGGGTCTGTTTCTGGGGGGAAGGCAAGCATTATTTCCACCTCTTTTTCTTCTCAGGGGGAACAATATCTACCAAAGAAGAGGATGTTGTCAGTTGGATTGTGCTTGATCAAGAAAAGGAAAGGGTGGTCAGCCCTAAACTCTTCAGACTCAGAGGAATGTTTGATGTCTCCCATCACCTCCGCTGAGCCTGATATCTCGGTGCCTTCTTCATTGACTTCCATGTACACCTCATGGATGGCCTCAGATAACTTCAGGCTCTCTACTGAAGAGATGCCAGACAGATTGGCCGAAGGACTGAACAGGTCGCTCATACCCAAGGCCATTAAGACAGATGTGAGGTTATATTTTTCCTCAATCTTCATGCGTGGGAGGTACACTTCCACTCTCCTCTTTTCCATCACATTGGGACTGGTCCATTCCGTAAGTTTTTCAGAACTGATTTTGTTCTCAAGCTGCAAAGAGAGGCAGGGAATTAAATGCCTGAGACAAGAGTGCAGTAGCCTTAATTGCTGTGTTTATACCACTTGTTACTATTTTTTTTTCCATTCCTTTGTGTACACAATAGAACTGATACTTAATATTAAATGTATTTGTTTATCCTGTATGCTTCCTCCTGACTATAACCTATAGCTCATTGTCTTAATGACGTTCTCCAAAACTATTGTCATCCAAAAATTTCTTCATCAGATGAAGGCTTTTTTTGTGAAAATACAGTTCCTGAAAACATCAAATCAAATTGGCCCCAAAACTGCTCCTCCTGGAGCATATTTTATTGATCCCTTCCCTCATCTTAGTTCCTTTTAATGCTACTTTTACCATTTTCCTTTCAGTCAGCTCTTGGAATGCTTTCCTTATCGCTTCCGTTTTATATTTCTTGCTGGATAAACTTTTCTAGTTTAGCAAACCACTGAGTGCTCTCGTGGAAGGCTGAAATCACTTGAAATAAAAAAAAAAATCATGCTAGCATGTCTGTTTCTTGCACCTATGGAGATCACTGCCTGTACTCTCCTAAGAGGCCCGTCTCTTCATGAGCACCTGGTAGCACCTGGGAGGCTTCTGTGCTCCCCTGCCTGCCCACCCCAGCTTTGGTGTGGGCAGCTGGGATGTAAATGGACAGCAAAAGGTCTGACGGCAGCCGAGCCCCACTGACGTGATAACTCTTCTGCTTCCCCTGCCAGGGCCATACCTGCTCCAGGCCAGAGATGTCATCGGGCAACAGCACCAACATGCTCAGCTCCCCGCTGGCGTACGGAAGCTCCAGGACCTTAATTTTCTCTGCAGCCAGCACCGCCAATTTGAAGGTACTGTTCTGACACATCATTTGCACAGGTCTGCTTTCTTGCTGCAAAAACAGAAACATGAGAGGATGTGACCGGGGAGCAATTTTTTCTTTAGGCAGGCAAATGTACAAGCCCTTTGAAAGGGACAGGACTCGATTTTCAAGCATGTAGCCTTTCAAGAAGAGCTGTGTCTGCATTTTCCTCTCTTGCCTGCTGGTGTGCTCTGGAAGCCTGGTCAGATACAGCTCTTGCAAACACTCCTTGGCCTTAGGCCCAGGCACTGACAGTGAGGGGCCCAGCTAAACCAGCCATCCTGTGACAGCAACAGGCTGTATGTGTAACACCCAGACTGCTGGCTGTGTGAGCCAACAGCTTTCCTGGCCAGAAGCTGTGTCCATGCCCTCCTACCTCTGTGCCCTCCTACCTCTGTCACATTGAAGGGCACTTCCCGAGTGTCTTCTTCTTTAAACGCCTTCTTCCATATCCCTTTGAAGAAAATGGCATTCACAAGGACCAGCACAGTATCGAGATCCACAGAGCCTGATTCAAGGAAATCTTGGATCTGTCCTTTAGGAAAGAAGCAGGACAGCGAGTGGTAAGGTACACCTCCTCTAGTGTGCACAAATGCCTGCAATGAGGGCATGGGGTTGGGGGCTGCTGCTTTGTGGAGTTTTGTTTTCATAGCAATAAGCAACCTGCTCTTGCTTGACCCAATTTTTCCAGACATTAGGAGGAGAGGAAGACAAGGGTATAGATTATGGTAGGTAGGGGAAAATATCTGCTACCCATTTTTCAGTCTTTACCATTTGTCTCTTTCTCCACCCAGGAGTTAATGAGCTGTCTTGCTTCCTCTGTAGCTGTTTTGAAATTAACTTCTTCCGGCCCTGCTTTGTAGAATTTCTTTGCACAATTTAAGTATTCCTGTAAGCAGAAGGATTGCAGTTGACAGACTGCTGAGAACTTGAAAATGTATGACTGTGAAATGCGAGATCGTGAAATGAAGCAGAATGGTTAAGAGAACAGTGAACTTTTACCCCTGTCAGTAACACATGTCAGTCACAGCCGGTTTCCTGTAACTGAACCTTAAAGCTCAACAAGAAAGACTACTTCACATATTTAGGTCTTTTTTTTTTTTTCAGATAGGATTCTAAGTTAAAATTTTGAAATATTTTCTTCATTTTAGCAAAGCACTTCCAGTTTAACAAACATTTTTAAGGACAATGTTTGTTTCCTTGTCTTTGTGCCCACTTTTTATTTTGAATATTGTGTTCTTACATTCTCAGATTTCAAAACCAAATCTTCATTTCACTGGGAAGGTTTGATATTTGGCTTTGAAAAAGGATCCAAATTTGACAATTTCAGTCCTCATGCTTTCAAGTCGTAAAATGTATTTAATTTTTCTTAAAAGTTACGTTTTTCATTAAAAGCCGTTTCCTAGCAAGTCAACAGCAATCTTGATTGCTCCCTGTGACTGTTGCAACATGGGCATATTTTATGCCATTATAGTTTTGCCTGGCCTCTACCTAGCAGCCACAGGAAGGTTCAAACTCGTTCTGAACCAGTTCCCCTCATGGCTCACAACCACCTCTTCATCAACAGACAGCGGGCAATTGTTGGTGATGCTTCTCTAGGGTAGAGTCACAGGGGCCTTTATCGGGAATCTCGCCGAACTCAGGTCACAGTACAACTCACCGGAAGAATGGAGTATGTTTTCTCAATATAGAGTCTGTCAGCGATCTTGAGTGAGTATGTAGCATTTGGCACAGTGATGTCTGAGAGAAGATCCTTGATTAAATTGTGGATGTATTCAGAAGTGCCACACTGAGGTGATGACATGAAAATAAGAAGACACATTGCATTAGCTTCTTCTTATCTAGGAAATAAGATCCTAAAGGATTGTCCCTATCAGTTATGTCCTCCAGCTAAGTGGAGACCTCCCCACAGACAGTCACCTTTGGGACAGCAGGTGCAGTGGTGATGGTGCATTGAACCAACAAGTTCATCCTTCTCAGGATAAGTCCCCTGAAATATGCTTTTTGTAAGCATGCAGTTGTGTTCCTGTCACTGAGACTTCTGGGCTTTTCTCTGCCCAGCATCTTCCTGGCCTGCTTTAGAGTCTCTCAGCTGCAAGTCTGACTGCCGTACCCTGGCTCCAGGTGCTGAACCCCTTTCACATGCTGTCCCCCAGCAGCATGTGCCCAGGCAGGCACCCTGGTGCCCAAAGCATCCTGCCCCACACAGTCACTTGTTCTGGTGCAAGATGTGCAACCTGCCTTCTTTCCCTGCTTTTTAACAAATAGGTGAGCTACACTCTCCTTGCCTCCCTCCACAGGTCTCCTTGGTTTGAGAGAATTTTTTGACAGGGTCTGAAACTGCCAGGAGGAGAGGCAGAACAGCTCTAGTTTTGTTCTGAGGAGAAAATAAGACAGAAAGGGAGATGAAGTTATTTTGTCTACCTGGGAGTCAGTAGGGTCTGCAACTCCTGTAATGTTATCAAAGTGAAGAACCTGCAAGAGAAAATGCCAGTGTTAGAAATCACAAGCATGACCACAAATGATGTGAATTTGAGATTTACACACGATACTTGAGGTAAAGCTGTTGGCTCAGGAAAAAAAAAAGTGCTAACTAACTAAGAACATAGATGAACTAAAAATTTACAAGTAAGCTTGCAACGCGTTCATGCCCCCTGTGGCCTTCTTGGAAACTGTAAGTACCACTTTTGTTTAGATGATATTTTTTCCAGTCAATGTCTAGAAATTAACTGAGTTACATAATAAGTACTACTGCCAATAGTATTCTACCTTCCTCTCTTTCTGGGAATTATCTTTTTTATGTATTAAAAAAATCTGATCACATTATCTGGAAGATGACATAATTTAGAATAAAATCACATCATAAAATTTGCTGACTGGTAATCCATTTTGCTATTGTCCTTGAGATTTTTTTTTACCTAAGTCAAAACTAACTGCCCCTTGTAGTGAAAATATGTATCTTTTTTTAGTATTTTCCCTAAACACTCTTGATCTGGTTCTCCATTTTGTGACTGGCTTATTTCTTGTGCATTAAAACAGGTGAGAACCCCATCAGTGGGTAACATACTTCAGTGATGTTACTGAGAAGGAACAAGCCCAAACAGAGGTCACTTCACATCCATGCAAGTAGCTTACCTTCTCCATCTGTGACTGAGTGTTGCCTCTTGCTCCCAGATAGACCATGGCCAGGGCTGAAATGATGCTCAGGGGGGAATAAAAGATGTTGTCGTTGGCATGGTGGACTTTCAGCTCTTTGAATACATCAAAACAAAATTCTGCATTTGCTGCATTGATAGAGCCCATTGTGAAACTGGTGTTGTCTGAAGCAAACAGAAAGAGTCTGATTTGTTTTGATGGAATATATTAATTTTAATGCTAGAAAGTCGGTGCACTTAAACCCCTGAACTTGGTGCACAGGGTTTTTTTCAGCAAACAGAGTCCAGTGGTGTGGATTTAAAAGGCAGACATGCTTTTGAATTCATGAACAATCAAAATGCTAGAGAGCTACCAGTTATGCATAGGCTGGTGATTCTTTTATTTGAAGCTTGACTTCTTCTTCTCTGTACATGTATACCATATTGTTGAAAATGATGCAAAGAATATTAGTTACCTCGAAAGAAGCTCACTAACAGTCTTTTCTCATTTCTTAAGGTATAAAAACCACATATACTTGTTCTCAGAATCTTCATTTTTCTGAGACTACAAACCATGTTTTTCACTATAGTTTTTAACATCATTTTTAAGATCACTTAACAGATCAGCTGTCTGTGATCAAACTACAGCCAATTCCAGTATACAATGTGCAAGTCTGAAGAAACACTATAAGTTTTGCTAGATTTACTCTAATTTCAGCCTAGTATAACTGGAAGCTAGGTTCTTACACCAACTACTTCACCAGAGGTCTCATGTGGTAGCAACATCACTTTCATTTTTTTAAGTAGCATAATGAAGGCACAGCAATGAAGACTGCAAAAGATTTACCAAATTCATCCAGTTTATGACAAACTAGTTTCTATAACTAGTTATAACTAGTATGTTCCATTCATTGTTGACTCAAATTATATCTCACTCTGTTTTAAAAAAAGAGTTCTTTAATTTTTATTATCACCTTTTCCATAAAATCCATCTTTTAATAAGACAGTGCTTGTTTAGCATTGTGTTTAATTTGTGATCTTCACATCTTCAATATTTAAATATTTTTTGTGACCTTTTTTCTGACATTCTTGTAAAATTTTCCTGTAGTTTCAGCACCTAGCATTTAATCTAACATTGAAGGCAAGGATTTTTTAGTAAAGAAGACAACACAGGGTAGAAAACACAGTACCGTAAAGGCTAATGCAGCAGTATAACATTTATACCACTTATAACTTCCTACATGTTGACACAAGCAGAGAGAACCTTGCAAAGATGGAATTTCCCCTAGCTCTTGGGGACTTCAAGCAGTGTAAGTTTTAATTTGTTTCATTCTGTGGCTGCTAGAGAACAAAATCCAGGATACTCTGCCATACATATCACAATCCCTATGGAATCAACACATTCATGTGACAGTCATCTCTTAATGTGGGATAACTTGAACAACAGCGCAGCTAGCTGTTCCCCTGCTCAGAATGGATGCTCAATCTCCCTCTAAATTAAACCACTTATATAGGTGATACAAGGTAGATGTTTTGATTATTTACCAATTTTGATAGTTATTATATTTTAGACATGAAACTCCATTTATGGTCTTGGTGAAGAAACATAGGCATGAAGCAATTTTTTTTAATCTTAGAAAATGTAACTATGAAAGGTAACACAGAGCTGCAGTATGCTGGGGTCAGCTGAACACGCTGCATTCCTTAATTTCATTCACAGAATATCTGTAAGTGAGCCTTAGTTGCATTCTGTGGAATTTAAACAAATTAATTTTTTTCTTTATATTCTAAATGAAAAATTAAAGGGATAGAGGAAGAAGGAAGAAAGGCTGTCATAACGTATCACCAGCTTTTAAGTGTGGAAGCCTTAGTAAACAAAGCTTTAGTTCATGCAAACAAATACTTTGACTTTTTGCATGGCAGAATGTGGAACAGCAAAATAATGCAGAACACACATGTGACGATGAGATGAGGTTTCTGCAGAAGGCATCCTTTAATAATTTATTTCTTCAACTGATATTGAAGGTCATAGACATGAATTTACATCAATCTTTTTGTAAGTTTTGTAACAGATAATTTTTTTTTAAAATTGCAGATTATAACTAAAATCATAATTGAAAGAAATGCTTACCTTATCAGCTTCACCTGCGAAGGTAACAGTACAGCTTCTCAGCTGTACTTGGGGCAGACTTGCCGAACTCCTTGAAATATATCATGTGTAATTTTGTGACACGCCCCATGCTGCCTGTTCTGTGTTTACCAAATAAAGTGATGGATGGAGCTCAATGTCAGACATGCACTTTTACTTGGAATAAGTCCATTCTTAAAAAAAAAAAAAAAAAAAGCCTGTATGAAAGGATTTTACCCTAAAATCTCTAGAATGGAAGATTCATTCATCATAGCATGTGAAACCTTACAGAAAAGGAAGGAGTGTATTGAAATGGCTGAAACAAAAAAAAAATTATAAAAGCTATACATCAGAACTTGAAAAGTAAGTATGATTTGGTTATGGCGCAAATAGTGTGGCATAGCTCATGAAAATAAAACAAAAAAAAAGTGAGAAATTCAGTCTTGCAGAATCTGTCTAAGGAATTCTGAGTTAATTTCGTTATTATTCATCTGTAATGAGTACCAACAGGCCAGATCCCTCTCAGCCTCACCATTCAGTGAATTCAAAAGATTTGGTAAGATCAGCATATGCAGGACTGCTTGCTATTGTACGCCCACACTATACTTAGTGTAACTTTTCTCTCTCCTGTTGTTGGCTGGACCACCAATATCACTAGTCTTTCTTCCCACCAGAATCCATAAGTCTGAGGAATGGAGAAAATTCTGCTACCAAGGAACTAGAGAAATAACACATCCTTCAAATGTTAGTTGTCAAATTTAATAATACTGAAATAGATTATTCTGGAAAAACTTCTATGCAATTGCCTGGTGCCACTTACAGCCTGCATTGTAAATGACCACAGGCAGTGTTTCACAGAACAGTTTTTCATCCTAGAGCAATCTAGCTCAGGGAACTCAGACATAGTCACAGTCTGTGCAGCATATCAGTGGAACAAAACCTTCAGCAAGCATATTGTGGGAATACAAACTAATTTCAAAAGCAATATTCGGAGCATCTGTACAGCGAAGAATTACAGAGCTGAAGAAAGGTGTGTTGGGGAAAGAGGGGTTGGGCAGAGAAGAAAGGCAAGGCTTCTGTTGCTTCTTAAATTCAAGCATCAGGATATTTAGATCACAGTCAGATACTACCACAAAAGGATTTGAACTAGCTGCTAAAATTCTGAAGGGTAGTTTAAGGTGAGTTGTTCTCTTCCTTTTCCACAGGCCACAGCACCAGATGCTAGGTTCAAAATCTGCCTTTTGTACATACAGAGACCATTCTTACAGATCTTCCACAAGTAACTTCATGGCACATCAGGTGAACCAACCAGCGGAAGAAACATTCATGGTCTGCAGGACAGTCATAATATACAATAGCAAGCAGAAAGTAGTCGCATAATTCCTTTGAAATAAAAGAATGAACAGAGAATAAAAGAAACTGCTTTGACCTCTCTAAATGCCATGTGATTTTAAAACAGAAATACAAAGTCAATACACAAAATGCCTCTGAAATTGTCTAGAACAAATTATGCTTCTGGACAGAAGAGACGTGGACTCTTTAACCCTTTTAGTTGTCTGTGCAAGTGGAAAGCCTCTGAATCATCTATACCTTTCTCCCTGGTACAGTCCTTATTAGTCCTGTTCACCTGAAGATGCCAGTACAATAATAACCGTGGAGAGCTCAGTCTGGACGGGTGCACTTACATACCACCAGTACTTCACATGACACAGTGTGTAGCCCAGGCTGGCCCTGCTAAAGCCATCGCTATGCAGCAACAGTGCTTTTGAGGAAGGATCTTTAGGCCTTGCCTCACGTTGGTGGCCCATCACTGCAAACCTATTGTAAAGAGAACGAGCTATTCTCTCACAGGAGTGGTACAAAAATTGGTCACCACTGTTGTGAGTCCCTTTAGCTGAAAATGGTATCACCGTGCTGGTGGAAAGACAGGTCAAATGGGTGAATGTGTCTGTATATGGTGAATACCTTTAATCACACAATTGGGAGCGCTCCCTAAACTGCAAGCTGTTCCTGCAGCTGCTGCCCCGTCTGCCTTTTCTGCTTAATACTCCCTTGTTTCTGTTCAAACAGGCTTTAACACTCAAAGCCCTGGTCCATTGCTGTACACTTTCCAGCTCAGAAGTCAAAGGATTAGCCAATATGTTTTACCCTGTCACTTCTAACTTTCGAGTATGCCTTGAATCTTTTTCCTTGACAATTAAATTGTCTAGCAGTAGGCTCCAGCTCGCCGCATGTGAGCCACCTTGGCATTTGTGCACCATCTACCTGAATCACATTTGGGTCATCATGGACAACCTGTCACTTAGTAGTTACGAAGATGTCCAGTGAGTCAGTACAGTTGTTTCCTAACAGCCCATTTGCATTAGTGTTGTTCGCAATGGCATGGTTTTCAAAGTACTTCTGAGTTGAATATATTCATTAATTAAAGGGATTTTTTTGTTTTGCAGTAGAGAAGGGGCAGTACACTCCTCCAGAAGCGTGTTAATACACAACCCAGGTTACTGGTTTTGTTAGCATTTCTATTTTTTATTGGTCAAACGAATGATTAATGCAAAGCAAGTTGCAGAAGCAACAAAATCATTCCACAAGTAAGTAAAAATCTTGATCATGATCAGCCATCAGTGCAGAATTGTAAGGATATAAGAGGTACTGCATAGTCTACTCAGCACCTTTAGAACTGTCATGGAGCCTAGTGAGATTAAGAAAATCTTCCTGTGGTTGAAATGCTTCTTGGGATACAAGATGACAGATTGCCCTGTCCAGCACAGCTGTGTAATGCAGCACAAACACAAAAGGATGTGTTTTGCCACATGTCCTTGTTTCAACAATGCTTGTCCCAAGAAAGAGGTCAGCTAAGGCTCTGCTGTCCTTTGCTCTGCCAGGCATTTCATTGTGGAGCTGTCCCTAAACCAACAGACTCTTGGACATTTGAGCCTTTCCAAAAGGATATGAAGTCCAGGTCAGCTCACAGACCAAAGCCTCTCATCCAATCACAACAACCCACGCACAACTCAAGATTTTGTTCTCCTCCACACCACTGCTCTTTTGCCAGTAGGAAGGAGCATGATGACTGTTTTGTGTTTGTCTTGCTCAGAGTGACTGCCAGCGATTGTTCAGTTAGTTGCCATTGCAGATCTTGGTGCTGTAGCTCTCAGTGATGGTTTCTCTCTCAGTTGTCCTGTAGGACCGTGTTCTCTCCCCAGTCTGAAGAAAATGAGGTGCCTGGTGAAGCTCCTTCAGACAGGAGCTCATAGCCCAGCTGGTACTGTTCTGCAGCAGCACTGTGGCATTCTGAAGACGGACATTGTTGCCTGCAGTGCTGCCGTGATCATTCACAGACTGTGACAGGGATGTGTGCATCTCAGTGTTGGCAGAGTGGATTTCTCTGGTGAAGGCATCTTCAGAAGGATCCTATGATGGCCTTGGTCACAAGTCTCTCACTCTCACTCACTGCATTTGCTTAGCAGTGCACACAGCATCCCGGGTCTGCTGCTATACAGGTTCTGGACCAGCACACACAGCAGTCCCTTTATCAGTCACCACAGCATATGTCAAGTCCCTTATTCATCCCTCAAGTCCCTGGGATCAGCCAACAGCCAGGGTGAGGCTGTGAGTGGTCTTACCTCACTGGGTCCTAAGGAGGCAGCAGGGTAACCAGACCCTTACACCTGGCATACACATGGTGCAGGACAGGAGGCCACTGGCGTTGGCACAACTAGTTTACTGGCTGTGCCATACGGGAGCCTACTTAGCAGGGTCCCTCCCCACAGAGAAGACTGTTTGCAGCAGCCTGTGACTAGCACTGCTCATGCCACCATGCCTGTCACCTTACCTCCCACCTCTCACTGAAAGGCTGCCCAGCATGCCAGTTCTCTTGGCACATCCTTCCAGGAAAAATAGCATTTTTCTTTTGCACAAAATAGGATAAACTAATCTCTTGGTTTGTTTCAACACAGACATGCTTCCATGAAGCCTTCTTCTCCTCTGACTAGTAGCCTACTGAAATTCTTAGTAATATTCCCAGCATGTTTCCTGCCTCCCCTGCAGAAAAAGACTGCTGCAGAAAAGGAAAGGAAGAGAAATCTCAGTGCGCAAAGCTCCATGCCATCATATCGGCTTTGCAGAAAAGAACTGGGGGTCCTGGCAGACACCAAGTTGACATTGAGTCAGCAATGTGTCCTTGTGTTAGATGTGTATGTACTGGAGCAGGACCAGAGAAGAGCCACAAAGATGATAAAGTAATTAAAGCTTCTGTCATAAGATGAGAGGCTCAGAGAAATGGGACTTGTTACCCTGGAGAGGAGAAAGTGCAGGGGGGATCTTACCCATCTGCGTAACTTACTTGATGGAACAGTGAAAAGAAGATGGAGACAGATGTTCTCCAGAGAACAGGCAAGAGAGAATGGACACAACTTTAAATAGCATAAATTCCATTTAAACATAAGAAAATACATTTGTTTATGGGCAGGGAGGTAAAGCCAGGTTGCCCAAAGAGGTTGTGGAGTCTCCATCCTTGGAAATATTCAAAACCCATCAGGACATGGTCCCAAACAACCTGCTGTAGCTGACCCTGCTTGAAAGGTGGAGCCTGGAATAGATAATCAGCAGAGGTCACTTCCAATCTCAGCTGTTCTGCAATTTTGTGTTACATAGAATCATAGAATCATAGAATGTTTTGGGTTGGAAGGGACCCCTAGAGGTCATCTAGTCCAACCCCCCTGCAGTGAGCAGAGACACCGCTAACTACATCAGGTTGCTCAGAGCCCCATCCAACCTGGTCTTGAATGTTTCCAGGGATGGGGCCTCCACTACTTCTCTGGGCAACCCATTCCAGTGTTCCACTACCCTCATCATAAAGAATGTCTTCCTTATATCCAGTCAAACCTACACTGGTTTACAGCTGGCCCTACTAAAAAGATTGTCCCCGTCTTTCCTATAGGCTCCCTTTAAGTACTGGAAGGCCGCAATCAGGTCTCCCTGCAGCCTTCTCTCCTCCAGGCTGAACAACCCCAGCTCTCTCAGCCTGTCCTCATAGGAGAGGTGCTCCAGCCCTCGGATCATTTTTGTAGCCCTCCTCTGGATCCGCTCCAACACTTCCATGTCCTTCTTGTGCTGAGGGCTCCACAGCTGGACGCAGTACTCCAGGTACATTTTCTGTGTTTATGAAATGTAAGCTAGTGCACAGCTTGGACAGATTTGAACTGGTTTCCTATATGTGAAAGTTTGATTACTAATTTCTCGAGTCAATTTATTCTTATGTCCAAACCATCCTCCTTATCCTCCATGTCTCCAGCTAATAGCTCCTTTCTCGGTGACAGTGGCTGGTACAACCATCTTGGCTGCC
>NW_009259043.1:192198-206353 GCF_000687185.1 Egretta garzetta | reverse complement strand
TTGCACTTGGCTTTGTTGAACCTCATGAGGTTCACACAGGCCCACCTCTCCAGCCTGTCCAGGTCTCTTTGGATGATATCCCGTCCTTCTGGCGTGTCAACTGCACCACTCAGCCTGGTGTCATCTGCAAACCTGCTGAGGGTGCACTTGATCTCACTGTCTACATCATTGATTAATACATTAAACATATTAATAATGTTTATAAGCATAACATAAACATAGCATAAACAAATACCCAGTACGGACCCCTGAGGGACACCACTCATCACCAGTCTTCATCCGGACACCGAGCCGTTGACCACTACCCTCTGGATGTGACCATCCAACCAATTCCTTATTCACCAAACAGTCCACCCATCAAATCCATAGCTCTCCAATTCAGAGAGAAGGATGTTGTGGGGGACCATGTCAAAGGCTTTGCAGATAGTCCAGATAGATGACGTCCGTTGGTTTTCCCTTGTCCACTGTTGTTGTCACACCATCATAGAAAGCCACTAGGTTTGTCAGGCAGCACCTGGTGAAGCCATGCTGGCTATCTCGAATTACCTCCCTGGCCTTCATGTGCCTTAGCATAGCTTCTAGGAGGATCTGTTCCATGATCTTCCCAGGCACAGAGGTGAGGCTGACAGGTCGGTAGTTCCCAGGATCCTCCTTTCTACCCTTTTTGAAAATGGGCACAATGTTTCCCTTCTTCCAGTCACCAGGGACTTCACCTGACTGCCATGACTTTTCAAATATCATGGAGAGTGGCTCGGCAACTACATCAGCCAGTTCCCTCAGGACTCTGGGATGCATCTCATCAGGTCCCAATGATGTAGAAGAAGATCTCAAGGGAGATGGAGGCAGCAGGGTTATTGCACATTAACATGCAAAGAAAGTACTGTGGTATAGATGAGGTGCTTGGAATGGGAGTGTATGGCAAGTCCCACAGAAGAACACTGTTTCCATGTTGAGCGGGGAGCAATGCTGCCTCATACTGGGAGGCCCTTGGACCTCTCTTTGTGCTTTCTGGAGGTGTGTTAGTTGCACCAAGAGGTGCAGAAGGTTTCAGACTTTGTCTTGCCCCTCATGTGTTACCTGCTAAGCCTTCAGTCTGGTGATGCACAGCAGTGTCTCAGAGAAACAGGATCTCAATTCTTCAGAAGACAAAAATGCCAGAAACCTTTGGAAGGCTACGACAAAAATACCAGTGGCAACAAGGAGGTATTCAAGGTTTATTTAGTTTTTAATCTTTTTTTCCAATAAAACCTTTTGGAGCATTTTAATACTGTTAAAAATTTGGCCTTTTTTTTTAAAGCATATACACTCAGCTGCGTGTTGGCACGAGAACCAGAACCATGAAACCTGCCAGGTAAAAGTGCAGAGGTGCTCAGGCAAAGCACAGGGTGCAGCCGTGTTCCTGGAGCACCTGCACCTTTCCACTGCATGCTTGCTTGGTGGGTGAGAGCACAGAGAGGCTGAACCACAGACCCTGTCTCTCTGGAGCACAGGAAGGGTTGCTTCTCCCAGATCTCCCTAGGGTTTTGGAGAGCTCAGAGGTCACAGCAGGCATTCATCATCCCACCGGCCAGGTCTGCCGCCTGCTTCACGGGAAATACTTTTCCACTGCCCTTTAAATGTTGTGCGTCCTAGCTGGTCTGTGGTGGCCCGGGCCAGGTCCTAGCCATTGGTACTTTGTTGCGGGTTTGGTTCAGTATTGCTGAATTTGCACTTTTTGCTGCTTCTCGTTTTCCCTTTTGAGAAAGGGGAAGTTTTGTACTTGCTTGTAAGCCTCATGGCTCCTTTGCTTTGTTCCCATTCCTTCATTTTGACCTTTGTTGTTGTTCAGGAAACACCATTGGTCACTGAGGCATATCTTTGTACTTTAAGCACTTTCCAGTTTAATAATCATAGGAAGGCTAGTTCGCAAATGTAACCCTTTTCAAGTCTTCTTATTGTTTAAGTGTACAGGCTTTTAAATTTAACAGACTGGATCAACTGCTTCTGGCTACAAGAGATGCAAAAGGTGAATAAACTGCTTATGATAAACCTTGAGATGTTGAAATTGTGCATCTCTTGGAACTGTTCATACCACTGCTTTCATTTCTAAAGAACAAAAATTAAAGTTTACTTGGTAAAATAGCTGGTTTTACCACTGAAAAACAGCTGAGTCTGTATCACAAATATCCTGATGATATCAAAATAATGTGGATGTCAGACCTATAGCACCAGCTGCTTTCCTCTACAGATCTGCTTTTATCATGCCACACTATGTGCTAATGTGGAAATAGCCAATATTAATGACAGAGTTCCTCCTCTCAAGGCTCTCAATGGGAAAATGCTTTGCCTAACAGTTGTTGATCTACTTATTCTTTCTTATGCTTTTCAAGTTATATGACTTTCAGATGACTTCATCATCTAAAAGGCAGAGCTGCTGGAATAGTTCTTCCTTGAAATATTTACCAGACTAATTGTCAGTGCGTCTTTAATACCCATTGGAATTATATTGAAAAATACATATGAATAAATTAGTATTCCATTGGTCTGTTTCTTGGTAATTTGTAATACAGAGAGGAATCAAACTCTAGATGTGTGCATTTATGCATTTCATAAATGCCTACAAAGCTTCATATCTACATGCTTTATTCATTCTAAGCCCAGGGGTTTTTACTAAATCCGATTTTATTCACAACAGTTACCAATGTAATAATGTTTTTAAGGGTTTGTGGTCCAGGAAATTAATATAATTCTCATGAAAAGCATTTGTGATTTTCTTTTATTAATGTTAACAAAAAAAAAATCAATTGTATGCATCAAAACCAATAATGTAGGATTAGACTGAAAACAGGACATAGTAATGAGCCAATAGATCCATATTTGCAGACGGCAATGGACACAGGAAGAAAAAGACAGAGAATATTAGGATTCTCACATATTTCTTAAAAACAAGTGATGTAGCCTTGAACTATCATAGGAACAAAGAAGCCCAGCTGCATTCATGGAATAATAATGTATTCGAGTTTTGAACTTCACCTGAGGACTTTCCAGGGACTAATTGAAGTTTACTTGCTAAGCAAGCTCAACAGCCACAGGGATTCTTTTGAAAGCTGTGTTTTATCACAAAACTCCCATGGAGGTATCCTATTCTTTAACATCACTTGCAGGATTTTTCATAAAAATCAAAATGTTCTCAAATTTGAAGTGTCATTCAATGTTTTAAACAAGAATTCAGACAGCTTTGCCTGGTGGTTCTCACTGAGTTCTGGATCATCTGGATCATCCAGATACTCATGTCTCAGGCTTTGAATCTATGCCCTCTGAGAAGGCATAACTGCATCTGCACAAAGTTAGATCTCTTTGTGATCTCTGAAGTGGAAGGGAGACTCTCCATGACTTTGGAGAACCTCTGCAAGAAATTCACAACTAGGTGAGGAAATAATGGCGAGAGGACAACCCTGGTGATAGTGGATGTGTATACCATTTCCAAACAGCTAAGGAAAAAAGCTAAAATTTACATAGGCACCAGTCAAGAACCTGCATAGCAGAATCTTATCGACAAGCATCTCCTCCAGACTGGAGATCTCAAAGCCCATGTTTCAGGAACAACATGGATTTGTCAGCAGGATGCTACCAGGAAATGGGATGAGCACAGCCCGTGGCTTTCTATGTAATGGACTCCCGAAGACTTGGAGTCATGCCTGCAGCTTGTTCCTTGAGTGAAAATCATTTGGCCCCTTCCTGACCGGTGGGTGCCTCTATTCTCTGTTGGCTCAGTCTTTGCTCAGCTCAAGCAAACCTGAAACCAGTATGAGAAGGGAAAGGAGTAAACATGCTTGCTGCTGTTTCCTCACCTGCAAGTATGTCTTTGCTATGGAAGCTTCCCAAATGGGCATTTCTTGGATTAGGATTTCCACTTGGAGAAAATATTGAAGAGATGAGATTACGCTACAATGTTACGGAAAAGGGGTCTGTTTCTGGGGGGAAGGCAAGCATTATTTCCACCTTTTTCTTCTTAGGGGGAACAATATCTACCAAAGAAGAGGATGCTGTTGGTTGGATTGTGCTTGATCAAGAAAAGGAAAGGGTGGTCAGCCCTAAACTCTTCAGACTCAGAGGAGTCTTTGATGTCTCCCATCACCTCCGCTGAGCCTGCTATCTCGGTGCCTTCTTCATTGACTTCCATGTATGCCTCATGGATGGCCTCAGATAACTTCAGGCTCTCTGCTGAAGAGATGCCAGACAGATTGGCCGAAGGACTGAACAGGTCGCTCATACCCAAGGCCATTAAGACAGATGTGAGGTTATATTTTTCCTCAATCTTCATGCGTGGGAGGTACACTTCCACTCTCCTCTTTTCCATCACATTGGGACTGGTCCATTCCGTAAGTTTTTCAAAGCTGATTTTGTTCTCAAGCTGCAAAGAGGTGCAGGGAATTAAATGCCTGTGATGCGAATACAACTTCTTCCTACCATTCATTTTAATCAAGGCTATCATAAAGAAAACAAACCAGAATGGTTCCTGAAGTGCATCCCATCAACATCCTTCTGGTAGTTTATTATTTTCCTCTCCAGTGCTGCCTGTGTCACTGTCCTTTTATTCAGTTCCTTACCTACCTAACACATCCCCTTCTGTTCAACTAATCTTATGTCTCATGAGGCACAACCGAACCTTTCACAGGCTAGCAAATTAGTCAGCTTGTAAAAGAGATTGCAAAAAAAGGCCATGGAAATGTACCTACAGTTGGTAGTACCTAACAAATGAAAACTCTTCTACATTTTTAATAATTCTTGTTTGTAACATAATTCCAAAAAAAATTGCTGAAATAAGAATAATGGGTTGTATAATGCAGGCTACATCACTTTTTCCCTTTCCTGAGTACAGATAGGTAATTTGATAACACTTTGATAACTTTATTTTAAATGATTGACATTGGAATTCTTTTTTTTTTGCTACTTCTTTCAGAAATTCTGCATGCAGATAATCCAGTCCACCTGACAGAAGCAAATTAAGGTTTCAAGTTTTGTTTCTCCCTTGCATCTGTCCATTTTTATTTCCTCTTTGCAATTAGCATCCTGTATTCACTCAGTTGTTTAGGTTCATTTTCTTCCAAGACCAAGACAAAAGTTTCATGTAATTTTGCAGTCAGTGCATTACATTTGTATTCTTGCCTCACTGCATACTGGCCCCACTTTTCTGTTTCTTTTTTTGTTCTTTAAAGGATAAAACCATTTTTTTACTAGTTTTCATGATTCTGGCAAAAACCAACTCAACATGATGTTTTGATGTTTTCTTTTACTTTCTATGCTGTTCTCATTTTCTCTCCTTGTACATCCATGGATTCTTTGTGCTGTTGGTGTTAAACACATTAGACCAAAGTCTTTTCTGTTTTCTTTGTCTAATGTGTAATATCCAAAAATATTCCATGCATTTCCTTTCTATCTCTATATTTAAGACTCTCTGAAGTCTTACATGATGAGGCGTTATTGATGAGTTAGTTTAGCTTTTTTGGTTTCACCATTTTAAAATCAAGAATATTTTATTAAGAACATGCTTTATCTAACTTTGACGTTCTTTCCATGATGACATAATCAGAGCAATTTTTGAAAGCAGCCCATTTATGACATTTAATGACGATTTTGTTAAAAAATATCATTAGTTATTCCTGCAAAGAATGACCAATTCTCATCAGTTTTAGCAACATTTCCTCAACAGTTTATATGGGACGGGTGGGTGAAATTACATCTCAATGAAAAAAAGAAATCTGCCCATACATACATCGTATTCTTCAGGGCTACAGCAACACTACACTCCTTTACCTTTGTTTTATTAGACTGAGCCCAGGGCTCTCCTAAGAGGCCCATCTCTTCATAAGCACCTGGTAGCACCTGGGAGGCTTCTGTGCTCCCCTGCCTGCCCACCACAGCCTTGGTGTGGGCAGCTGGGATGTAAATGGACAGCAAAAGGTCTGACGGCAGCCGAGCCCGCCGGAGCCCCACTGAGGTGATACCTCTTCTGCTTCCCCTGCCAGGGCCATACCTGCTCCAGGCCAGAGATGTCATCGGGCAACAGCACCAACATGCTCAGCTCCCCGCTGGCGTACGGAAGCTCCAGGACCTTAATTTTCTCTGCAGCCAGCACCGCCAATTTGAAGGTACTGTTCTGACACATCATTTGCACAGGTCTGCTTTCTTGCTGCAAAAACAGAAACATGAGAGGATGTGACCGGGGGCAACTTTTTCTTTAGGCAGGCAAATGTACAAGCCCTTTGAAAGGGACAGGACTCGATTTTCAAGCATGTAGCCTTTCAAGAAGAGCTGTGTCTGCATTTTCCTCTCTTGCCTGCTGGTGTGCTCTAGTCAGACACAGCTCTTGCAAACTTGACACTGAGGGGCCCAGGTAAATCACCCAGCCAATGACCACAGAGTGTTGTATGTGTAACACCCAGCCTGCTGGCTGTGCAGACACAGACACAGGCTGTGTCTGTGCCCCCCTACCTTTGTCACACTGAAGGGAAATTCTTGAGTGTCATCTTCTTTAAATGCCTTCTTCCATATCCCTTTGAAGTAAATGGCATTCACAAGGACCAGCACAGTATCGAGATCCACAGAGCTTGGTTCAAGGAAATCTTGGATCTGTCCTTTAAGGAAGAAGCAGGGCAGAGAGCAGTAAGTTTCATAGCAGTAGTCTTGTGGTTTAGAGGTCAATCGACATGCTGCTGCTTGACTTGACTTCCTGCTCTTCAAAGGTCTGCATGTGGAATTCAGGTTCATGAGGATGATTTAATACAGAACAACTGGCACCTGGCCAGACATTTCTGCAAGAAGACAGGTAGGGTCAAGAATGGTTTCCTTCCCAGGAACATTTCTAACCGGTGCTTGGAAAAAGATTTTTATAGAAAAGAATGAACAGGAGAGGGAAGCAGTGGTATAGATTTTCTGTTTCTCACTGAGCTTCTTTCTCACACTTCAGTCTTGTTTTTCCTCCCACCTCAGCACCATAAATGTACACAAGCTCCTGAATCATTCCTTTCCCACCAGCAGCCTAGTGCATGCATTGCTTTCTCCCCTGGAAGCCCACCCATCCAGCACATCCTCATAAAATTATGCCAATTTTCTAGAGAAGCTGGGACTAACCTTGCATGAGTTACGCTCTCCAGACACAAAAAGTGCATATATAAAGTGTGCATATCCTGGCACTTCTACCTTTGCCAGATACGTTTAAAACACACTGTCATTGCCACACAGGTGCAATAGGGTCAGCTCTTTCCACAGGAAAGATCCACTAATGGGGATGGGAGGAGGAAATTTCTCCTCTAATGTTTAGTCCTTCCAGAAGTTGTTCAAATGCAGTTGTGAGAGGGAAGTATATTTCAAAATCTTGTCCAGCCATACCATTTGTCTGATTTTCCACCCAGGAATTAATGAGCTGTCTGGCTTGATCTGATGCTGTTTTGAAGTTGACCGTTTCCAGACCTGCTCTGTACAGTTTCTTCACACATTTTAAGTAGATCTGTAAAGACAGCAATTGTAGCCACCAAACTAGTCGTATTTTTAAAACAATATGAAGGTGAAATAAAATGTGGTTAAAAGGATCTTTATAGCGATGCCATGGTTAGGCTGTTCTCATTGCTTACTTCCTGGAACCTGCTAAAACTGGGCCAGAAAAATTATTCTGATCCATGACATTTTCAGATCTGACATTTTTATTACTTGACCAGTTAAGGGTATATATTAGAAATGTTTAAATATTTTCTTGAAGAAATCCTGATACAAAACCACTATTTTGGGTTCATTTCAGAGTGTTTTATCAACATTATGCCCACTACTTTTTTTTAAAAAAGCATTTTTCCATATTTTTAAAGATAAGAAATTGATTTAGAATATTTGTATGTTTTGTTTTGAAAATGTCAAATGAAAGATTTTGACACTTTCAAAAGTACTTTTTGAGGCAAGGTTTTCAAGTGAAGGAATGTTGCTGAAGTCAAATTATTTCCTGAAAAAAACCCCAAACAACCTATTAAAATCAAAAGGCTTTGGGGGAGCAAACAGGGAGGGGGGAATTACATTACCAAAGAGTTTTGTTTATTACTCCGTTCATTTTTTAATAGGGCCATCTTTTTTGCCTGGAATTGCTTTCCATTCAGGCTGTTTGTCAGGGCTGTGGCAAAGACAAAAGCCATGGAAGTCCACACCAGTGGGGACCACCTGATCTGGCCAGCCTGTCTGGATTACAGGTTTATACAGGGTTTAGCAAGAAATCACTCTAATGTGCAACTCACCGGTAGGATTGGACATGTCTTTTCAGCATAGAGTCTGTTGGCAATGTGGAGTGAATAATTGGCTTTTGGTGTGGTGATATCAGAGAGAAGTTCTTTAAACAGTATGTGGATATTCACAGACTTGCCACACTGAGTTGTTGATAAGAAGATAAAAAGGTATAGCTGTTAGCTTATTTTACTAGGAAAAGAATTATTTATAAGGTACAAATAACATGGGAAAACGCACAGTGTTTGGACATTTGCAAATGAACATGTACTACAGCGGAAAAGCTCCACGGGAGATGGGATGTTCAATATAAACAACTAATGATGCACAATTGACTCATGGCCTATGATGACACTCATTCTAGGTGACAACAAGCAGAAAACCTCAGTGATGAATCTGAAACCATATGGCTCAGGAGTGAGGTGACAAAAGAAAAATTCAGATGTCAATGATTGTGATTGGCAAGTTGTCATAGATATAGAGCCTCTAGTTCCCAGTTTCTGCCTGCATTTTCATGGCAGCTTTCTGCTGAAGCTGCAGATGGGAGAAGACTGCTAGATGGCAAGGGAGTCAGGAAGTGCCTCATAATATAGTGAAAAAACGGATCAGCTGTCTAATGCCCCAGGAATAGTGTTCTAGGTGACACAGGCTAAGAGCATGTAAGAAAAATGCACAATGATAAACAGTGGCTGGGACTTCATTTTATAAGGAGAATTGTGTTGAACTGCTTAACCAGCCACTAAATGCTCTACCTGTTACTACCTTTATTTTTCTCTGTTTAAAAAGAAAAAGTATTTTTGTTCTTTTCAAGTCCCACCTTGTGCTTGTGGATTCCAAGTGGATGGGGAAAGGCCAGGGAGCACAGCTTGTGTTATCTTTACAGCAGACTAACACGGAGGAAAGCACACAGGTGGTATCAAGGTACTGGGAGCCCTCATGGGGCTCTTGGGGCAACAGTGGGAATTGGAGGGTGGAAAAGTCCCTTTTGGAAGAGTGTGGTTACTCTTCAGCCTTCTGGGCTCTTTTCTGCTGAAGCATCTTCCTGCCCTGCTTTGGAGTCTCAGCTGCAAGCCTGACTGCTGTACCCTAGCTCCAGGTGCTGAGCCCATTTCAAGTGCTGTCCCGCAGAAGCACTTGCAGGTATGCAGATGCTCATCTACACAAGAAGGTAGCCTCATGTCCAAAGCATCCTATCCTGTCCTGTCACTTGTTCTGGTGCAACACGTGCAGCCCATCTTCTTTTTCTCTTTTGGGTTTTTGGGGGGTTGTGTTGGGGTTTTTTTAACTTACACCTCTTAAATTAAGAGCATTGGCAAAGGTTTGAGAAGGTGTTGAACCTACTTGAAGCACAGGCATAACAGTCTACTCTCAGGAGAAAAATGTGAAAGAGAAGTAAATGTACCTTAGATTTCTGTACCTTGGTCTGAATAGTTCCTCCAAGTCCTGCAATTTTGTCAAAGTGAAGAACCTGCAATTGAAAGTAGCAATAGAAGAAATTAAGTGCATGAAGTCCACTGAGAGTCACCAATGTTTGTGTTGAAACTATGGATTTGGACTAACCAGGTCTGATTAGCACAGAAATGAGATGAGAAATTTTATGTGAGCTTTAAATCAGTTTTTTTACTGCATGTGCCACATCGAAAATTTGTGACTAAAATCCTCAGCTTAAATACCCTCTTTTCCAGTTAACGGTATTCAGTTTATAAACCAGCTACAACCTTACTGTATTGTATTTTTAACTGTGACTCTTGTTTTCTGAATGTTTCATCTTTTGTATATTACAAGTTGTCCTTTCCATCTGAAAGGAATCAGGTCTGTGAGATAATATAAGCTGAAGCAAGAGACCTGTCTTAACCATTCTTCAAGACTGCTCTTTCTTAATGGAAATCAAAGGTCGTATTTGCCCTTCATGGTGAAAAAAAATGTTAAGTGAAAGCTCAGCTCCAGATCCAAACCTTGTGGTTTGGAATGCCATTCTTTTTCTAGGCTGGTTTGAATCCAGTGCCAAATGTGACTGCGTGACTTTCCCTCCTCAACTGGAGGAAGTCCCAAAGATGTAAATGGATATTCTGTTGCTGTGTTGAACAGGATCAAAAGGAGTTTGTATGCATTTATGTAACTTACCTTCTCCATCTGATGCTCAGTGTTACCTCTTGCTCCCAGATAAACCATGGCCAAGGCTGCAATGATGCTCAGGGGGGAATAGAAGATGTTGTCGTTGGCATGGTGGACTTTCAGCTCTTTGAATACATCAAAAGAAAATTCTGCATTTGCTGCACTGATGGAGCCCATTGTGAAATTGGTGTTGTCTGAAGCAAACAGAAATATGACTGTCTAGTGGTGATATGTAGCACTTGTTTTAAAAGGTACTGTCAATAGCCCAGAAACTGCTAGTTCATTGCTGGTTTTGTGATGCTGAACCAATGAATGATGCGAAGCCTACAAATTCTGTGATCATTAGAAATATTGTAACTCCTGACCCATTTATCTCTGAACGCATGTTTATTTTCTTTTAGCAAGATACTAGCTCATCGTCAAGATAGTATCTTGTACTTGCCTTTTAGGAAATAGATATTTTCATCCATGCTTCAGTATGATAAATATAACACTGTATGGTTGAGTTTCCCTATGGCCATCCAGAGGACTCTGAATGATGTTTGAGACAATGCAAAGTTCATACTTCATTTCTTCTGTGGCTGCTCTGGGCCATGCTCTGTATCTTTAAATTAAGTGTAGTCAACTCACTATACTCTTAGTGTACTTCTTACTGCTGCTTAGTACAACCAGGCACAAATTTAGTGGTGGCTTTCTCATAGTTTATAGGAATAACGGGAGTTAAGTTGCTCTGTAAACCCAGCCCATTGCTTAGGTGTTGAACTATAGATTTAGGGGGGTTCTTTCCTGTAGTCCCATTTTGGACACTTAATCTCTGCTGATGCTTTTTTTGCTGAGAAAAAGCACAAGCATATATATCATAAACACAGGTTTTAGCAGTACAGCTTGAAACAGCGTATAGCTGCATTCATTCAGTCAGGTGCAAGTCCTGTACATGCAAACGAATGTGACATGTTAAGGATATTCATTGAAACCTGCAGCCATTCTCTCTTTTCAATCTGAGACCAAGGAAGCTTCATACTGTTCTTGTATCTCTAAAACAGTTAAAGTTGGAGGAATAGCAGCATATCCATAGTTTGGAGCAGAGGTAGTTGATTAAGTGACCTGAGAGGCATCTGGTGCTAATGACTGTGGAACCACAGACTCTGTGAATCATCATACTGTACCTTACCTGTGCTGTCCAGAGAGTGAGACTGAGAAAAGAGAAATGCCTTTATTCCCAAAATAATTATTAAAATTCTAAAAGAACAGTTTTAATGCGACACCAGATTTTCAACAAAAAAGAGGTATTTCTACTGAAAGCTATGTTGTGCAAACACTCATATTTTTCACACCTAGAAGTATTTGACAGTCAAACAGTATAAGATATATTGACAAGGCAAGGTTAAATTACTGTATATGCTGTGTTTTTACATATCTGTCTTAGACTTACCTTAATGTTCTTAAACATAATATCACTTTTTTGCCATATTAAAGAAGACAAATTAGATATTATATTTTACTTGGAGAAATACTTACCCCCAAACTTCAAAGAGGCACTTAATAATCCAGCTTGCCAGCTGAACCTAAACAGATTCTCTGAGCTCTTGGTGATATATATTGTACCATTTGAGACACTCCCACTGTTAGCCTTCAAGGAGTCATCTTTTGAGCCGACCTTTTAGGTTACCTTTTGTCACGAGCATTTGATTCATTGCAATTTGAAACATTGACTAGACCCATGTTAGACTGGTACTCTGCCTGCAGCAAGTCAACCTTTTTTTATTGAAGTAAAACCTAATCAAAAAAATTAATTATTTAAGCTTTTGCTGTAACTTTTAAGGCTGTACCAAAGCAATTGGAGTTCAAATCTAAAACTGTGTTTCACACGGTTCTTTTGAATTTTCACATTAATGTGATTGGGCCATATTAGGTAACTACAGCCAAATTAAAAACAAACTGTCCTGGTTTTGGCTGGGACAGAGTTAATTTTCTTCCTGGTAGCTGGCATAGTGCTGTGCTTTGGATTTAGGATGAGAAGAATGTTGATAAAATATGTCATGTTTTAGTTGTTGCTAAGCAGTGCTTGCACTTAGTCAAGGGCTTTTCAGGTTCCCCTGCTCTGCCAGGGGCACAAGAAGCTGGGAGGGGGCACAGCCGGGACAGCTAACCCCAACTGGCCAGAGGGCTATTCCAGACCATAGGACGTCATGCACAGTATATAAACTGGGGGCACTTGGCTGGGGGGCATTGATGGCTGCTCAGGGACAGGCTGAGCATCGGTCAGCAGGTGGTGAGCAATTGCATTGTACATCTCTTGTTTTATATATTCTGTGTATTCTCTTACCCATGGGTTTTACTTTTTTCCAATTCTCTCCCCCATTGCACTGGGGGGGGGGGGAGGGGGGGGGGAGCGAGCGGCTGTGTGGTGTTCAGCTGCCTGCTGGGTTAAACGACAACACTAATGCAAAAAACTGAGGGGAAACAGTGGTACAAATATATCCAGCAAAACATAATACATTTTTAATAAACCTAGCTGTAACATCAGATCAGGTGATTCTCACAGTCAAGCAAGGCTAAAGATCCCAAAATATTACAGGAAAATAAGACCTAGTCATACTGCAGTGACCTGGGAGTGAGCAAACAGTTCCCACCACAGTCCATCGTTAGTGAGCACCCATGGATATAGCTGAGGAAAGAGTCTTATATCACCAGGGAGTGCAAGAAAGTGCCTGAAAAACCTAGCTGTCTCTCTTCCCATCTATGAGGCATTTTAAGTACAGAGAGCACTGTAACACAGTGCTCCCACCCAGAGTGAATGTGGATGGTGGGCTAACTGCTGAAGGCCTGATACACGTGCAACAATTCACTACAGTAGTTGTGCAGTGGAACAGAGGGAAGTTCCTCATGGACAGTCACCATCTGACGTTGCCAAAATAATGCAATTCCAAGCAGAGCCAGCTGCAGGACGGTCATTCTAGTCGGAGGGTTTTGAAATGGATTTTTTTCCATGTAAGAACAAATCCAAACCTTTCTGTTTATTTTTCAAGATGAAAATAGTATTGAAAGGTGTTTTGGTCTGCCAAAATGCAGAAATATGTTCCTGGAGCCCAAGGGTCAGTGTGGTTTATAGCTTGTACTTCTTAAAAGCACAGACACATCTATTTCTGCACATAGGTGAGACCAAAGTTTTTTTACCTGAGGTCAAAATATAGGGTCTACATCATACATGTGGAGGGGGGGAGAAGGGCTCTGAGGAGAAGGCATGTTTTGCTAAAACTTCATTTTGATGAAAACGTTGAGAGCAACAGTGTTGAGATGAGTTAGAGGTTTGAGGGTGAGCAAGGCAGAGGAAGAGAATTGAGGAACAGTCAGGAATTACAGATTTTCTGGGCTGTAAGGCAGACCCCAAAGTATTCAGATATTCAGAAATGGATTTTAACCAGCCAGTAGGATTTAAAGGATGATTGAGGGTCAGCTTTTAATTTTCATTCTCTGCAGGTCATGGCAACAAGGCCCATGGTACACTCACAGGCCATTCTCATCTATCTTCCATACCTACTTTTTTACTATGGCAGGTGAATGAACTACAGAATCTGTCTGCAGGAACATTCATGGTCTGTTAGACAATCATAATGCACAATATCAATTGTAAAAAGCTATTACTCTTTATTGAATAATAGACTTGATGAGCAGTAAAGAAACAAATCTGGCATCTGGAAAGGCCAAAAGGGTGGATAATAGAAATCCCAAATTTGTACATATTAAGTCACAGAGCATACGGCAGCAGTAGGTGCACCCTCTGTGAAAGGGAAAG
>NW_009259043.1:183732-192057 GCF_000687185.1 Egretta garzetta | reverse complement strand
AGTGTGTTTTGTTTTGCTGAAATGCAGGTACGTACATGCAGAGGCTGGTAATTGCGGTGGCTTTCAGTTTCCCAACTCAGAATGAGCTTTTTGCCTGGGGATGTTATAGCAGTGATGAGGACGAGAAAATCTAAAGACAGTAAGCAGCTTTCCTCTCACCTTGTTCAATGTTCCTTATTCTGTGAGCTGGGCTGCTGTAGCTTTTACGTTATCCTATCAAACCGTTACTGCCCGAGGGTACAGGTTTTGTGTGGAAAGAGCTGTAGCGTGTCTTCTCGTCTTCACCCATTTTCACATACTCACAGTAGAGTTCCAGCTACTGGTCAGCAATTGCTCAAACATGCATTTGGGGCCTCCATGAAGAGCCTTCCTGGGCACCCACATTCCTTTGTATGCTCTGCTTCAGTCTGTTTGTCCTGCATGGACATCCATGGAGCATGCACCTGAAGGGCACCACTGTCCCTGCACAGATGGCCAGCTCTTTGCCCAACATCCAAGATTTTCTCAACAAACATTTCATTGCACCAACTCCTCTAGAAGAGGGCACGTAAGTGTTTCTGGTATGTTCTCCCAGCCAATATAACTGCCTTCTTTGTACACTCTACATTTCATATCTCTGCAGCAGCACAATCACCACAACAATTTTCCACACAGGTAAGCTGGTTGAACATCTGGTAACTGCTCAGTTTCTGAATTATGCTAGCTACCCTAATGTGAAAACCTAATTTTTCAAGGCAGGCAAGATAGTTTAAAATACTCAAAGCAAATGAGCTCATGGAAGAGAAGAAGTTTGTTTCTGCCAGTAGTCATGGATAGGGCAGTACAACTTCTCCAGAGAGCAGTCTGTCACTACACACCCTTGGGTTTGTTTTGTATTTTTTTCTACACTGAATGTTAGTGAAAAAGTGGTTGGAGAAGCAGCCTGTGAGCAGCTGAAAATTTTGATCAGGACAGGCTGTCCATGTGCAGTCAGCAGCAAAGTGCTCTTTTGTAACTTAAAATAGGGCATTGGACCTTAGGAAATCAGATGCTGCTTCTGAAATTTGAAAGCTAAGACTGTAGCACTGTAAAGCAAGACAAGCAGGTTAAATTCTGCTCCATATCCATGCTTGTCCCAGAAAAGAGGTCAGCAAGGACTCTGCTTCCCTTTACCTCCCAGCTAGTCCATCGTGGAGCTGTTCCTAAACCAATTCATGGGGTTTCCCATTCTTTCCCAGTGTTGGCATAATCAAGGAGATATTAAGCAGTAAAAAAAAGCAGCTCTTTCTACAATTCTTTGTTCAGATTTTCACATTTCATTTCTTATGGTTGCTCAGCAACTCTTTTGCAGTGTTTGGGGGTAATGTTTGCTTATGCATTCGATGGCCTGTCTATCTGCATTACACTTAGCGAAGGCTATACTGGCATCTCTCAGTCAACTGAGATGTGGCCAGAGAAGTTCCATTTACAGGATTTCAGGTGCTTTTTATTCAGTCATGGTATTTGCTGTGCTAGAGATCACAGAATCACAGAATGGCAAGGGTTGGAAGGGACCTCAGGAGACGATCAGCTCTGTGTGGTGTGCAGACAGTCTGAGGCAGACTGTCATTGGTATTAGTGCCAGCAGTTTGAAGACAACCAGCACCTTCTACTAAACCTCTCAGAGAGGGAGTGTGTCAGGCCCAGGATAAAGTTAATGCCTAATGTGTCCTTTCCCCTTCAAAGCTCACAGGAGCTGGTATGACAATGTGTATTGTGTTTGCACAGCAACCCAAGGTAAAAGGCTTGGGCACATCCACCAGTCCTCTATGCTCCTTGATTGTCAGTTGGCTCTAGCAATAACTCAATTTGTAATAATAAAGCAGCAGTAAAATGGTGACTTTTTTCCTGCTGCACATGCTTGCCAAAAGAAAGAAAGAGGCTTACCCCATTACCTCAGGCAGCTGGATCTCACTCACTGCAACCGTGTCGTGCTTGTGGTGCTCTCTGACAAGCGGTGCTGCTCTTCGCCTGGTGCACACAGCTGCTCATCTATGCAGCCTCTGAAGGGACTTAAGTTTATCAATGATTTCTTCTTTTTCTTTACAGTATTAGCTCCAATAAATGGCATTTGAAGTCATACCTTACAGAGTCTGGGTGCCTTTCTTACTGGGATAATAAGGAACCAGGAGTTCCTGGTATAAAACCTTCTACCAGTTATAGTTTGAGGGAAAGAAGCAGTAGTCTTGATATAGGAAAAAAAGTATGACTCAAAACTGCTCTCTTTGGCTTTTTCAGTGATAACCCAAAAATCTTCCTCTGCCTTCCTTGTCCATCCATGGCAAGTCTTTTGAAGACACAATAACAATTGTGTTATGCATAGGTACTAAGAAACAGTTTAAAGGAAAGCAAAATATCAGAGAAAACTGAGGAGAAATGCAACCATCAAAGAGATCAGAGTTCAGCGGAAAGGTGAGTATTTAAACTGAGAGTTACTCAGCAATCAGACCGTGGAAAGACACAGATCTGTCAAGTGCGGGACAAATGAGCGTTATCTTTCCACGGATATTCATGCAAATAGTATTTGACTTCCTTCGCTTTGCTTTTTGGCAGTGTACGTGTTTGCAGGCTGTGAGGTTGCCGGCGTGGTTCAACAGGCTGTGCAGCAACACCCAGCATCAAGCCTGTCCCTGGGGAAGAGGCAGTGGCATCCCCTTCAGGATCGTGTCTGCTCCGGGCACCATTTGGAGTCTCCAGATTTTCTCAGCTCTGTAAGCTCTGTTGTTTGGCATTGCACATTTACAAGCTACAGTTCCCCATAGGAGAAGCACTTGCTGCCAGAGTAGAGGGTTTACCTTATATTTTTTCTACAATGGAAGCTGCTACCACTACACTAGCAGCAAGAGGCTGCTTTCCAGATCCTGGTCATTTTCACCACATTTTCTAGATGTTTTACAAAGTAAGATAGCAATTAGAAAAAAGATTATGGGAAGAGAAAATAGACTTTTTTTTTTATTATTTAGACTATATTTCATTCCTGGTGTCAAAATTATCTAAATATCCCTGGAGCAAGTCTAAAAGAAAAAAATCAAATATCGTAAGTGACTACTTATTCTGTAGTAAGCTAAGTGACAATCCTTGTTTCAGCCACACCTCCTCCTTTGCTGACACACAGAATTTCTTTTCCTGTTGTGAGACTCCTGCTCTTCAGGATAATATATTACAGCACTTGCCTTTATCCCATATGCCGTGAATTGTTTTTCTTTTACATAGGTTACTTAGGTCTGGTTATGCAAGCTAATACATTTTAACACCGTTCATTTCAGTCTTTTTTTTTTTTTTTTGTTAACATAAGTAATTTATATTTGAGGCAAACCAGAATACCGATGACAGTCACTGAAAAACATGCATGGCTATTTTTTGCATACCCTATTCATCAGAAGAGCCCACAGCCTGTGTTTGGTGTTCTCTTCTCTTACCAGCTAATTGATATGAAAACTGTGCCTTTACTGGTAATTTTACTATTTCAGGATGTATTTCATACTAAAATTGCAGCCATGTGATGCAGCTCCACAGACTACCATGAGTCTGCTTTATTTAGCAATTGAATTTTTGTGGCATACTGTAATTTACTGTAATTTTTTCCTGCATATATCAGCATTTGGAAGAGCCCTTTGAATCCGCAGGTCTGAAATGGCACTAGTATGCTCCCAGTGTTTCCCTTCTTCCCATCAGTGAGCAACAGGAAAAGGTGAGTGAGTCATCAAAGAGGTGGAATATTTCTGCTTTAAAAGCAAGTATTTTTCATGTTTCATTTTGGACATTGCCTGCTGCCAAACAGTGCAGGCTGCTCTCTTCTCCATAACCCCTCCCTATGCCTTCCCACCACCTACTCTGCAACATCCAGGAGGTGGTTTAGGGAACTAGGTCATCAGCAACCAAATTAACTCTACAAAAAATTTTCCTCTTGATGTAGGTCCCAGAGAACTGCTCGTCACCTAGTCAGGCAAGTAATAGTGGTGGCGTAAGGGAGGGAGCAGGAAGACATGGAAGGAAGGAGACAAGGACAGCAGCATCCTCCTCCTCAGTAGCATCAGACTGGCTCAGCTGTGTCCTAAAACCCTCGTAATTCCCTGGTAAAATCAAATGCAAGAGAGAAGCAGTAGGTGAGGTTCAGGGTTTACCTATCATAATGTCGCGTTGTCCAGTGCCTAAACTTAACATAATGAATATTTTAAAACGGGAGTCTGACTCCTGGGTCACTTAGTGTCACTTTTGAAAGGATTGCCATTATTTTTACCTGCTAGAGACTATTCCTCTGTCCACTAAATTCTGCAGACTATTACATTTAATATTTAGTTTGCAGTGGTTTTATTACGATAAGTGGAACAAATATAGGCTACTCATATAAATACCATCACTATAGATGTTTTTATTAGTTTTTTGATGCTGATGAGGAATAAAACAGATGGAACAAGAAACTCATGGTATCAGAGGCACAAAGAAAGGGAGCGCTTTTTTTAAAAGAAAGAATGGCTGATCAGAGCTTGAAGTTTTATGTGGGAATTAAGTGTCTCATTCACAGCCATCGCAGAGCAGACCTTGTCAGAAAAGGCTTTCCATTATTCTGAAACACTGTTTTTTGTTACGTGGAAGTTTATGAAGAAGTTGGAGAACTCTCTAACACATACAGGGTTTCCCACAGGAAAAAATAAGGAATGGGTCTGCCCTGCTTAGACAAGCAAGATTACACCAGAAAAGTTTTCTGCTTTCTCTGCACTCTGAGTACAAATCCCAAGAGCCTCATTCCAGATTGAACCATTACCCCCAATCAACATTTAAGGAAAGGTCCCACAGGAATACTCTGCTACTCCCATATAAATTGGTATTTTTCTTGAGAGCTATACAGAGGTTGGATAGGTAAAGCTAAAAGAGACTGAGTACCTAAGTTTATCCTTTTAATGTAGATCCCTATCCTCCTGTCTCCTTCATGTGGAAGAATCTATCACTCATCTTTAGGGCAGTAAAATCATGGGTTTATTGGAGGCATGCTACATTAGGAAAGGATCAAAATAGGATTTTCTATGCAGACGTCTCTAGAGGCCTACAGCTCTTTGGCAAAAATTACATAGTGTATTTTAAGGTAGATGTCATTTTAGTGAGACCTCCTAAAAGTAAAACATACCTGAAGTTGATGTTAGAAAGGAAATAGTTAAGAGGTTTTAGGTTTTTATGTCTAATTTGGCTCTTATCAGATGGTCTTTTTTACAGCAATCAACACTTTAGGGTAAAGCCTAGTGAAAATGTGCTTTTGTCCTCAGTGCTTGCCAATGCAGATGTTAGTGGGGAGAAAGATCTAATTTCAAAAATAACCTCCACTTAAGGGGAGGAATATCTTCCAAAGAAGAGAATGGTGTTGGTTGGGTTGTGTCTGATGAAGAAGAGGAATGGATGGTCAGCTTTAAACTCATAAGAAACTGGGAGACACAGAGGCACTGCAACAAGTCCCATGGCACCAGCTGCTTCGGTTCCCTCTTCATTGACTTCCACAAATGACTTCTGGATGGCCTTGGACACAACTAAACCATCTTTCCTAGAGATCCCTGATAAATCAGCTTTTCCCCAGTCAAAAACATTCATCACTCCCATCTCCTGGAGAGTTTTGTTGAGAACGTAACTTTCCTCCATCTTAAACTGGGGCAGGTACACCTTCACTCTCAGCTGTTGCATCCTAGCCGAGCTGGTCCATCCTGCTAGTTTTTCATACGTGATGGCGCATTCAAGCTGTAATGCGGTATTGACAATAATACACCATAATGAACGGAAGGAAAAGATAATAAGGTTCAGTTTTTCCTGCTTGCCTTCTGACCACGCTGGAGCAGTGTTAAAGTATTGCTCTGTTTGCAGCCCCTTATGTATGCTACTAGAGAGAAAAAGAAGCATTACCTCTTCTAGGCCAGTAAGGTCTTCATAGACAACTTCAGGAAGAAGAATGAACATGCTCAGTTCATAGTTGAAGTATGGGAGCTCTATCACTTTCATTTTCAGTTCCTCTATGATGGCCATGTTAAAATAACCTTCTTGAAACATCATCTGCACTGTCCTTTTCTCCTTCTAGAACACATGAAGCATATTAAGCAGAAAATACAGAAATACAGAAATGATCACGCTGGTTGTAATTGGTTTCTGTACTGAGATTAGAGTTCAGTCCAAAAAACATTATTTACACTGGTTGTGGGTTTAATGTGCTCGTAGCATCGATGTGTTCCTACCTCTTAACTGTAGCTCCAATGAACTTACCCACTTTAGAAGCATAAAACATACTTTTCCACTTCTGTTGGTGCCAGATTACTTTACTCGCAACTCCCTTGTTATGTCATTCTTTTTTCTGGCATGTCAGATGAGGAAACCGATGTACCTGATACAACCATGAATCTAAATTCTTCATTAATAATGTATACCTGCTCCCGAGATAATTTGTCTTTAGCTCATTTTTTCCTGAAAAGAAACACTGTTCCGTTGGTAAATAGTAGCAGAGGAACAGAAACCTCAAAGTCAGTCCCAAAAGCAGACTGCTTTTGAAACAGCATGCTTAGTTGTGAAATCCCCAACTGAGTCAGTGCGTGAGATCAGTGACTTTGACCCAGCCATGATCTCAGCTTGCACAAGAGTCTCTTCTGATGGGAAGTGAGAGAAACAGTTACATATTTGGTTATCAAACTGGAGAGAAGATGTAGCTTTCCATTGTTCTAGCTGAAGACCAGTGTTTTAGTTTGGGATAACAGAGAGGAGGAAAGCTTCCATCTCTTGTTATTGGAGACTGGCATCTGATTTCCATCCCCCAGCTGTGTCGGTTCCTGCCCATACCATACCTTGTTCAGTTGGAAATATGTTTCCTTAGTGTCTTCTTTCTTAAATTCTGCTGCCCACTTTCCTTTAAAATATATAGCATTGACCAGGACAAGTACAGTGGAGGGATCAATAAACCCAGCAGCAAACAGGTCTTTGATTTTACCTTTAAAAATAATTAATTAAAAAGAATTATTACTTTTTTCAGGCAATCAGCTTCATTTGAATATTAATAATTACTCCTGTAAATCTGAAAAGTAGTATAATGCTGTCAGACAAATAACAAAAAGTTTATGTACAGCTTTTGAAGCCAGGAACTCAAGGCATTTTTATACTTCTTCCTACATTTATTTCCTATTGAGCAAAAAAAGCACAGCAAGTGTTTAATATATAAAAATCTTGCTGTTTTTTGAAAAAAAAAGGTGGAAACTGAAATTTAGACATGCTATTCCTAACTGGTTGGATTGCAAACCAAACAACCTGCACATATTCTTCTCTACCTTTTGTCTCATTTTCCACCCAGAGGTTAATCTTCTCTCTGGCTTCTTCTTCAGTGTATTTAAAATTGACTGCTTCCAGTTCTGCTAGATAGAATTTCTTTGTGGAATCCAAGTATTGCTGGAAAGTACAAATGACAGAATTTTATTGCAGCAGGATGATTTTTATAAGATTGATAATTTCATGGCTTCCAGATAATTCCATGTAGTAGATCAGCAAGAAAAGAATGAGTAAAGCAGGCGTACATATTAAAAAAGAAATAATTGAATTAACTCAAGTACGCAGTTTTTAGAGAGAGATTATTTATAACAAATCATGTTTGTCCCTGCTCACTGCAAGGGGGGATGGGCTAGATGACCTTTAGAGGTCCCTTCCAACTCAAAGCATTCTATGTTTTTATATTTGCAAATATATATTCCTGTATTTTCAAGCTGTATTGAACAGCAGAAATGTCTCATCACAGTAAAAAATACTTAAGACCAAAACTTAGTACCTTTCTTTAAGTGTATATATCGTTGTTATGCTGCCTGTCTTCCCGCAACCACAAATGAAGAAGGATGCCTTATTTTGAACAAATAATCGGGATTGATAATATCACAAGATGTGTGTGTGTGTGTGTGTGTGTGTATTACTCTGTGTAGATCTATATATACCATAAAATTTATAACTTCTATTAAGTGTAAAACTTTTTGAAGCTGCTGATCACCTTTTTCTGGCTCTGAAAATCTCTCTTTACCTGGAGTGCAAAGTTTTAGAAGCAAGATGAAATCTTGATTTGAAAAGAGAAAGGTGGTTACAGAGATAAACCACGCACTGTTCCTAGCAATACTCTTACAAACACCTTACGTCTGGTTTCCTGAGGAAATTGTTCATATGCACTTGCATTGCCTGGGCTGTCAGTGTTCGGCTGTCAGTGTTCCACAGGAATGTTCTGATGTGGTCAGTTCCACCTAAATTAGACTAATTGACAAAAAATCTCACAGGTGTTACATTCTTCTAAGCCTTTTTTGAAAAGGCAGC